>NW_022900946.1:21707341-21742062 GCF_012274545.1 Fukomys damarensis | reverse complement strand
CGCGGGGACTCTAGAGCGCGCGGCGCGCACCTGGTGCGGACCCGCCAGCTGGTGCGCTTTCTCAACTCTGGGATGGGTGCGGGTGGGACTGCTCCCTGACAACTTCGCTTTCAGCACTAAAAGGCCTAAAACTAGATGATAGCGATGGCCCCTTTAACATTTTGAAATTCTGTGCTTTAAGTGGATGAATTCCGTTGTAACAGAGCTGCTTTATAGAACGGCGCAGAGTGGGCAGGGATGCCCAAGGGCCCAACTCAGCGGGGTAGGGGTGGCAGAGGGGAGAACCCAGGGCTAGAGCATATTAAGTAGTAAACATGTGGCATAAGATATTTTAGATGCAAAATCCACACAACATCCACAGGGTTGGCAGTTGTTTTGAGGTTTTCCTAAGCTGCAACCTGTAATGCCTGCCAGAGATCTGTCCTGAAAGAAGTATGGCTGGAAGGCAAAAGACTTTCATGAAAATAATTTGTTCCATTGCTAGGAACACCGACCTGAAGAATATCAGATTCAGTGATTTATGCTCAAAGGTCATTTGGTCCAAGCATGTGTTTTAAATAAATAATATAGTGAAATAAAAAATTACCACTTGTTGGTAGGACGAGTACGTATGTTCATGTTTTCTCAATGAATTATCACCTCTACAAACATTATATTTAAATATTGAAACTAAAATGACAAAAAAATCAAGAACATGGTATTTTCAAAGTAACCAAGCAGGAAAATGAAACACAGAAGGGCCAGTCTTCAAGCTCTTCAGAGGAATAGGCATATCTCAAAAAGATGGGCCTAGGTGCAGGGAGTGAAAAAATAATCTAGGACACAGGAACATGGTGGTATGCATCTGTAGTTCCAGCTACTACATATTATAACTAAATCTTGGAAACACACCACATGCCAATCAACTGACAAGTGGATAAAGATGTTTTTAATACAATGGAGTACTACTCTGCCATAAAGGATGAGCTTCAGACATTTATGGCTAAATGGATGGCCCTTGAGACCATACTCTTTAAATTAAATAAGTTAGACACACGTTTAAATACTTCATTATTTCTCTGGTGTGAGAAAAAGTGGAAATAAGGACTGCAATGTATAATGGATGTTGGAAAATGGAAACAGAGGAGGAGGGAGGAAGAAAGGAAGGACAAGAAAAAAATGAAGGAAAAAATGGAAACAAAGCTTGTGTACATAGGGAGGGGAGGGGGCTTGAGGGAGGGAATGGGATAAAATAAAAATAAAATTCATTATAACTCCAGCTACTGAAGAGGAACACAACCCAATCAGGGGAATTTAGCCAGACCAGGTCTCAAGGGGGACGGGTGTGTGTGTGACATCACTTCAGTGATACAGAATACCTTGGTTCAATCCCCAATGTGTGTGTCTGCATGCATGAGGCCCTGAATTCAATATACAGCACCACAAAAGTAAATTTTTAAAAATTCCCCTATGTTCTACCACCTGCCTTGCAAGCACAAGGTCCCAAGTTCGATCTCAGTACCAAAAAAACAAAACAAAAACAAAAATTCCCCCATGTTTTTAAAAAATGGTATATATACATGAAAACAATTTGGAAAGGTAAATGACATGGTGTTCATAGTGGTTACCTCTGGGTGGTAAGATTACTGGTGTTTCTAATCCTCTTAGCATCTTAACTTTGCCAGAAAACAGACATGTTGCTTTTGTCATAAGAAAATTACTTTTAGTACTGAAGGTTCAGTGGTAGCATGCTTATTAGCATCCACAAGCCTCTGGGTTCATCCCCAGCACAAGAAAGGAAGGGGGATTACTTTCAATTAGCACAGTTCTCTCTAGTTCTGATGCTCTCCACCTCCCCACTCCACCCCAAGTGCTACAGTAAAAAATAAGTTTGGGTTTTAATAACTGTTCTTCAAACAAAATGGTTTGCAACCAAACAGGTCACAGCCACACCAGACCAAAAAGAAAACATCTCAGTTCTTTCATCCCACTGGACCACGTGACCAGAGCTAAGGTTAGGTCAATCTTTCAAAAACTCAGTCTCATGTCTTTTAAAACATGAACATAGCCAGGGATTTAGCTCAGTGGCATTCATTGCGCCTGTCTACCAAGTGCAAGGTCCTAAGTTCAATCCCCATACCAAAAAAAGCAAAGCATGCCTGGTTTTGCTTCCTGTGGGGTAATATGGCTAAGACTCGCACTCAGACTGAGGTTCTTGGTCTTCATAGGTGACCCCATTTCAGCCTTCCCAGTGTGGCCAAGTGTTGGTTACACTGCTGTGATCCATCACCACCTAAAGAGGCATCCTGATTAACTTAAGGAATTAAGATTTCAGGTCAGGTATGGCGGTGCACACCTGTGATCCCAGCGCTTGGGAGGCAGGAGGAGCGTGATGAGCTTGAGGCCGGCTTGAACTACATAGCTAGACCTTGTGTCAAAAACAAAAAACTAAGAGTTGAGAAAAATAACCATAAAGCACAAATACATTAAACGTAGGTATACATCACTGATGTCTGTATCTGCCCCAGGTGCCTCATAGCTTACAAAAGTGCCAGACCACTAGGGCACTTTGTGTGTAGAGACTCTTGTGAGAGGACAGTGAGTAGCCAAAAACCTTTTCTTCAAATATCTGCATCAGAGAAATCCCTCATTACCTTCAGCACCACAAACGTATTAAAATAAGAACTTCCCCTAGAGCCTTAACAAAGGTTTCCTTTCATACATCTGACATTTAATTCAGAATTAAGCAAGATTTTTTTTCACTAATGCTCGAGAAAAGATATCACTTAGGGTAACCCCAAATAGCGCCTTTGGGAGAGGGGTGCTGGAGATTCAACCCAGGAACCACAACCACTTTGGTTTTTGTTTTGTTTTGTAAGACAGTCAAACTGAAGTTGCATAGGCTACTCGTCTCAAACTTGCTGTCCCTCCTGCCTCTGCTTCCAGTATAGCTGGGATTACAGGTGTATACCACCACACCTCACACCTGGCTCCAAAGTAGTGCTCTGAAAAGAAATACTTATCAGTAAATTTTACTTAGCAAATTGTTGCCTTGCTAAGACTTTGCAGAAAGCTGAAAAAGTTCTGTATTTCTGGTATCATTTGATTGTGTGAAGTTTTTATTTAGGCTTCTTAAATTCCCATTTGGGAGGAAGGAGAGGGAGAAAAACAAACTTGAGAAGTTGAGGCTGCTGGCCTACTAAAATTTGAGGATCGAACTCGGGTTCTTGCTCTTGCAAGGCAGGCGGTGGAACCACTGAGCTAAATCCCCGGCCCATAATACTTTTTAACAAAATGAAAAAAAAAAATCAACCCTTTCAACCTTACCAAAATGTATTTTCAGTTAGTATGCAACACTAACATTAACTGTTTGGGTTTTTTTGGTACCAGGGCTCGAACTAGGGACCTTGTACTTTCGAGGCAGGCAGCAGCACCACTGAGCTAAATCCCCAGCACTACATCAATTGTTTTTTATACCCAACATAGTACACTATAAAATTTAACACTCTGCTAGTTATTCTGTCTCGAAAACATCAACTGTTATTTATCCCCAACATGGTACATTATAAAGTTTAACACTTCTACTAGTTATTCTGTCTTGGAAAGCACATGATCTGCAAATTAACAATGGATTAACAAAAGTGTCATAAGAATTGCGTTGGATACATGATTAGGCTGTACAAAGACATCAGAAATTCAACAATATCCAGTGCAACCAAAGTCACTTAGAAAGCTCTCAAAAGTCTTTTGGACACTGGTGTCAGGCAAGGAGCAGATTACGAGCTGCAAACATTCTGCTCTGCCTTCATGAGCCAAGAGCACCAACTGAGTCAATTTGGGCCGAAGACACACGCATAACCAGGACAAAAACCGTCAAACGCAAAGTCAAATAATTCCGAAGGGCAGCTGGTTGTTTCCTTCCTGCTAGCTCCAGCACGCACCCATGTTAAGTTCTCTCCTCGTACGCAGCCGGAGTTTCAGGCTCCTCAGGACGATCACCGGACTCCGGTTCTTCTTCAAACACGAATCTCAACCATCCGTCCGCTTCGCTCTCCTCTCTGAGATAGCACCAGATGACTAGAGCCACAATGGAGAAGCTGAGGGGCAGCACTTTCCACCAGGGCCGCTGATGCCCCTTTCCCAAGGAATGCTCCACCGACCATCGACACGGGTTGGCTTTGCTGGAGGAAAACTGAATGGGACGGTTGGGTTCCTTCTGCTCGGCCGGAAGCTGGACCCGAGCCGGGTCACTGGGAGGTAGATGTAGGCTTCTCAAAGCCCAGCCTACAAGCCTCAGCAACCGGGTAGACCTAAAAGAGAGAAAGTAGTGAGCGTTCCTACTGCCTACTTTCTCCCACCCGCTTTTTGCAGCCTGCGGTCTCCCACCCTCGAACCCCTAGACCTCTCGTGGCTCACCCGGCAACCGAAATACACAACACCTGACTCATCTCAGCCTCGGCCCGTTCGGCGTGTGGCACACGTCACTTCCGTCGCATAGAACCGGAAGTCGCCATACTAGAGCTCGGATCACGACTACAGAACGTGAGTTCGATCGCGCAACGGAAATTACGTAATGGTTCCGATGGAAACTTCCGTCGTAGGCCCCGCCCTAGCGCCCGCAAGCGCCTGCCGGAACGTGTAGTTTTCCGTCCTGCCTTGGCGAATTGAGCCGCACTGCTAGCAGCTTCATGCAGGTGAAGTGTGGCCGCAGTTCTCGGACTTGGTCGGCGGAGAGCGGTCCGCACCGGCCTAAGGGCCTCCAGGATGAGGATTTGACGCCTGCCCTTCGGTGGCCTCGAGAATAGATGGCCTTCTCCGTACTCTTCCCAGAACCGTCGGCCTCTGCGGGACCTCGTCTAGATCCCCAAGGAGTCATATTAACCACTTGACTGGCGCTCGGTCTTCACATGTGGCCTTTTGCCTAGCCCGTGCCTTAATAATACCATCTGCCCCAAAGATTGAGCCAGGCGTCGTCGAGCCTTGGAACCGTCCATGCTGGGCCAAGACCGCTGCTCCCTGAAAGGTCTTCACGTCCACCTGCGCTGCCTCAGGTTCCCAGAAGCCCTGTGCACTTGGGGCGGATAGACGGGCACTGACCACGGACCACTTGGGGAGTTCAGATACGTGACAGCCTCCGCGAGGTGCACCACCGAGGTGTGTGTGCCTGGCGGTTCTGTTCAGAAAGGCAGCTGTGATTTGGGAACGTTTCATCTTTAGAATCAGCCCTACTGAATATGATCAAATTGTAGTGGCCACCTGTCGGCAATGAAATGGATTAAAACCCTTAATGGCTGAACTGCAGTTAAAATCCTTAACAAAGGAATTCCAGTTAAAGATCTTATGCCGTCAGTAGGCAGTCATAAAACAAGAGATTTTTTAAAAATTTATTTATTTAGGTACCGGGGGGCAAACTCGGGTCCTTGGGCTTGTGAGGCAGGCAGCAGAACAACTGAGCTAAATCCTCAGCCCAACAACATCTTTTGATACCGGACGCATTCATTCCTCCCAGAGTCCCAACCTATCTTCTTTAAAAGACAGATAGCTGGGTGTGATGGCACACACCTGTAATTCTAGCACTCAGGAGGCTGAGGCAGGAGGATTGCCAAGAGTTGGAAGCCAGCCTAAACTACATAGTGAGACCCTGTCTCATGAAACAAAACAAAAAAGATAGTACATACCTCCTTAACAGCTTATCTAAAGCTAAAGCCATGAGGAAATGGTCTTGTCAAAATCATAACTGTAAACAACTCAATACTGAGGCTGGGGATTTAGCTCAGTGGTTCCACCGCCTGCCTCACAAGCACAAGGATCCGAGTTCGATCCCCGGTACCAAAACAACAACAACAACAAAAAACTCAATAATCTACCTCAATAAGGGCGCTCCCTAAAGATCTGTAAGGTGCTAAATGACCCAGGAAAAAGGCATTCTTTAGATGATTACACTTGCTGCCTAGACCCTTTTAAAAATACATCCTCAAACCATCATGAAAGCCCCAATCTCCCACCCTGATTACACAGTTCATCTCTTGAAAAATAAACTTCCCTCTTTTCTACCATCCTTGTCTACTGGTAAATTATTTTACAAGCTGTCCCTCTGAATGCCATCTCACATGGCACTTATGTGTACCTAAGCCACATTAAAAACTACAGCTCATCGTGTCATACACAAACCATGCACACTGGGCTTACCACAGATAGTAAAAATGCAATACAAAAAGTAAAAATGCTCCTATTACCAGGGTTCTGGGATGCTATAGATTTAAAGATGCTTTCTAGGTTCTTGTCATCCTGAATAAGAATTGACTGGCCAGACAACTGCAAAAAGTACTCTAGTGAGGTTTTACATTTATTAAATGTATTAAAGATAGGAAAAGAAGTACATTCCGCAAGGTGAGAGTTCACCACTGGGGGAGAACAGTGGCCCAGAGCTTAAAGGTCACCTCTTTTGTATTCCCCCACTCCACAGGGCTGCCCACAGATTTAAGCCTCCCTATCAGAAATCTGCTTGATTTCTGGAGAGCATAATTGAACATAGTGCTTTCTGGTCCCAGGTGCAGGTCTTGGGACTATTTTTCTGCCTGAGTCCTGAATCTCAGTGATTGATGGGTAGGTAACACCCACTTTCCCAGCCAGTTTGCCACACCTGAATACTGTTCCTCACCCCCTTCTCTATCACATGGGGCAGTCAGCTATAGAACCAGAAACCTTGGCCTCCTTTGTCCTCAAGTGAAATCCAGTGCTTTCTTTGCGGTGTTCTAAAAAGTAGGGAATGGTGCCTAAGAGCCCCACAGAATGGGAAAAGTCTGGACTACAAGGTGACCCTTTGGGGATTACTGGTAGTGACGTACATATATCTGTTCACAGTGGAGACCTTGCCTCATTCACACAGAATGCCAGTGGGGTAGTCTGGGATGTGCTGGAACACTCGAGAGCTAGAGGTGCTGTCACCAAGCCACAGAATGGGACATACAGCCCCTCACAGTGGAACAACAGGTCCCCTGAAGACATGGTGTTGTGGAAGAAACTGGTAAATGACATACAGAGACACAGAAGTGGGTAAAACAAAAAACGTTTACTTTGCTAGCAAAGGGTCAGTCCGTACCAAGAGCTGTACCAAATGACCGACCCTGGGTTGGGTGACAATCTGTCTTTTATAGGAGTCTTACAATCATGAGTTTATTTTAGGTGATAAGACATTCTAGTTTCCAAGTTCCCATCACAAAGCATGGTCACAAGGACGGTACACTGTTAAACAAATGTGGCATTTTCTTTCAGGATGTTTATCTTTAGCTATTCCAGCCCATGAGAGTGGGGGTCAGAGTTAGGAAAGCAGGACTGGTGACACTCTTTTTATCTAAAGTTTTTATTTCAGAACATTTGCAAAAGTTCTATCAATGGAGCTCACCTTCACTAACTCACAGGCATTTGGTGGATTCTAGGCAGGCCAGAAAGCCCTCTGCAGCAAAATGGAACTTGAATTTTTCCATATGCTAGGAAATAGGAAGTTGTGGAAAATTTAAATTGATTTAGAAAATAAAACATGGTGCTCAGTGATGCCACTGCCTGCCTCATAAGCGCAGGGTCCCAAGTTCAATCCCTGGTACAAAAACAAACAAAAAAAGGAACTGTTCTAGAAAATAAAATTTGTGCAATTTTTTGCACAAATTTCAATGTTTTATTGGTATTTTATATATACATGGTGATAACATTCATTATAGGGAATTTGTACCTGTGCCTGATGAGTCTTGCTTCCTTTTTTTCCCAGTCCCCTCTTCTTCCTCCAATCCTTTTCCCTCTTTACTTACAAAAGTTTTGTTTCCATTTTGTCCTTCTATTCCCTTTTTCTCTTATCCCTTCTTTCCTTTCCCCCTTCCTTCCCTGTTCCCCTTCTCATTTGAACATTTTCTTCCAATTTTCCAATATCTATTATACATTTTAGTCCTTATTTCCACTCTCAGGTTTCTCACACCAGAAAAACAATGAGGTATTTAAACATATGGCTTTCATTTATGTCACTGAAAAGTATGGTCTCAAGGTGTATTTAGCTAGAAATGTCTCAAGCTTATCCTTCTTTATAGCAGAGTAGTTCTTCATTGTATAACAATGTTTTTCTTTATTGATTTATGGGTTGATTGGCATGTGGGCTGTTTCCAAGATTTACCTATTACAAACTGTGCTGCTATAAACATAGGTGTGCATATATCTCTGTGGTGTGCTCTTAATTCTGTGGGGAAGGTACCAAGAAGCAGAATAGCTGGGTCAAATGGAACTTCTAATTTTACATTTTTGAGGAATCTCCACAATGACTTCCACAGTGGTTTCACCAGTTTACACTGTCACCAACAGTGGAGAAGTGTTCCTTTTTCCCCCATAGTGCCACCAGCATTTGGTTATTGGTTGATTTCTTGATAATAGCGATTCTTTCTGGAGTAAGACGGAATCTCAGCATTGTTTAATTTTCATCTCTCAAATGACCAGTGATGTTGAACATTTTTCATACACCATTTCTACTTCTTCCTTTGTATTGGGTTTTTTAATTTGGGGGATTTGATTTTTTTTTAGTTCTTTATATATTGCAGATATTAGTCATTTGAGGAACAGCTGGCAAAATTGTTTCATACATTGTTGAGTTGTCTCTTTATTCTGTTGGTGCAAAAGCTTTTTAATAGGATGAGATCCCAGTTGTTGATTCTTTGTGATATTACCTTTGTGATCGGTGTTTTCTTCATAAAGTCTTTACCTACACCAGTCTTGAAGAATTCTACCTATTCTATCTTTCAGCAGATTTTATATTTCTGTTTTAATATTTAGGCCTTTGATCCATTTTGATTTTAGTTTAGTGCATGGTGAAAGATATGGAAAGTCAGTCTTTCCAGCACCATTTCTTAAAGAAGCTATCTTCCTTCCATTGAATGTGTTTGGCTCCTTTGTCAAAGATAAGGGGGCTGGGTGTGTTTGGAGTTATTTCTGGATCTTCTAATCTGTTCCATTATCCTTGGGTTTTTTTTTTTTTTGGTCTGTTTGTTCGTTTGGTTGGTTTGGGGGGGGTTGCCAGATTTTTATCACAGTAGCTTTGTAGTATAATTTCAAGTCAGGGATTGTGATGCCTCCAGCTTGCCACTGTTGCCCAGAATTGCTTTTACTATTCTAGGTCTCTTCTAGGACTTTTTAATCTACTTCTGTGAGATACGCTATTGGTATTTTGATCAGGATTGTATTAAACTTATATAATAATTTTGGAAGTTTGGCCATCACCTCCCCTATTACCAGGGATTGAACTAAGTAAGGACCTTGAGCTTTCCAGGCAGGCACAGCACCACTGAGCTACATCCCAGGCCCTGCAATTGACTTTTGAGTGTTGACCGAGCACCCAGCTTTGCTACTGAATTTGGTTATTAAAACTAGAAGTTGGGCCCAGGACATAGCTCAGTGGTTCTACTGCCTGCCTCACAAGCACAGGGACCCGAGTTTGATCCCCAGTACCCCATCCACCCCAAAATAAAAGTCTTTTGATGGAGTTTTTGGGGGTCTTCTATGTAGAGTATCGTGTCATCTTCAAATAATTATAATTTAACTTTTTCCTTTCCTATCCTTGTTGCTTTTATTATTTTTTCTTGTCTAATTGCTCTGGCTAATATTTCCAGAATAAGAGTGGTGGTAGTGGACATCCTTGTCTTGATCCTGATTTTAGAGTGAAAGCTTTCAGTTTTGTCGGTTTAATAAGATGTTGGCTATTGCTTTGTTACAGATGGCTTTTATCAGATTGAGATAAAGGCCATCTATTCCAATTTTCTGTGCAGTTTTTTTTCTTATAATGAATGGGTGTTGGACTTTGTCAAATGCTTTTTCTGAATTTATTGAGATGCATCTATTGAGATGATCATGGTTTTTGTCCTTGGCTTTGTTAATATGGTGTATTACATTTATTGATTTGTGTATTTTGAATCATCCCTGCACCCCTGGGATGAATCCTACTTGTTCATGGTATATAATTTCTTGATAATTTGCTGCATTCTGTTTGCCAGTATACTACTGAGGATTTTTGAATCTATGTTTTTTTTGTTTTTTTGTTTTGTTTTGTTTTGTTGGTACTGGGCATTGAACTTGGGCCCTTGAGCTTCTGAGGCAGGCGCCGGAACCACTGAGCTAATCCCTGGCCCCTTGAATCTATGTTCATTAGGGAGATCGGCCTATGGTTCTCTCCTTTCTCTCTCTCTCTCTCTCTCTCTCTCTCTCTCTCTCTCTCTCTCTCTCTCTCTCTCTCTCTTGGATCCTTCTCTGGTTTGGGTATTAGAGATATGCTAGCTTCCAGGAATAAATTTGGGAGTATTGCTTCCCTTTCAGTTTTATTAAAAAAATTCGAGAAATAGTAGCATTAGGTCTTCTCTAAATGTCTTGTAGAATTCAGCAGTGAATCCATCAGAGCCTGGGATTTTCTTTGTTGGTAGGTTGTTGCATCTTTTCTAAGTTTATTGGTATCATATCTCAGCCTTTTGGCTAAGATCAAGTCTGAGTTCACTGATGTATTTTAGGTATTAAATACAGTTATATCATCTTTAATTTCATTGACTGATATTGGCTTATTTAGAATTTTTGTATTTTCTTGATTCAACTTTGGTAATTCATATATATCTAGGAATCCGTCTTTTCTTCTGTGTTTTCCATCTTATTAGAACACAGGTCCTCAAAGTAGGTATTGAGGGGCTGGGGATTTAGCTCAGTGGTGCCACCACCTGCCTTGCAAGTGCAAGGACCCAAGTTCGATCCCAGTACAAAAAAGCAAAACAAACAACAAAATAGGTATTGATGGTCTTATGGATTTCTGCAGGATACATTATGATTTCACCCTTTTCATTCCTAATGGTGTGGATTTGAGTCTTTCCTTTTTTTATATAAGGTTGGCTAAAGGTTTTTAGTAGACTGATTGACAGATAAACCCAATTAATTTAAAGCAAATCACATACATTTTTGTTGTAATATATTATAATTACTTTCTGGGAATGTTGAGGAACTTTGTTCCTTACTCAAGACTGGAAATATCATCATTAATACCAGTTTCTTTCCTTGTCAATTTTATTCAATCTTTCAAAGAACCAGCTTTTTGATTCATTGATTCTTTGTATTGTTTTCTTAGTCTCCACTGCATTAATTTCTGCTCTGATCTTTATAATTTTCTCCCCTGTACAAGCTTTGGGATTGACTTGCTCTTTGTTTTCCAGCTTGCTCTGTTTTTACAGCGGGAATTCACCGCTATAAATTTCCCTTTTAGGACTGCTTTCATCGTGTCCCATAAATTCTGGTATGTTATAGTAGCATTACTGTTTAATTGTAGAAACTATCTAATTTCTTATTTAATTTCATCTGTGACCCATTGGTTGTTCAGGAGAATGTTGTTGTTGTTGTTGTTGTTATTTTGGTACAGGGGATCAAACTCGGGTCCTTCTACTTGCAAGGCAGGTGGCAGAACCATTGAGCTAAATCCCCATCCCAGGAGAGTGTTATTTTTTTTGGAGCTTTTGTAATTTCTTTTGGCACTGATTTCCAATTTCATTGTGCATGTCTGATAATATGCATGGGATAATATAAATTCCTTCATATTTACTTACACATGTTCTATGAGCTAGTATGTGGTCTATTTTGGAGAATGTTCCACGTGCAGCTGAGAAGAATGTGTATTCTAATGTGGGGCGGAATACTCTGTAGACATCTACAAAGTTCATTTATTCAAAAGTTTGGTTCAATTCTGCCATTTATTGATTTTTTTTCTGGTCTAGTGATCTGTCTAGTGACAGTGGGGTATCAAGGTCCCCCATTACAATTGTATTAGTGTTTATTTGATTTTTCATGTCTGTTAATATTTGTTTTATATAGTTGGGTGTGCAGGTATTTGGTGCATATATATTTATGATTGTTATCTCTTCCTCTTGGATTGTTCCTTTACTAGGATGTAATGACCTTATTTATCTCTCTTAATTTTGTCTACAAATAGAATAGCTACCACTGTTTTTTTGTCTACAAATTTTGTCTACAAATAGAATAGCTACCACTGTTTTTTCCCTGGTTCCTATGGCATGGGGCATTGTGTTCCATCTTTTTGACTTTCAGTTTATGAATTTCTTTTTGAATTAAATGTTTCTTGTGTGCAGCATATTGTTGGATCTTGCTTCTTGATCCATTCTGTCAGTGTGTTTCTTTTGATTAGTGAAATGAGACCATTTAGGTTGATGGCTATAAGTGATATGTATTGACTTATCCTTCTCATGTTATTTTTTTCCTGTTGTTGGTTCGGTTGAATTACTTGCTTTGCCTGGTGGACTCATTCTGTTGGCATTCACGAAGTTACAGTCTTTGTTATCTCTTTCTAGAATATCTTTCAGAACATTTTGGAGTGTTGGTTTCATGGTCATAAATTTCTTCAAATGCTCCTTGCCATGGAAATATCTTATTTCTCCATCAATTTTGAAAGATAGTTTTGTGGGGTATATCAATCTGGGCTAGAAGTTTTTTTTTTCTTTTAGGGCTGGAAATACTTCACTCCAAGCTCTCCTTAACTTGAGAGTTTGTGTTGAGAAGTCTGCTGTGATGGGCTTTCCTTTATAGGTGATTTGTTTCTTTTCTCTTATAAGCTTTCAATATTTTGTTCTTGTGTTGAATTTCTGGAATCTTGACTATTATATGCCTTGATGTTGATTTTTTAAAATCACAGCTAATTAGAATTCTATATGTCTCACTTATCTGTATGTCAAATTCTTTTTCCATTCTTGGGCTGTTTTCTGCCATTACTTTTGTGAACAGTTTCTTTATGTTGTTTGTACTATCTCTTGCTTTTTCATTGACTCTGATCGATCTCATGTTATTCTTCTTTGTAACAACTAAAAGTTCCTGCATTGATTTTTTTTTGTGGTCCTTTACTATTTTTAAGAAATCTTTTGGGCCAGAGATTTAACTCAGTGGTTCTGCTGCCTGCCTTACAAGTGCAAGGACCTGAGATCAATCTCTAGTACCCCCCCAAAATCTATCTTTTCCTGATCACTAACCACAAAACTGTCTTCTAGATGTGATGATATTCTGCTCTCACATTGGCTGAGTCTCCTGCATATACATTCAATTGAATTTTTTATCTCTTGGATATCTGTTTGAATCTGTTTCATGGATTCCATTTCTTTCCTATGTTTAGCATTCATGGTTTCCATCATTTTTCTAGGCTCCCCTCTCTTTTTAACCTGTTATCTTCTCTAGAGTCACTAATTATATCCTCATTATGGTTATCATTGTAATTTCTTTGGTTTTGTTTGTTTGTTCATTTGAGACCAAGTGGATTCAATCCCTTGTACCAAAAAACAAAACAAAATCATAGTCCACCTATGACCTGAAGCTGCTCTCACCTGTGCTTACTTCCTGGCGGGGAAAGCCCCAGACTCATCATGGTCCTCACCCTGGGTCACTTTCAGGGAACCAGGCAGAATAGCATAAGCTGAAGGTGTCTGAAGCTCAGGATACTTCAGAGTCTGGGAGCCCAGCCCTGGAGGACATTCACAGCTGTTGTATCAACAAAAGCATTTGTTTGCTGAGGTCCTTTGCTCTGGGCCCCTCCCCACCTGTTCTACCTTAGAACATGACATTGCCACACCAACTTCCCCTGTAGGAACATGGGGTCCCATTATGCCTGGGAGGAGGGGGCTCAAGCGTGGGTGGTGTACATCCCAGATGGCCAAGAGATGGTTGAGGCCCTGTGACTAAGATGGGGCTGCTGTAGGGGCTGCTGACTGAGTCTGGAACAGCTGCCTGGTTGGATATGTAGGACAGCTGAGCACAAGATGCCTGGAAAAGCCACGTGGGTCCAGAGTGAGTAGGTAGAGAAGGGCCTGGAGCTTCACCCTGAATCAGGTCTGTGAGGCCATCTCAGTCTCCATTAACATCTTGGATCAAGGACAGAAATAAACACCTCAGAGAGTGATTTGACCCCTCAAGCTTTAGCTTCCTCAGCTAAAGTGGGCCGCATAGTCTGCTAAGACTGCTAAGAGGCCTGGAAGATGCTGTACTGTGGTAAGTGGTGTTCACAACTCCAAAACAAACATGAACTTATTTGGAAACAAGGTCTTTGCAAATGTCCTTAGTTAAGCTAAGGTCACCCTGGATTAGGGTTGGCTAAGTCCGATACCAGGAGAAACAAGGACACCTGACAACAGAAGTTGGAGTGACATCTCTGCCAGCCAAGGAACATGGAAACTGCAGTTGAGGAAAGGTTACGGAGGTCTGTGGTCATCTCAGCCAGCACTTGAGTTTTGGACTTATGGCCCTGAGAACCAGTAGGCAATATGTCCATTTTAAGTATCTTAGTTTGTGATTCTTGGTTTTGGTAGCCTCAGGAGAGTAATACCACTGCCCCACGACAGCAATGTCTGGCTCCTGACAACAGCCAGTCCAAGCAAGATTCTGCCTCAGTGGGCCCCTCAGCACAGAACCATGCCAAGGTCTGTAGTCCTTCCTGAAACCCTCTCACTGATGTGCCCTGTTCCTATATTTGTTTCGGGTGCCTTGCTGAGAAGCTGTGTGCTGAGCCAGCCATGTCACCTCCCTACCCAACCCTGGGATGCGCACAGACACCTCAGCCTTCATTATCTCAAAGCACACAGAGAAATTTCACGGGAGGCCTAATGTCCCACTAATGGGAGTTGGGAGCTGCAACCCTGTGTGCTTAATGGTAGGGTAATTTATTGTAGCGCCACTTGAGAGCTGACATATTGGAGGTATTGATTTTCCTCATAAGATCAATATGGGCTTCCTGGGGACAGGCAGGGCTATGCTTCTGGAAGGACAGATCTTTCTCCCAGAGCCTAAGGCCTGAAGATGGGATGTGGGCCGGTGGGGGCAGAAGCCAGACAGGTCTGCTGGGCCCAGCCCAGCCCACAGACAGTGGGACATATGCTTAGGCCCCAGTCCCCTAGAGGTCCCAGATGGGCAGCATGGGGCAGGGTGGGGCATCCATCCAACACCAACTAGACACAAGCTGGAAAAGATTCTGGGAAAGTGATAACAACACCTCAGGCTGCTGTCCCTCTAGCCTGTCCTCAACAAAAACCAAAACCAAAGAGTACCCTCTGTCTGCCAGACACATAGTCTATCTTGAATGGGGTGCAAAACTTAGAAGGGGAAAGAAAGGGATGATTCATTGGCCTTCCCAGCAGCTCCTCAGCTCTATTCCTTAAGATGCTCTTAGGCTTACTGAGCATGGTGGTGCACGCACCTGTAATTCCAACACTCGGGTGGCTGAGGCAGGAGGATTACTGTGAGCTCGAGACCAGCCTGGGCTACATAGTAAGTTCCATAGTGAGGTCAGTCTCAGCTGCATAGTGAGACCCTGTCTCAAAAAAAAAAAATGCTCTTAGGCATGTTCTCCATCATCAATCCTCGGTGCACTCCTATGGGACCCCTCATAATTTGGACTGGTACACAAAACCTTCCCCAGGCTCCTGCCTCAGGCCTCCCCTAGTCCCACATCCCCAGTGCCAGAACCACAGGCCCTGCCCAACCTCATCTTCCCTATCTGGTCCATTTTTTTTTCCATACTAGAATTTTCCATCCCAGGCTGCGATTTTCTTGTTGGTCTCATCGGGCAGGGAAAATCATCAGGATTCTTCCGTGACAAGAATAAGAGTCTGGTGGTCAGCAGACTGACTGCCTCTTTCAGCTGGTACAAGCGAGCATCTCTGTCCTTGGTTGGTGCAGCTCTCTACATCCTGTCACGCCTCCATCCCTACTGTCTAGATGTCTGAGTCAAAGGACAGGGAAAAGAAAGTACGTGGGGATGGCATTTAAAGAGCAGGCCCTCAGGAAAGCAGCAGCACCAGGGAAATGGCTGTCTGCTGCCCTCACCCCACAGAGCAGCATCAATTGTCTCTCCAGCTCTTCAGTGACAGAGAGGCAAACAGAGGCTGCGATGGTCAAGGCCTCACCTGGGATATGGGATCGGGTTTTCTGTGTGGTGGGGGCAAAGGTCCTCATTCAGAGCCAGCTACTCAGTCCCCTCCTAAGTTTCCTGCTGTGGTTTTCCTACGCTGAAAGTAATGGCCATATCTGAGTGGCTTAAACAGACATTCAGTGCTGTGGGAGTCAGGGGTCCCAAGTGGGTTTCACTGGCCTGAAATTGAGGCGTCAGTAGGTTATAGTTGCTTCCTTGTGTCTTCCAGCTCCTCGACGCTCCCTCTACCTTCAAAGCTACCCGTCATCTTCTCGTCTTTCTCTGACTCTGAACTCCTGCTTTGCCTTGGAAGAATCCTGGCTACCTTGGAAGAACTTTGGCCACTTGGAAATGCCAGTTTCCAATTCCATGGCATCATCTGAGGTCCTTTCAGATTCTTCCCCTCCGTAGGAACACACTGCCTTCTTGCAGCTGACCACTACACTGAGCCCACAAAGTCCCTCCTCTGGTCACATAGGCAGGATCTCCTTGGGGGCAGAGCTGTGTTTCATTTTCTCATCTTGCAGTGCCCAGCCCAGGACCGCACAGACTAGGGCAGGACAGAGCAAGCTGGCAGCTGTGGGTGCCCACAGCGTGTCAACCTTTTTTTTTTTTTCCTTGCTGTTTTACATCTTTCTTTTCCTGGTCAGGTTGGGATCCTGTGGCCATGGCCCATGTTCCCTGCTGGGTCCTCCACTTGGTTCCCAAGGCACCCAGCTGTTCCCCTCCTTGCCTGCGCAGCATATGGGAGGCAGGCAGCATGCAGACCCAGGCCCGCGGCCAGCGTTATGCTGGACTTCTTTCTAGCCTCTTTCCTGGGCTGGTCTTCCTTCCTATGTCCAGCAGCAGAGGGCGATATGACTTTGGCCAAGAGGTTATGGCCCCGCCCCTCTTGGGTGCAGCTCTAGGGTCCTGGACAGGTCAAAGTGGGGGCACCTAGGGGCCCAAGCTTGAAGCCCCTTGAGCTGGCAGGAAGGTGGGGTAACACATGTCCAGAGAGAGGATGTAGTGCTCCAGCAGCCTAAGCAGCTGTCAAGAATACCCACTCTGGGCCCCTATAGATTGAGCTAACGGTTGGGCTGTGCTGGGCCAGAGGGGAAATCACTGTGGCTGAATCAGGGATACCCTATAGCCACTGCTACACATGTGTCTTTGGATGCTGGAGCCTTGGACTCAGTCGAGCCTAAGCAGAGTCTGTGGGGACAGAGGTCCCCGGGCAGACAGGATAGTCAGAACTGGGCCTGGCCAGAGGCACCTCATTCCAGGACAATGGCTCACCCAGGACACGGCCTCACTGGGGCTCTGTCTGGGCCTCCTGCCTGGGAAGAGGTAGTAACAAGGCCTGATGGACCATCACAATGCTGTCACCTTCCCCCTGCTCTGCAGCCTTCCCCAGAGACCTGAAGTTGACCTGCCCTTGACACCACTCCCCAGGGTCCTGCACCAAGCACACAACCTCATACTGAGATGTGGGTGGCCGATCAGACTTGGTATTTGGAGGTTCTCATCCTTGGGGTCAGGGCCCTGACCAGCTCCCAAGCATTAAATGGCTTCAGGGTCCCTAAAAACTCCTGCCTTCCAGGTGCCAGGAAATGACTGCAGCCCTCAGCAAGGACTAGATCTCAGAGCACTGGAACGTCACAGGGTAGGGGGTGGCTGCCTCCCATCTGAAGGGCATGGCACTGGAGACAAGGGAAAAGGACCCAGGAAGTGGGGGTGAAGATCCAGGAGCTGAAGATTCGGGATAGAAAGTGTCATGGGGCTCTTGGGCATAAGTCAAGCTGGGAGGGAGCTGCTATCCTATCCTTGGAATGAACCCCAGCAGCAATAGGACTTACAGCAGGCAGTGTGTAAGCCTGAGTCCTCCTGGCCAATGGCAGTGGGGTTGCTTCAGGGAGCAAAGTGCCCTGTGGGAGCAGATGTGATGAAAGATGGGGTAGAAGCCATGACCCCCACGGAAGGTAGCTGAACTGGGATTGCATGTCTACTTGGAAACCTCGGAAAGTGACCTTTTTCCAAAATGGGGTCTTTGCAGATGTTATCAGTTAAGCTGAGGTCATGGTGAGTTGATGTGGGCCCTAAACCCAATGATGGGCATACTGAGAAGAGGAGGCAAGACACCCATGAACAGGCTGTGTAAAGGTGAGGGCAGAAACTGGAGTGGAGTGGCCACCGTCAGGAACACTGAGGCCTGCCAGAAACCCCAGGAGCAGAGAAGCCCAGGAAGGTTCCCCCAGAATCTCTGGAAGGAACCATCCTTGGTGACATCTTGCTTTGGGCCCTGGCCTCCAGAATTTTGTCCTAAACCTCTTTGTGGCTGTTTACTACAGTGGCCCTAAGAAGCTAACCCTACATGGCAGAAAGCCTGAGAGGTTCTAAGGGATTTGAGGGAGTCAGGAAGAGCCGGAGTCCCCCAGCTTCACCCTGGGAGGCAGCAGCCAGAGGAAGGCTCGGGATTAGGGAAGGGAGGTTCTACCTCCACCCAGCCCCTGCGAAGCCCAGCAGTGGGTTCGATCAGATAGACTGAAAACTCCCCTGCACCCGTCAAGCAGGGTCTCCAACACAGTCCCGTACGGCTGAACCTGGCCATAGCTTCCCAGAAGGGCCTCCTGTAGCTGAGCAGGGGCTCCAGGGGCTCCCTGCATCAGTCCATCCTCGGGCCCGTTAGTGATCCCAGGGCTTCTGTCCCTTCCCCTTCTCCAGGGTACGGTTGCTGGTGGAAGCTGGTGTACACAGAACACACAGAAGCAGGATGTCCTCTAGAGAGGCCTACTCCAGAACTCAAAATAGCATGAAATTTAATTTTCCGCCTATTTGACAAGGCTTGGACCAGACCCCAATCAGCAGCAGAGATAAGGGTCCTCGGGTTCAGGGTGTGGGCCAGCTGGGCCCAAGGCAAACACTCCACGGTCCCCCAGCAGACCGTGTGCAGGTGAGGCTGATCTGCGGCGCTCCCCCTGCAGGGCCCTGGTTGCTGGGTGCTAAAGCAAACGGGCTGTGTTTGCCCAGTCTGTGATGACAATACCGTCGCCAAATATTTGCCAGCCTGGGGTGGCTGCAGAGCCCAGATATAAATGCTTGAGCCCAGGTGGAAGTCAGCCTGCCCAACGAAGAGCTACACCCTGGCCAGGTAGGAGCAGGGCCTGGGGTGGGCTGGGAGGCTGCCGGGACACCACACGATGGGAGCTGGGGGCTGAGAGGTCTTTGCCCCGGGGTCTCCCAGGACCCCTTCCTCCTGTGTTCCCACTGGACACTTCCTATGGCAGGGCTCCCGGCTCATCGTGAGAGGTCAGATCAGAGTGTTCAGCCAGGTGGGAGGCCCCAAATGGATCCCCTCCTCACCACCTAGCCACCTCAGGAAACAGGAAGGGCCTGAATCTCCTGGCCCTGAAGAGCACCTGTCCCAGGGTCTCAGCCACTCATTCCCAGGCCCCCCTCATGAGCTTAGCACCTTTATTCCCACACTGGGGGCATCCATCTGCCTCTGTGTTGAGGAGGGGCGTGGCGGCATCTGCCCTTGGGGTGAAGCTCTAGGGTCCGGAACCTATGTCACCTAGATGGTAGAGTCCTATCTGCCCCTCAGGCACCTCCCAGCCCACCTACTTTCCTTCAGTCCACTCCTTCCCCTGTGAAGGTGCCTTGATGCCATTTCCTCACATTGTGTTAAGTTAAAACCTAGGATCATGCCTGGGGCTAGATGAGTTGGGCTGAGTCGGGAAAGTATCATAGCCTCCAACGCTCCCAACAGCGGCCTCAAGGTGGTCGGTTTCAGCCAGGTGGGAGGCCCCAAATGGATCCCCTCCTCACCACCTAGCCACCTCAGGAAACAGGAAGGGCCTGAATCTCCTGGCCCTGAAGAGCACCTGTCCCAGGGTCTCAGCCACTCATTCCCAGGCCCCCCTCATGAGCTTAGCACCTTTATTCCCACACTGGGGGCATCCATCTGCCTCTGTGTTGAGGAGGGGCGTGGCGGCATCTGCCCTTGGGGTGAAGCTCTAGGGTCCGGAACCTATGTCACCTAGATGGTAGAGTCCTATCTGCCCCTCAGGCACCTCCCAGCCCACCTACTTTCCTTCAGTCCACTCCTTCCCCTGTGAAGGTGCCTTGATGCCATTTCCTCACATTGTGTTAAGTTAAAACCTAGGATCATGCCTGGGGCTAGATGAGTTGGGCTGAGTCGGGAAAGTATCATAGCCTCCAACGCTCCCAACAGCGGACCTCAAGGTGGTCGGCAGGCTGCTGCTTTTGACATCACAGCAATCCCAGGCTAGGAGGCCAGCACCCTTCCTGCTTCTCTGGGCAGCCCTGCCTGCGTAAAACCAGCCCCTGCAGTTTCTCTCCCCTGCCTACTACGCCTGGACTGAGTGTCCAGTTTTAATGATTCTAGAGGTACAATGCCTTCCCACCCTACAAGACAGGCTCTGGCTGCCCCTATAAGAGACCAGACAACCTCCTGAAACCCACACCTGTGCCTTGCATGTCCCCTGCCTCACATACACACACTATTGCACACTTGCTCACCCTTAGCATTTGCCTACCTCTCTTCCCTGAGGAGCTCAGCAGCATTCCCAGGAGTGGTGGAAGCCTTCTTGAGTTCACTGAGGTGCTGCCAGCCCTAAGACTAACCTGTTCCTCTACCTCCCTCAGCTGGTGTTTGCCACCCAGGAGTCCCCAGGAGTTCAGGGACGGCAAGGAAATGGCCACTGGAGTGATCCAGCCACTCTGTGACTTCCGGCTGTCCCTGCAGTCCCATCAGCCCTTCCTGCCCTCTGAACCAGAGCCTCCAGAAACTTCTGAGGAGGAGGAAGAGGAAGAATCAGAGCGGGAGCTGGAGGCTGAAGGGCCAAGCGGTTGCAGCCAGGATCCCCAGAGCCCAGAAGTGCCCCCTGAGGGCCCTGACAGCCCCGAGACCCCCCTGCAGCTGCTCCGCTTTTCACAGCTCATCAGTGGTGACATCCAGCGGTACTTTGGCCCTAAGGACAAGGGGCAGGACCCTGACTCCTGTGATATCTATGCTGACAGCTGCTCAGCCAGCTGCTCTGCCCGGGAGCTATACTACGCTGACCTGGTGCGCCTGGCCCAGGGTGGGCCCTCAGAGGACAAGGAAGCCACTGAGTCTGGGGTCTGCTCATCTTGGGGGCCGGAGAGGCCAGCATGCAGGTCTGCAGATGGGGTGCCACCGCTGGGACTCCTGGATGAGCTCTTTGACTATGGGCTACAGCAGTTTGCAGGGCCTAGCATATCTGCTGGTCTCAGGCTGAGACTGGAGCAGAAATACGGCCACATCACACCTATGACCCAGAGGAAGCTACCCCCGTCCTTCTGGAAGGAGCCAGCACCCAGTGCCCTGGGCTTGCTCCACCCAGGTACACCAGACTTCAGCGACCTGCTGGCCAGCTGGTCAGCTGAGGTTGGCCCTGAGCTGCAGGGTGGAGGGACCCAGCTTCTGGAGGGGGCACAGCTAGCTGAGGCCTAGAAAATGGGCAAGGGTCAGGAGAGCACGAGGATCTTCAAGGGTTGCCAAGACTCTCCCTCCTGTTTCCTAAGACCCTCTCCCTCCAGGCAGCCTCACAGGTGGCTCCACGGCTCAGGTGAGGCCTCTCTAGGTCCAGGGGCAGGGTCTGGGCTTTTGCTGAGGTCAGGGGCTGCCACCACCAGGGCCCAGCCAAGAAGGCAGGAACAGGGGGGTCATCCAGACCCGGGCCTCAGCCCTTGATCCCAGATCCTCCCATTGTACAAGGTGCTGAGTTGCGCCCACAGGAGCAGGGGACACAGGCAGAAACTGAAGCTCCCTGAGGCCGTGGGCCTACATGGTTGTACCCACTTTCAAAGAGGTTTATACCCTGCCAGGCCAGCTCCACCCCAAGATTCACATCACTGGCAAGGGACTGCCAGGAAGAGGCCCATATCAGGCCAATCCTCGCCACTGCCCCACACACCACAGGGTCCGAGCCCATGGTCCCTTGGCAGGTGGCAGGGCCACAGACTACAGGATAAACTAGGTTTTCTTGGAAAGGCAGGAAGAGGAGGCACTGCCTAATTATGCAAGCAAACATGGCTGTTCATCCCCCAGGCGAGTGCCAAGAAGCTGCTTCTGCTGGCACTGCATCGGGAGATGGCTGTTGGGCTGGGGACCAAGCTAAGGGGCCCCGCCTCGGGCATGCAGCTTCCAGGTGTCCTTCCTCCTCATATCCCTGCCAGTGGCTGAGGTGAATCCAGGGGCGGGCCCGGCTCTTCTGTGATAAGTCAGATGGAGACCCTTCGTCCTGGGGAAATGGGGCAGCCAGACCGTGGAAAATGACGGGGCCAGGCCTGGGCTATGCAGGACAGGAAGGAGCCTGGAATACGAGGGACTAGGCCTTTTGGCCTTATCCCTTCCCACGGCGCCTTCCTGGTCAGCCCCACAGGTCCCTGGAGAGGATATCACCAGCAGGCACCAGGGCACTATGGCTTCCACAGACACAAGAGCTTTCACGTTTATTTCTGGGGAAGGCACACAGGTGTGAGCTGGGGCCCCGGACCCCCATGGGAGGTCTCTGACACTGCTTCTGGCCTCTGCTGAGCCACTCGATTCAAGAGGATGGCCTTCCACCGAAGCCACCTGCCACAGACACCACTCAGGGCCAAGGCTCCCTCCCACCAACCTCCCCGTGGCTGGCCATTGCCCTTAGGGAACCCCCAGCCTCTCTCCTGGACCCGGAGTCTGGGAAGAGGCTGTTACGCTCCTGCTGCCCACCTCACAGCCTGATAGATGCCCCAAGAGTTCACAGGAACTTGCTTGCCAGGGGCCACATCCTTGATGAACACCCGCCTGCTGCCCAGTGTTAGCGGCCATGGGCCCTCCTCACCCCACAGGTGCAGCATACTCTCCCGCAGGGCCGCTATCTCCTCCGATCGCTGCAGGGTGGACACAGGGGCGCCAGGCGGAGGTGGGATGGCTGCTGGACAGTGGGAGTTGACCACAGGGCAGGGTGGGGGAGAGAAGATGGCAAACAAGGGCTTATCTCATCCTTATCTTCAGGGAAAGACAGCGTCAGCCAGACACAAACAGTCAGCTTTTAGGCTTCTCTGGACTCCCTGGGAAACTGTAGAGCTGGAGGACTTAGCTAGGCTGGGGCAGGATAGGGTCAGGGCTGTGGGTTCCATCTCACCAGCTTGGTCTCTGTATTAAACTTTAGGTTCTGGATGGTCTTGTTGGCCTGGATGTTGTTTTCTAACTTTATCATTTGCTTCTGAAACTAAATAAATATAGCCCCATTTACAACACAGATTAGGGCTGCCTGCTAGTTTCCAGCTGCCTTGAGGAGTCCCCAACCCAGTATCACTGAGCAACTCAGAGCTCAGGGAAGTGGTAGGCACAGCAGTTTCCCTGGGCCCAGGGGTACCGTGGCCGGCTTGCCCGGGATCTCTGCCATCTTCCGCCCAGGGCTGACCTCCTTGAGCAGCTGCACAGATGACAGCAGAGTGGCCAGCTCCTGCCGCACAGCTCTGACTTCAAATTCTCTGTGGGCATGGAAGGCTGGCAATGTACCGGGCAGGGCCAACAGGGAGGAGGCTCGGGCCAGTGGGGTCCCTCAGTGAGTGGTAGAAGGGGAGACTGAGCGGCCATGCAGGCTGCACCCCAGGGAGATGAGCCCAGAGTGGCGCTGGTGGCACAGGAAGGGGACGGAGCTGCCACAGCACCCAGGGATAGACAGTGGAGCTCCTGACTTTCCCTCAGGAGCTCTGGAGGCCAGCTGATACCCTTACCTGGCCTTGCCTTCCGCCAAGATCTTCGGGTCTGCATCACTCTTGTGAAGGACACACTGATCTGAGATACCTTCTATCCGAAATGCGGACTACAGCCAGCTGGCGAGCTCCACCCCAGTTCCGGCCCCGCAAAGGCCTCACGAGGAGGAGAGAAGAGAGGGACGGTCTCTGTCTTTGAGGTTAGCTGTGCCCACTCAGACAAAGCCCCTGTGCCCCCAGCCTTCACCCACCTGCTGGGGGAGGCCGTCTACCTCGTCTCGCACCTCCTGCAAGCGGGCTGCACCTTCCTGCCGACATCGGGCCAGGTCCTCGAAGGACTTCCTCTCTACACCTTCCCACTCAGTCTTGGCCTGGGATTCAGACATCCAGTGAGGTAGGAGCCCACAAGAGGAGGATGGACAGACAGACGGATGGGGCTAACTAGAGCCCAGCCACAAGGAGGCCATGGGAGGTGGAGTAGCGTGCTACCTGAGGGCAGCACTCCATGTCCACCTCTGATTTTGAGCACACTGGTGCACAGACCCACACAGCCCAGGATGGCCTGGCCAGCCATCTTGGGGAATAGACACATTAAACAGGTGCAACATAGCCTCAGAGCAGAGCCACACCCCCAAGAAGGCCAGCTTCTGCCATCCAAGAGCTGACAGGGACAGAAAGAGGGCTGGCCACCCTGCAGGCACTGGAAAGTGTTCTGATCACCCTTATGTTCTGCAGGGCTGCAGAGGTGGCCAGGGATCCAGTCTCCAGACCAAAGGATGACACTTGATCACGACAGCCAAAAAAGACAAACAGCCTGTCTATTAACAAACAAGTGGGTAACAACATGTGGCCTAGCCGCGTGAGGGACTGTTATACAGCCATCAAGGAAACGACACAGGGCTCCATGCTGCAGCAGGGGGACCATAAGGACATCATGCCCTGTGAGAGAAGCCAGAAACCAAAGGCCACACAATGCATTATTGCATTGATGTGATGTGTCCCAGAACAGGGAAAGCAAAGAGACACAAAGTGGTTTACGGGGTCAACAGGGGATAGCTGCACTGCACATGACCATACGAAAACCACTGAGCCTTACACTTAGGGGTAAGCTGCCAGGGTTGAGCAGCCTGGATGGAGTGTGAACTGCATCTCAATAAAGCTGTGTCAATAGACAAGGGAAATAGGCCTAGGCAGAGGCTGCTTCACCTTCCCCTGCACGGCCCCCACCTCCAGGGTTATCTGAAGGCCACGGGCAGTGGCTGTAGGCTCTCAGAGGCCTCTGCAGCTGGAGCTGGGTAGACTTGTTTGCACAGGAGGCCCTGAACTGGGGGTCATCTGGGCCTGAAGACATCACTGAGATGAAAACCCAGGACTGGCTGGGCCTCCACCTCAGGCCACCCCTCTCTCAGGCTGAGCCAACGCTCACCCCAGAGAGCCTCAAGCCCAGTGTCCGCTCCTGCAGGTCTAGCCTCCAGCTCAGGGCCAGGCACTGGTCACCCAGATCCTTCAACTGCTGGGCCAGCGTGGCCACTGTTCTTTCCAGGACCTGGGTCTTTTCTTGGAGCTTCAGGGGGACAGGAAAGGAATCAGGGAGGCCCTGGCTGGGTATCTGTGCACCATGCGTGGGGGTCCCTATGACCTCTGCCCCGCCTAGCCCCCTTACCAGCTCCATTGTACCCTGTGTCTCCTTCCGGGCCAGCTTGCTTGCCAGCTACACGGCCTCCAGGTTCTCCTGCACGTAGGAGGCCAACTCCCCAGCCTGACTCTCTTCCAAGCCCACCTTGGAGACCCTGGGTTGGTGCCATAAAGACTTTCTCAGTGAGGCTGGTCAATCCCTCAGTGCTGGACCCAGGAAGGTGAGCCCAAGTGTTAGCTCTAGAACCTCCCAGGAAGTCCATAAATCAGAGGACACTAGTATTATCACGGGTGCCACTGAGAGACCTGGAGGGGCAGGAACACCCTGCCAGAGGAGTCACTACTCTGCCCTGATGAGTCCAGAGGTGCCTAGCACTCTACTTGGGGCTGCTGGGGCTTGGGGAAGGACGGATCATTGACTGCTGAGGGGGGCCTCTGGGGTCAGTTCCTAGATGAGACTGGGCATCCCACCCAGCCCCACAGCTCCCTATGGCCAGAGGATACACACCAGGCCTCCTGCTCCATCAGCAGGATATGGCTCAGTGACATCTGGTTCTGCCGCACAAACTTGGTGAGCCTAATCATAGCTGCATCCAGACCCCGGCACTGTTCCCGCAGGCAGCCATGTTCCTCCTGCTAAAGGGGCCAGCCTTGAGCCTCAGCCTTGAGCCTTGAACCCTGGCTCTGCCTGCCCACCCAGCACCCACAGCCTACCTCACGCTGTGCCCAAAGGGCCTGCACACGCTCCTCAGTCAGCTCCTGCAGCCTCTGCCAATGGTCCTCCAGCTCCTCCCGCAGGTGGCTCTCTGCCTCCAGCTGTGTGCCTTCCAGGGCCTTCGTTCTCTGTGGGGACAAGGACATTGGTTGTGAGTCTGCACTCTGCCCAGCTGTACCAGTGCCACAAACAGCAAGGCTGAGTATGCTGTGGGCCCTACCTGCTCCAGGGTCAGGAAGCTCTTCTGTAGGAAGCTGCACAACTTGGCTTCCCTCTTCAGGAAGCGAAGGCTCATCTCCTCCCCAATCTTCGTCAGCTGGGCCTGGGAGAAGGGCCACACAGTCAGTGGCAGCCTGCCCATTAGACACCTTGCCTGCCCCTCTTGGTGTCCTTGGGGTTGAGTCATGTCTCCTCTGCGGCCCCTTAGCCCAGATGAGCTGGGCTCACCTCACTCTGGACAGGAAGGTAGGCAGTGGACTGGAACCATTGTCCCCCAGAGGACCAGATTCCTGGTTCATGAAGGGCCTGAGGTGCTCAGTACCACCAGGACCCCCAGAGGCAGCCCAGGGGCTGCAGATTGGCCACCACATCCAACCCAGGCTGGAGACTCAGGCATGGAAGTGGGTGTGAATTTGTTTACAACACCCCTGTGCATGTGCCCTATTGTGGGCAGCCCTGGTTCCTCCCATGGGCACTCTCCTGCTACCCCTTAAGTCTGAAGGTGCTAAGAGGGGGGACTAGAGAGGACAGCCAGCTCTCTGTCCATCTGTGCCTGGCACCTAGCACAGAGCTCTTCTGCTATCAGCCCCATTACACCGGCCCTACCTGGGGCTGGGAGACCTGCCACAGTGCCTATAGCAGATGGCCATGGACAGTCCTTACTCTGCTCAAGAGCAGGCAAAGCCTCACACAGGGCAGCTTCCCCAATACCCAGGATGTTGGGAACCTTCATCCCAACACCTCTTCCCTCTCCACACAGCCAATCCATTAACTTTCCACCTGGCAGTGAAAGAGAAGCTGGTCAACTTCAGGCTGCAGAACTATGGGGGCAGCTGGGCACCCGCCACCCTGCGCCTTGCCCTGTGACGAGCCTGGATGTGTAGCAGCCTGTCAGACTGTTTAGAGAGCTAAGGAGATGGGTCACAGGGAGATGGTGGCAGCTCTGTTTCCCAGCCCACTCCATAGAAAGGTACACTGTTGGCTGGGGATTTAGCTCAGTGATGCCACTACCTGCCTCACAAACGCAAGGACTGGAGTTTGATCTGATGCCTGGGAAGAGAGGGAGGGACGGGGGGAGGAAGGAAGGAAGGAAGGAGTGAGCGAGAGAGGGAGCGTGGGAGGGAAGGAGGGAAGAAAAAAGGAAGGAAGGAAGGCAGGTCACTGTTTTTTTTTGTTGTTGTTGTTTTTTGGTACCAGGGATGGAACTTGGGTCCTTTTGCTTGAGAGGCAGGCAGGGGAACCACTGAACTAAATCCCCCGCCCTAGAAAGGTTACTGTTGAGGGAAAACTAGGCCCTGGAAATTTGCAATTCTCACTTCCTGCAGATGGAAACACTGAAGCTGAAAATGGCCTTAGGAAGAGCTCTAGTGCTCTATCACTGTGTCTGCTGAACTTGTACCCTACAGCAGGAGAGAAAGAGGGAGCAGCAACTGAGACACCTGGCCACAGCCTTCTGTGATTAAGAACCTCTTCTAGAAACCATGTGGCCACCAGTCATGTTGCTGCTAGTGCTGAAATGTGGGTAGTGTAGCCAAGAAACTGAGTTACGAATTATCTAAAATTGTAGGTAATGTCATGGGCAGTACCACTAGGGTGAGAGGCCAACCACACTGGACAGGGCAACAACAGGAGCCACCCATTTCCCACCCATAGGCAAACCTAGCTGCAGGGAGCTGTACTGATGGCCAAGGCACAGGCCAGAGACCTGGGGGTTGCCTCCCACACTCAGTTGGTGCCCCCAGCTGGGCTGGCCCTGTCTGCCCAGTGGTACCTGCATCTTGGCCATCTCATGGTCCACCTGCTGGCTGGTGTCCTCCTGGCTCTTCTGCAGGGTGCTGCAGGCTGTCTCTCGGGCCTGCTCTTCCTGCCTCAACCACCCGGTCAGCTTGGCCAGCCTAAGGCAGCGGCGAGGGGGAGGGGGTGACACCAGCTCAGCTGCCTGGAGACCCAAGCTAGGTAGCCACAGGGAGACTGGCCGGGCCATGGGACACAGTCCTCTTCAGAGTAAACTACCACCCAGGAGGAGTAGACAGACCGTGGAGTCAAGAGGGACTATAGCAGGTCTGAGCCTGCAGCTCGACACCGAGTAGGGAATGCCCTATTGCTACAGCACAGGACTGTGACCCCTGGGCACATGCTGGTGGGTACAGAACCAACACACCTGAGGTTGGCCTCCTGCTCAGAGCCCTTCCGCTCTGCATCCTGCAGTGCCTGTCTCCTCCTGACCTGAGCCAAGGCTTCTCGAACCTCCACCAGCCGGGTACACAGAAAGCACTACGTTAGCTAGGGCAAGGTAGGTGGCCTCTAGGGCTGGGGGTGCGGGGCTACAACCCTGCAGCCAGTCCCCTGCCACCTCCCAGTCAGACTCAACCTCTGGAAATGGACCATGCATGGGGACTGCACACAGAAACGAGAGGTTAATGTCTAGGCACCAGCATGGCCCCACTCCCTTCCCTTCCTCTAAAGTCTGTGCTCATGTCATGTGTGGCGCTACCTTTTGTCCAGGATCTGCATCAGGTTCTGGTTCTGGGCCCCGGGTAACTGTAAGGAGAGGGTGTGGGGCTGGGCAGGCTGCATCTGCCATCCACCTTGTATCTCTCCAGCACAGGCTCAAGTAGGGGTATGGGAGGCAGGATCAGAGTCCAGAAGGCAATGGCCCCAACCCCCAGGGAAGGAAGTCTGGTCTGTGGGTGGGGGGCTCACCACCTGCACCTCCCTCTCGGGGACCTGGGCCACACGTTGCATCTCTTGCCATAGCTGCCAGAGTTCTGAGGAGTGCAGCTGCATGCGCCCACGAACGTGTAGCAGCTCCCTCAACAGGCTGAGAGAAGCCTGCTCACAGTGTACCTTGTGTCCCCGTAGGGACAACACCTCAGCCTGCAACTTGGCCAACCTGGTCAGGGCCAGAGTGAGCCATTCAGGCCGGGCCCACTCAAGAGGGGATGTAGCCTCCACAGCCCTCCTGCCCTGTATCCTTCAAGCTTACCTCTCCTCTAAGAGCTTGGAGTTATCCTGCTCGAGGGCAGGGGGGCTGGACACCAAGGGGCTGGACTCATTCCTCTCTGAGTTCTCTTCCAGACTCAGGGGGTCAGGGATGGCCGAGTCTTCTACCAGGAGCAGTTCCAGGTCCTCCAGGTTGACAGCGCTGGGTTGTGTAAGAGGGCGACATCCCTGACAAGGGGCTGTCAGCCAGCTCTGCAAGAAGAATGCCTTGGGAGCTCAGCCCTCAGGGCAGTGGCTCCAGCTGAGGCTTGTAATAAGGACCCAAATCACGGCAGTGACACTTGTCAACTACCCTGTCACAAACCACGGCCCCAGTAGGATCTTGAATCATAGAGGTCTAGAGCCCTGCCTGAGGACACATAGCTCTGGGCAGCAGAAAACAGAACTGTACTCTCATCTAGCTAGCTTCAGCAGGTGCTCATGGGGGTCGATTAGCAGTTGTCCCCTGTGATCCCTGTGGCTCCCGCTCCAGCCCCGTGGGGTTCTAGCTCACCTGACATGGCTTCACCAGCAGCCCCCATCTGTAGCTTTAGCCTGGGTCCACTGTCCCAGTAGCCAAAGATGAACACCAGGCCAGGGCAACTGGGGATTGTGCCAGAAAGTGGTGAGGAAATTGGGCTGCAGGGCTGTGGGGTCTGGGTGAGTGGGTGAGGTGATGAGTTCCTGCTCTCACACCTTGTTTCTTTCCCAGAAGATCCCTGGGAGGTAGGCACAGTTGGGCAGTAGAGCTATTCTGGAACCTTCCTTTCCTCACCAGAACCTTGTGACTTCACGGCCCAACCGCCAGTGAAACCTGAGCCCTCACCTGCCCTGAACAACTTCCCCAACTGCCATTCCTGGAAGGGTCTGGGGTACAAAGCAGTGCTCCCTGCAAAGAGCTTCTTCAGGGCAGGGGACTGGCCCAGGCAAACACAGGGGGTCAAAAGCTCGAGACAGGATCACCACAGCTGGCCCTGCAGCCCAGGGCAGATCCCAAGGGGCTAAGGCCAACAGCCACCTGAAAAGAGATGCTGCAAGAGGGCTCCCCATTCCCGGCAGCCATACTCACAAAGTCAGGAGGAATAGGAAGTGAATTTTGATTGTTTTATTTAGTCTAATATATCCAAAATATTCTTTCAATATGTAATCAATACAAAACTACTGTGAAACAGAGATAGTACATGCTTTTTTGGTACCGTGTCTTTGAGGCCTGGTGGTTTTTCACGCCCTTTGGTCCAACTCTGACACAACCCTTCCCCACCAGAGCACCTAGGAAAACAGCAGTAAGATAACTGAGATCTGGTCATGTAGAAAGGGGACCTGCATTTAACCAGGGCTGCTCCAAGCTGACAACACAGGCTTCACCAGTCCTTCATCCCAGCACTCCCCATGAACACCAGGTCGGGCCATGAGGAACTGTCAGTCCTGCCAACCGACTGCACCAGCAGGAGGGAAGCCTCTCCTTAGGATGTTACCCGTTAATGCTCAATCTGTTGGGGGAGGTCAGTGGAGACTAGAAAATAGGGAACTCGAAAGAGGGGCCAGGTATGACGGGCAGTGACATGGGAAGGGAAGCCAGGCAGGTGGGTGAGGGGAGGCAGGTATGAGATGGGGACATGCAGGGCCTGGGTAGACCAAGGCCAGCATCTTGGCATGCCTAGGCTTGGGGACATGTGATCCAGAGACCAGAGGCAGCAGACATTGGGGAGGAGTGAAGCTGTGGGGATGGGAATTGGGTCGGGGGTCGGGTAAGGTTGGCAGACCTGCCCTGAACTTCCCTCCTACAGGATCTGTGGATGGCATGGCTGTAGAAGGCCCGATCCTATACCCCCACTACCATCCAATCAGCCCCCAAGTCTCAGACCCACATCCAAAGCTGGGTGGAACCAGGAGACTGCACTGGTTTGCTGTATCCAAGTCCTTTATTTCTCATACCCAGGATCCAGTGCACTCAGGCCTACATCCCCATGGCAGCAGAGCAGGGACTGTGTCCTAGGGGGTGGGATTGCCAATCACATCTGCAGGAGGTCCTGTGTGGCTGTGCAACAGCAAAGTGTCCCACAAAGTGTCCCATGAGAAGGGGCCTGCGGTGACCAAGATACACCAGATCTAGCCTGGCCCGGCCAGGAGGAGCTCTGACAAGCTGTGTGGTGGGCAGGTGGGGCTTCCTGGGTCCAGTGCTAATTAGGCTGTCCAGAGCTACCCAGAGCTGGACCCAGGTGTCCTGTGAGGCCAACAGAGGGCACTCCCAGTGATGTGTGCATTTTGTGGCTGCTACAGTCAGAAGGGAAGTCACAGCTTCTCAGATGTGGAGAACCCCACTTTCCCAACTGCTGTCCACAGATACAGAGAGCCCAGCTCCAGAGGGCTCAAGGTGTGGCAAAATCGGCTGTCAGGTACTCAGGTGATTCTCAGCTCTTGAGACCTTGGCAGAGTACATTTCCCGTGTCCTCTGGCTACGGGGCTGCCCATGCGGAACTCCATGGAGTTAGCTGCAGTCCTGACTGCTGGGGGCCAGCTGAAGCCATACCTCAGGCCCAGGAAGCTCAGGCTGTTGATGCCCAGAAGGAGATGAGACAGGGCCTGTGGCTGAGAAGGGCAAGCCAGCTCCTGTGCGGCATGAGCCTCCACCTAGTGGTGCAGGCAAGTATGGCCTAATAGGGCAGGTATCCACAGGAAACGACGCAGGAGTAGTGACGGTGCAGCACAGCTCAACTGTCACATACCCTGGGCCCTCTTGCTCTGGGGAAATGAGTGTTGGAGGATGAGGGCTGTTGCTGCACACATATTGGATCAAATCCCTAAAGGGGAGGGGTGAGGCCCGAGGGCCAGGGGGAACACAGAGGATGCAAACCAACTGTCCATGACGAGGGTCAGATCCACACCACCAGGCCCACTCTGGATGACATTTGCTCCAGCCACCACGATGCCCAGGGAGCAAGACTTTGGCTAAGACCAGGAAGCCCAGGAGGAGGCGTAAAGGGACCAGGGGTGCCACTGCCCACCAAGGAAAGGGCTGGACCTCACGTCTGGGCCAATGAGAGCTCCTCCAGGCCTCCCTTCCCCAGGCGGTACCTGGCCAGGTCCTTCCTGGTCACCAGCCCCACCACCTGCAGGACAACAATGGGTCAGAGCCTCCACAAGGTCAGTGTCCCATCTGCCTATGGGAGTGTCTGGCCCCCACCTTGCTGGGGAAAAGGGGGGCCTTAGATCTGGTACAGGGTTCCCCATGAAGGACACAGACCACCGGCCTCACCTGATTGCGGTTGTCCACTACCACCAGATGCCGCAGGCCCAGAGCCCGGAACAGTTTGAACACCCGAGGGAGGGAGGCCTCCTGCAAAGTGGGCACAGCCTCAGCCACTAGCCAGACAGCAGACACCAGACTGGCCCATTTTCTGGCTTCAGGATATTAGTATGTGTCCTGAGCTGTCCCTTCCCCCCATGCCTACCCACCTCCTGCCTGTCCAGTGTGCAGCTGCAGAGCTTCAGTGGATGTCAGTGCTCAGCCCATCAGGCAGCCCCTTCCCAGGTTACCCACTGACAAGCTGGCAACACAGCCCTGCCCACACACCTGGGGCACAGTGTAGGGAGAGGGGTTCATGAACTCGGACAGGTCCATGGTGCACTCTCGCTCATCCTGTGACACGTGGATGGACTGGATGGGGGGGAAGCGTGGGTAGGCATCACGGAAGTCCTTCAGCCGCAGGCGCCGTTGCACCAGGCCCATGTTGGATCTCTCCACAAACACCTGCAGGGGCCAGTGGTTAGGCTCCATGGGGCAGCCCCTGCTCTCCCCTACTTCTGCACCCTCTGCCAGTTGGCTGTGTACCTTGTGCTTCAGGAGCACGATGAGCTGGGAACGCAGGATCAAACCCTGGAGCCGGGCTGGCTGTAAGAGAAGTAGTGGTCAGAGGCAGCCTTTGGATAGCAGCTCCAGGCCACAGCTGCCCTCTCTGGCTACATCCCAATCCCAGCCACGATCACCTTGAGTGCTGACCTTGCTGAAGACACCTGAAGTGCATAATCCCATTAATACATGGAGGACCTGAGTAGGGACAGTGTGGTGCCAAGGTCGGGCACCAGCTGGTGATGAGATGCAGCCCCCATCAGATCAAGCCCAAACCACTGGTGATAACATCTAATGGTCCCAGCATAGGTCCTGGGCGAGGGGACAGTGGTAGCCGGGCTCGTGTTCTGCCAGCACCTGCTGACAGAGGTCAGCCACAAAGAAGACAGCTGCTCAGTCCAGTCTGATTATGAGTACAGGATGCACATAACACATGGCAGCTCTGCCACGGCCAGGATGGGCACACAGCTGTGGGCACAGCTGTTTCACGAGTGGGATTTCATTCTGCACCTAAATGTGGGGCTGCCACATTTACACAAACTGCACAGCATGCTTCCCAACCACAGACCACAGAGGAAGGGACCTCAGATCTGCAGGGAGGGCCATGGGCACCTGGGTGTCCTCTGAGTCCTCCACCACAGGGAAGCCATTGTGGTTGGATGCTGTGTTGCTGAGGACATCCACAATGATGCCAACCTTCTCTCTCCTCCTTAGGCATGTCACCGGAGTGCTCATCACCTCCCTGAGGAGACACCAGTACACAGTCACCATCACAGACAGTTGTTCACCAGGCACAGTAAAGCTCTTCCTCCATACCCCAATACTCCAGACACACATGGACATTCAACAGGCACAAAGCTTTTGGACTAGGAAACTGGGAACTGAGGACCCTCAATACCAAAAGTCAGCTGTGAATTGGCCAAGGGAGCTTGAGGGGCTGGCAGTAAACCCCTCCCCTGTATCCTATCACTCACCCCCCACCCAGTGGGTCCGGACACAAGGTGGCCATACCTGGCAGTGAGCGAGTGTGAGGTGACGGGGGCCTCCCAATGCAGGAAGGGCACACTCTGTAGCTGGATGTGCATGTCATACAGACCCTAGGGGGAGGCAGCATGAGGCACAGTGGCATCCAGGGTTGCCCCATGGGATCCCTGAAGGATAGCCCAAGATGCACTGCGCCTCCCCTACCCAAGGAGGCCATTTAGGGTTGGCTTTGCAGGGACTCCCTCCCCTTTGCAGCTGCTGCAGGGCCCACAACCCAGAGTCAGGATCCAAGGCCAGGGCATGGGATGGGCAGGGTAAGCTGGTCTCCCACTGTGCACCTCAATGAAGACATCGCCCACGATCTTGGCAGTCATCAGCACCAGCATGATGGGGAAGCCGTAGGTCACATTGCTTGTGGCCTCCATCATGATGACTGTCAGGCTCAGGGTCATCCTCACAATGCCACCTGTGGGAGTGGTCATGAGCCCTGTCCCTCCCATGTAGTGTGTTCACATTCTCTGTGCAGCACCATGGCTGCCTGCTTGCCCCTTTGGGCCCAAGCTGTGGGGACAGTGACTGCTGTCATGTGACCATGCCATCAGCAATGAGGACCATACCTATCTGAGGCCCACAGTCTGTGTTGCCTTTTTTTTTTTTTTTTTTTTTTT
>NW_022900946.1:21692212-21706999 GCF_012274545.1 Fukomys damarensis | reverse complement strand
CCCGTGTTCTTTTTTTTTTTTTTTTCTTCAATTTTGGGATAAAGCCTTGCTAAGTTGTTAGGTTTCCCAGAATAGGCTCAAACTTGGAATATTCCTGCCTCAGCCTCCCAGAGTGCTGGAGTAGAGGAGTGCAACATTCTTGGTTCCATGTTGCTCATTTAAATGAACTGACTCCCCCACGTAAGGCCAGCCTTAGCTGCACCCACCACAGGGATGACAAGATAGTTGTCTCTTCCTGACTTGCAAAGCCCACTTACCACCAAGGCCAGAGACAGGACTCACCAAGCTGGGCAGCAGCTCCCATCAGGGCATACTTGCCAGGGTCTGCCCAGATCTGCAGGGGTCAACATGGGGAACATCAGTAAGGTGGAAAACCCCTTGCCAAACCCACCAAGATACACCAGGCAGGGTGGTCAGGTCCAGGCCAAGCAATCCCACACGCAGGCCTGAATCCCCTGACTTAAGTACACATGTGCAAAAGATCCTAAACTTCACCATGTGCTACAACCAAATTATGGAAACGGTGTAGGTGCGCCTCACCTGGAGAGAGTAAATGAACCATGCTCCACTATATACACCAAAGAACTCAGCACAGGAGGCTGTGTTCTCTGCATCAAGGAAGTGCAGTGAGCAACAGGTACATGCTGTGAGGTAAGCTAGGCACAAGTGTCCACAGAGCTCACTGTGAGGACACACTCAGAGCCCCGACTTTGAGGAGATTCCTAAACATGCCAGGACAGGGAAAAACCTTGCAGACACTCTGCTTGGGGAAATATAGAGAGAGCACGTGGACCAGGAGAGGGCAAAACAAAACAAGGAGGAGGGCAAATAGGGACACTACTAAAGGGTACAGGATCAATACTGGATGCACACCCATGCAGGGCGGATGGAGTGGGTGCTTCCTGATATGGCCCTTTTCCTGGTTGTGCAAGGGATTGAATCTAGAGCCTCAGGTGCGCTAAGTGATTACTCTAACAATGAGCCACATTCCCAGCCTCTGTGCTCCTTTTATCATTTTTCAGTCCCGTTTGATGATGAAAGTGAAAAAGGGAAAATAACAAAATAAAAACAAATCCTCACAGAGTCCAGAAAGAGGAGAGAAGGCTGGGGAGGCTGCCATCCTGGGTAGGCCTGCTGTTGCAGGCAGCCCTCACGCTGGCAGTGCAGGTGTCCAGGGCAGGGGTGGTCCAGCCCCAACACCAGGACATGGGCTTCTGGACAGCAGGCACCAGCCAAGTCTAAATGGCCCAAAGTGCTTCTCATATTTTTAAAAAATTACATTCTCTTACTAGTAACACCATTTTCCCCCCACGTCTTCGTGACACCCTACTCTCATGAGTGTGGCGGCTACTGGATGGGGGATCACGGGGACTGGTCAAACCACTGGGCTCCAGCCTCCTCCCTCCAGCTCCCCACTTACTGCTGCTCCTGTGAGGTAAGACAGGGAGATGCCAAAAAGCCGGCCCCAGGCGGCCCCGATGAGTAGGGATGGGATGAAGACACCAGCAGACACAGTGAGGCCATAGGTCCAACAGGCCAGGAAGAAGTAAACCAGGGTGAATAGGCCCAGGGTCATGGGGTTGTAGGAGCCTAGGGGAAAGCAAAGCTACTGGTGTGCCCACTACACGCATGCCTGTGAGGGCTGTCCCATCTGGCCTCAGAGGTCACCTAAACCCTGATCCGCCAGTGGTCCCACAGCCTCAGCCTTCTCAGAGAAAGGAAGGGAAGCTGAGGAGAGGGCAGCCTGATGCTAGCAGTGCAGGGGTCGAGGGTGGGGGTGGACTAGGACCAACACTAGTGACACATCTAGACTCACTAGAAGGTCCCTCTGTCAGTTCACCTTAACTGTCAACTTGAATGGATTAAGGCTCCCGGAAAGGTGACTTGACCATGGGGTCACCGTGCTCCTCAGTGGATGAGCACACCCACCTGTGCTATTAGAAGATGGGGGGGCAGCTGGAAGAAAAGGTGGGTCACTGGGTGCGCCTTTGGAGGGCATCTCTCTGACACTTTTCCTCTATTCCCCATTTTCCACCACCACGGATTGCATAGCTCTGCACCCTACACGCTGCCACCATGATGTTCTGCCTCCCTCTAACTCGCAGAAATGAAACCAGGGCCAGGGATTATAGCTCAGAGGTGCCACGCCTGCCTGGCAAGTGAAAGGTCCCGAGTATGAACCCCAGTACCAAAAAAGGAAAAAGAAATGAAAACAGCTAACCATGGGCTGAAACCTCTGAAACCATGAGACAAATGAATTCTTTCCTTCTTTAAATTGTGTACATCAGGCATTTCACTCTGGTAGTAGGAAAGCTGACCAACACAGGCACCACTACCTCAGAGCCCTGCCTGGAATTCCACATGGGAATTGGGGTGCATACCCCGGAAGGCAACAGCCAAGCTCCTGGCGCTGCAGGACTGGATAGCCCAGCCTCAGGTCAACCACCTGAATGGGGACAGGCCTTCCCTCAAGCCGGAGCTTCCCAGGTTGGTTCCCATGGAAAATGCCCTCTGTGGAGGTGGGCAAATGAGATTGGTTTGGCTGGGCTGAGGTCACAGGACATGGAGAGGACACATCTGAGAAAGGTACAGGGCCCAGGAGACCTGCTCCTGGCCACCATAGGTTCTCCAGCCAAGCTCCAAGGCCTGGGGGCTTGCTCTTCCCAGACAAGCTGCTGAGAGGTTGGATTGTGAAATGAAGTCACAAGGAGAAAGGAAGTCATGGTGGCCAAAGTGTGGAAGCCTGCAACAGGCACTGGTTTGTGTGGTAAGATCACCATGGCATAGACTTCAGGGTTAGGAGGGGAGAAGTCACATACGGAAGGCCATCCACTCATCACAGGCTGAGTGACTGCAGGCAGGAGACATGTCCAGAGGTAGGAGCTGCTTACACATGCAGGGTACTGGGGCCAGTTAGGTGCCAGTCACTTCAGACAGACTCTAGGCCTCCTCACTGCACCCTTAAAAGGGTTTCTGTTAAACCTCAGGAACCAATCCCTCTCAGACACAGAGCTAAGGACAGGAAAGTCCTCAGCAGCCCCATACCAGGAAACAAAAACAATGGTTAAGGTGGGTTTGGTGGCAGGAAGGCCAAAGCAGGAGGGTCACAAATTTGATCCCAGCCTGGGCAACTTAGTGAGACCCTGTCTAAAAATAAAAAATAAAAAGTAGGGGATGGGGCATAGTGGTGTGCACGCCTGTAATCCCAGCCCTCAGGTGGCTGAAGAGGATCACTATGAGTTCAAGGCCAGCCTGAGTTATATCACTATGTAACTCAAGGCCAGCCAGAACTATGTAATGACACCCTATCTCAAAAAGAAAAAGGGAGAGAGCGGGGGAGAAAGGGAGAGAGAAATAGAAAGAGAGAGAGGGAGGGGGAGAGGAAGGGGAAGAGAGGGAAATGGAGGAAGGTGGGGGAAGGGAGACCAACTGAGATCAGAAATTTAGCTCAACAGTGTTGCACCTGCCTGGCAAGTGCAAGGTTCTGAGTTTGAGTCCTGGTACAAAAAAGAAAAAGAAAAGAAAGAAAAAAGAGGGAAAGGGAGAGGGGAAAGGGGGGAGGGGAAGGGGAGGAAAAGGAAAGGAAAAAGAGAAAAGCAAAGAAGTCTCCAGGTGGACAGGAGCTCCAGAGCCAACCTGACCACATGGCTGAGGGCTGGGGCTCATGCCCCAGGCACATGCTGTTCTCGTATCAGAGGTGTGATGGGAATAAGCTGTGGCACGGAGTCATCAGGCTGGGTTTCTGACAATGCAGCCTCCACTGGGAGGTGTGATGAAGGCAGCCCCAGAAAGGAAGGAGGCAGTGGTGGTGTGGGGACTCTGGCCAGCTCTGCTCTAGGCACATGGCCCCCATTTGCATGTAGGACCACAGTACTCCTGCAGTGCCCCTCAGCCGACACCAGCACTGCTGCCTCTTCAGTTCCAGGGATACCTCTCCAGCCTTGGGAAACAACCTCTGGACTAAGAACCTGGCCAACATCACCACATGGGCCAGCAGTGCCGCCCGGTACACACCTGGCGGGTCATGGAAGAGGCTCACCACACTCTTCTCTGGGGTATTGAAGAAGGCTGCAGCCATAGAGTTGTATTCGCCATCTGCACAGAAGAGCTGCAAGGTTGGGAAAGAGGGCACATCAGCGAGAAGATGGCCCACGGGATATTAACATACACCTGGTGTTGCCATCAAGGAGAGCTAACAGTCCAGAGGATACATGCCAAGACTTGGGGGAGGGAAAGGACACAAAGACCAGGCCAAGGTCTCCACAGGGCGACAGAAGTATGTCCATCCCTGCTGGGGGGTGGCCAACAGGGCCCTCGGGTGGACAACCCACCCATCCTTCTGTCTGGAAGAAACAGCTATTCCATGAGTAAACCACTAGAACCAATGTCAGATGCTAATACCTATGAGCCAGCAGGCCCAGCCCTCTTCCTCTTGGACACAGGCAGTACTGGGACCTCAGCAGGGCTGGACCACAGCAAAGCTGGCCTCATCGACCACAGTCCCACTAGCCAATGACAGGTACTGATGAGCCCTACCAACCCGTTCCTACCTGTCCCTACCAACCCTCACTTCCTACTTTGCACTCCCAGTCTTGGCCACTACTCACTGCTTCCTGTCTTCACAGAGGCCTGCTCTGGATAGCCCACCACTGGAATTGTGGACACCTTCGTGACATCCTTGGTGACTGGCTTATCTCCCTGAGTGTCATGCTTCTAAGGCCCACTCATGGTGTGCTAATGTCACTGCTTCTGTCCTATAACTGAATGCCATCCTCTGTATGAGTGGACCCAAGGGCAGTTCCCAGGTTGGGCAACTATCAATGAGCTGCCACAAATACCAAGTAAGGTTTTGTGTGGGCACAAGTCTGCATTTTAGAAGTCCATACCTATGAGCACCCTTCTAGGAAGATGGTAGTCCCTGCCCTCCTGAGCCCCAGGCCTACCTGAAGGGGGTAGGACATGGAGTTCCCCTGCAGGGGCTGGCAGTCTCGAGAGGAATAAATCAACACAAAGGCAACAGTGGCTGTCACAGCGGCCACCAGCATGGCCTCGATCACCTGCAGGCAGGGCCGGTGGATGTACCTAGAGTCAAAACCAGGACAGACCTTGCTACAGGGATGGAAAAGCAGACCCCCTGGCTGCTTCTGAGGCAGTTGTCATGGCAACCTGAATCACAGGACACTTCAGTGGAATGATACAGCACATGTTAAATGATCAACCCGCCCAGACTGCAGGACATGATGGGGTTATCTTCCCTGGGTGAAAAAGATTTAACAGCGGCACTGTTTCCCTGGCTATTCCGCTGAGACAAGATTCCTGCTGCATCCTACACTACCTGCCCATAGTAGCCCACACAATGGTGCAAGATTGAGATGTGCTTCTGCAACCCAGGATCCTTGCCTAGCTCCAAGACAGTTTGGAAGGTGAGTCTAACAAAGTAAAAGCCCCGTAAAAGTAGACATTGGTGCTGCCTGGTAGCTCCTAGTAGAGGGTGAGCCAGGCCAATCCTGGACTCAACCAGTGCCTGGCTCTCCTGCCCAGGGCACCGTCCCTCAGATGTGGAGCCTTCACTCCAGCCTAGGGATTACCTGTCCTCCTCCCAGGTGCTACAGGCCCTGCCTCCTCTTCTCTGAGTAGCTCAGTGAGACACAAACCATCAGGGAAGGACCAGTCAACACAAAGCCTCCTCCTCTGGCCAGGATATGGAACCCACAGCACAGCATCCATTTCAGAGGTCCTATGCAGTCACACTTCTCAACATGGAACACTAAACAGAGGCCTTTCCTCACCTGATTCGAAACATCGTCAGCCAGTAATTCAAGGCGTTAAACACGGCTCCAAGAATGCCACCTATGACCGTGAAGCAAACTCATATCAGTTCAGTGGGGCAGGTAGAAGACCCAGCTCTGCAGGCTTCCCAGAAGCAGGAAGTCTCAGCAGTGCTGAAACTCTTCCTCTGCCTCTCTAACTCTGGTGGTGGCGTCTTCCTTTTAGGGAAAAGGGTTTTTACAGAGTAACATAGACTGTGCATTCCTAACCAGATAATGCAAAACGTGAACCTCTGAGCACCAACATAACCACAAGTGGAAAATTCTACAACTGACCTCATGTGACAGGTCACGGTCAAAATGCAAAAGGCAGGCTGGGGAGTTAGCTCTGTGGTTCTGCCGCCTGCCTCGCAAGTGCAAGGACCCAAGTTCAATCTCCGGTACCAAAAAAAAAAAATGCAAGTGCACTAAAAATATCATATAAAATTATGACCAGGTGTGGTGCTGCATGCCTGTAATTCTAGCAGGAGGCTGAAGCAGGAGCATCACAAGTTTGAACCCAGTCTGGGTAACTTAACAAGACCCTGCTTCTGCCAGGGGTGGTAGTACACTGAGGAGGCTGAGGCAAGAGAATTGCTGCCAGTTTGAGGCTAGCCTGCGCTATGTAGTGAGTTCAAGGGCAGCCTGAACTACCCAGCAAGACCCTGTCTCAAAAAACAAAAAACCAAACAAATAAACGAAACAAAAAAAACCCAAGACCTTGCCACAAAAAACAGGCTACGAATTTTGTGGTTTGAAGTAGGTCCCATCCCCAAAATATTTAACTGTGTATATGCACTTATTCTAAAACACAGAAAAATCCAAAGCACTGAACCACTTCTAACACTGAGCATTTCAGATTAGGGACCCTCACCCCATAGAAGCTTCAGGCTGCTCTACCTCCCAGGAGACCACCTGTCTGTACCCACGGTTCTGCCAACAGAATAGTAACACAGCACAAGCCTGTGGCAGCGGAAGAACTCTGGGGGAAGCGTGCACGTCCTCCCCATCTCAGGTTTACACTCCAGTGCACCCCGAAGGGAGGGCCCTTACCCACCACGCCCATGGCGATGAAGACGGGAATCTCATGGATGGTGTAGGCCATTTTCTGTGTGGAGGGAGACAGAAGGCCGTGAGGGACCGTGTCCGCGGGGCCCCACGACCTGACTTGTCCATAAGGAGCCCTCCAGCACTTTCACCCGGAGCTGTAGAGGCCCGTGGGGAGGAGAAATGGGCATCTTGAGCAGCCCTCAGCCCACTCCCACCACAGTTGGTTTCAGCAACAGCTCATATAGCTCAGCTGGCCCTCAGCATGCGGCCACACCTGCACAGAAGCTATGGGTCCCTCTGGCCCTAAGAAGCAGGTCCCTGTGTATTCCTGGAGTGCTGCAGGGCCCTGGAGCTTATAAGCAAGAGCTACATTCCAAAGCCAAGAGCTGGAATTTCCACAAGACCAAGTTCAAGTCTGACTTAAGTAAAAAAAGGGTCCTGTCCTGGCACCAGAAGGGGCAAAGTGGGACAGGAAGGCTGGTTACCTCAGAGTCAAATCTTCCAAAGTTGATGAGGCCTGGACTGGACAAGTCCCACATATTTCCATGGTAAATGCTCAGAACAAAATTGAGAGTGAAGGTAGAAATCATGGAAGCAAAGAACTGCAGTAGAGGGACAGAGAGATGGGGGGATAGGTCAGTACCTCAGACAGAAGCTACGTACATGGCAAGCTGTAATGGAGCCTGCCCACCTACTGGCCCAAAGCCAGGCCTGGGGCTCCTGTCACTGAGGAGGGAGGGGGCTGGAGCCAAGCAGGCTGAGCCCCCTGCATGGCTAGGCAAAGATGGAGTCATGGCCCTATGGATAACTGTGGGTCTGGGGTCCCCAGAAGCTACCCAAAGTTGACAAGGGCACTCAGGACAGAGTGGAGAGCTAATGGGCCCATGAGGACATAGCTGTACAACATGAACAGGTGGGCTGAATTCAAGGTGTCCACTGTGACCCGGAAATGGCTGTTAGTGCTGCCTGACCTCAGGGATGGGGACATAGGAGCCCCTGGCTGGGGGCTATTAGCAGGTACTTACGATCCTCCACGTCAGGAACTGGTTCCAAAAGGAGGCGCCCTCCTCCAGGCTGAAAAGCACACCGCCTAGAAGGTATCAGGAGGCCTGGAGTGCCAATCCAGGCACAGGCATCTGCAACCACTTCCCCCTCCCACCCTAGACCCCAGAGACCAAGACTTGGCTCAAGGAGCCACTGGGATGGGACGTGGCCACAGGGAGAAAGGCCTCTCGGGAGTTTGAGGGCCAGGCCCAGGTATGCTAACCAATCCTGCTGGCCCACCCTGACAGGCACTTAGTCTGCAAACACCAAGCCTGCCAGGCATGAAGTTCTCAAAAGCAAAGCCCAGCCCAGGCGAGATGGTCCCTCCTTACCCACAGGGGCTCCAAATGCAGCAGATACTCCAGCTGCAGCTCCTGCTGAGACAAAGTCCCTCTTCTCTGTGTCTCTGCGGAAGTACTCAAAGATCTGAAACAGAGACTCTTTGCAGGCACTCCTCACAGGGAAAAAAATCAAAGACAGGCCAGCTAGGGATGATAAAGATGTGCTCACTTTGGCAACACATATATTAAAATAGGAGCGTGAGGGAGGAATCTTCTCCTCCATAATTACATCACTGATTTTAGATGTGTGGAACTTGTCCTGTCCAGGACTCATGAAGATGCTACAGGTGGCTATAGCAGGTCATAGGCTGAGAACATGAGTGCCCATGGCCAAGAAAAAAATCAGATTTCATTTGCTAGAGCCACTCAACTTCTCAGGTCACAGAGACCTGAAGAAATCCAAGTAACTGAAAAATCTACATTTGTTCTTTTTTTTTTCTTTTTCTTTTCTTTTTGGTTTTATTAAGACAGGGTCTCACTATGTAGTTCAGACTGGCTTTGAACTCATGGTGATCCTCCTGCCTTAGCCATCCGAGTGCCGCTGGGATTACAGGTGTGCACCATACCCAACTCATTACATTTGCTCCTGATTTTGAAAAAGTACTATCGACTGTAGAAGTGTGAATCACCTCCAAATTCAAATAGAAATTAATCAAAACATTGATGATTTTGTGGAGAAACAAGACAAAACTGTCTCAACTGTCTGGAAAACCAGCATCAGTGCCCACCCCCAGTTCCAACGTTCTTCAGGTGAAGGTCCTCTGAGAAGCTGGTTAGAAACACAGACCCTTTGACAGATGCGTAACACATGACACCAGAATCAAGGGACAGGCCGTGGAGAGGCCATATGGTGTTGAAGCAAAGGACCCATGCCCGTGCGTCAAGGGGGCAGGCTAGGCTGCCACTGGGTAAAGAAGGGGGTGGGCTCACCCTGGCCTAACCTAGAGGTGTGGAGTGAGGCCCATAGGCCCTGGCAAGGGCTGTGCATGGAGAAGGAACCCAGATCCAGGGGATGCTCATGTCCACAGACGACTAGTCTACCTCCACCTAGGGAAGGCTCACCTTGAAATCTCGCTTCAGTGACGTTGATCTTCCCTGGGAGATCCCAGCAGCAATCACTGATCCGGAGTGGATCATTGGTCCTTCCTGAAAGCACACAGTGACCAGTACTAAGAGACCAGGGATGGAGACTCAAACTGGGACAGCGTCACAGGCACTCTATTACCTTTCCAACTGCCAGTCCTCCTACCACAGACAGAATCACACCAGATACCTTGATCACTAGCGTCTGCAACAGAAGAGAAAAGGTAAATGAAGACCAGACGTTCTCTATGCATTCAAGTGACAAAACCATATGCAGTGACATGACTCAAGGACACATGAACCACAAACCTCGAAGGCCAGTGACACAGTGTATCCTTGGCAGAGGCTTCCAGCTGGCTCTCTCCATACCCTACCGTCAGGACAGCAGCCACAGTGCCACACCCATTCAGGGCATGTCCTTGGCGGACCCTGGACATTTCTCTGGTGAGTGTAGGTCTTTCCTTCCCCACCCAAGAATGAGCTGCACCCTGTCCCACAGTCTGTGTCTCTGCCTCTTTGAACCCAGCTGAGACTGGTACATGGCCCTCACTCACTCAGCAAAAGGAGTGCTGCCACCTGGGGCCCTGCCCTATACATCCTATGGGTACCCTGCTCTGCTGCATCCTCTCTGTGTCCCCATTTGAACAATGTATGTTCAGCATCAGCATCTGCACCAGGCTGGTAGCTGAAAATGTGAAGGCTGGGGACTGCAACTTCCCTCACCTGCTGGGGGCTCATGACACTTGTAGGAAGAAGGCTGACTCTGTCACTGGGCCTGACAAGAGTGAGAAACTCATGCGACACACATTCCCCACCTGCCCTCCCATGGAGTGCACAAACGCTGAACAATCCAGAGTGGCATTGGGAAACAGAGCTTCATGCTCAATTAAGACACTAAAAGGGCCAGGGATTTAGCTCAGTGGTTCCGCTACCTGCCTCGCAAGTGCAGGGACCTGAGTTCGATTCCCAGTACCAAAAAAAAAAAAAAAAGACACTAAGGGAAGCATTCCAAACCCAGCCAGCCAAGCGGTCACCAAAAAGTGCTTAACAAAACTTTCTAGAATGTGATAGCTTGCCTACATGGTTGGTAGTGAACAGGTCAGATGTCATTCACAGTAGCACTAGGTTAACCCTATTTAAACATAGGGCCAAAGCACAGGCTCTGCTGTGTGTGGTGGTACACACTTGAAATCCCAGCACTCTGGTAGGCTAAGGCAGGCAGATCGAAAGTTTGAGCCCAACTCCAACTTCGAGAGATTCTATCTCAAAATAAATTTTAAAAAAATAATAATAATGATAAAAAATTTAAAAAGCTGGAGATGTAGCTCAGTGCAAAGGCCTTGGGTTCAATCCCCTGTACTGCACCCCCACCCACCACCAAAGAAAAGCAAGCACAGCGCTCTCCAGCTGCCCAGGAGGACCAACTGCTCCTCCTTGGCCATGGAACATTGGGCCCAGAAACCACCCAGGGGACGATGCAGAGCACCCAAGCCCGGGAGTGTTCAGGAAGCTGCAGCGACCCATCCTTCTGAGACAGGGAGAAGCAGCAGCTTCTGCCACTCTGGTTCAGAAGACAGAAATGGCTGTGAGCAAAATATCTCACAAGTGCCCCATCTCCGTGAAATTAGGATGCTACCAATGACACTAAGTATAATGGGTATTAAAGAAAATTTTGAAAATAAGGGAAAGCAGGACATGGTGGTACATCCCTGTACTCACTCTCAGCACTCTGGGAGGCTGAGGCAGGAAGATTCCAAGTTCAAGCCCAGCCTGGGTAAATGAGTGAGATTTTGTCTCAAAATAAAAAGGGCTGGGAGATAGTTCAATGCAAAGGCCTTGCAGTCAAGGCAAACAAACAAACAAACAAGGTTTACTCCTACATAAATCTGCCAGCCATCAGTGCACACCACTGCCAGCACACAAGGGACTGAGGACAGAAATGGAGGAGCTATGGGCAAAAGATGTGCCTTAGAAACAGCAGATACCCAGCAGAGCACCACATGTCCCATCTAGAGTTGCTTTGCACCTCACCTTGAGCCGCACCACATGGGGGATCTTCACCCCGTTGAGGAAGCACTTGATCTGGGGGATCCCACTGCCGGCAGCAACTGGCTAGAAGGACAGGGAGGGCCACTGAGCAGGCAGAACCCCCACATCCCAAAAATATCCGGAAGGCCTGGCCTGTGCATGAAGCCTCGGTGTCTAAGAGACATTCTCATGTCCCCTAACCCCAAATATAGAACCACCTCTGAGAGTTAGTCAGTGAGGTGTGGTCAAGGCTGCAGGTAAAGACACATGCTCCCAGGAAACTGGGAGGACAGTCCAGGGTAGACGGGCACTCATATACCAGCAGGAAGAGCCAGAATCTTCTGTGGGTGGGGCCCTGCTCTATACTCCACAGAAGTTTCTACATTACTGCCTCTCCTTTCTTCTATCTTCTCACGACAAGGGCAGAGAGCAAAAATGGGCCTATAGAAAGGGAGATTTCTGGGAAAAGCTCCAGGAAGCAAAGTGCCCTACAGAGTCAACACCCCCCACACACACATCTCAGCCCCCAGCCAATGTCTCAAGGACCATGGAACACCTTAGGGCCCAGTGGACAATTCTGAGGGAGGTGTGTGACCTTCCCTTCCCATGGGGGTGAGGGGTCCCACTGGTCCTGATCCTCTGCTTGAGTGAGTCAGCCCCATTCCTGGGATTCTGCAGACAGTGTCACTGTCTAGGGTATATACTTCTACATGAGCATAAAAGCAGGCATAGTGTGCCCGAGTGGCAAGGGGGAAGGGTAGGGGTGGACAGGCTCATGTGGCTGGATGGGTGGCACACAAGAAGTCTGGAGGGAGGAGGCCCTGGTATGTTTGTGATTCTCATGGTCACCGACCCAGGACACTTGTGAAGATGAGCTGGAAGGGTCTTCATCTATTTGCTGAGACCCCTGCTTACCTCTATAAAGGCCACAATCACAGAGCCAAGGAGCACGAAGGCAGAGTTCAGCGTGGCCCACAAGAGCAGAGAGAAGGACAGTCCACCTTTCTCCGTAAACTTGTCGATATCTGCAGGCTTGTCAAGGAGAGGCAGCGCTACCACCTGGGCCCAGGCCCACACCAGCCCACCTCACCTCTGCAGCAGCTGACCCAGCAAAGACTGGTATTGACCCAGCTGCCCAACAAAGCACAGCACTACCTGATAGCTCAGACATATCTCAACCACTTCAGACAGAGACACAGCCTTCTCCTGGATTACCACTGCGCCAGACTCAGGGGGCAGGACAGACACTTGGCAGTCCCACAAGGGCAGACACTTGGGCTCTCCCACAAGACTCCATTTCCCAACCGCCAGGCTGGGCAGCTGTAAAGGACACTGTCTTTGATGAGCCTGTACTTCAGGCCAGCCAAGTTCTCTACCACGATGTCGATGAAGCAGGCCACAAGACCTGTGAGGATCCCGATGAGGGCGCATATGACCCAGCGTTTAATCTCCACTGTTCGGAAGGCCTGTGGGAAGAGGCATAATTGGCAAATGCCCTGCTGTAGGCTACCAGGGGACCAGCATGAGTGGCTCTTGGGATTCCCAAGGCTGCCACCACATATAGTGCTCTCCAACGGGGACCCGAGTCCTGTCCACTGCAGCCAATGGCAACATCTCAGTCCCCAGTCAATGTCTCAAGGACCACGGACCACCTCAGGGCCCAGTGGACAATTCAGAGGGAGGTGTGTGACCTTCCCAACAAATTAACAATCAGTTGTTGATATTTTGGATATTATGTCAGATATCTGCAAGCATAGTCTTTAATTGCAATGCCCATGATCATGACAGACTCTCCCAATGTTTCTGATATCTGGGGCCAACTGTCACATGCTTAGGGCCCCAGAGACAACCTCAGGAACCAAGAGCAGCTCTAAAAGCCAGAGGTTCGGGGACAGGTGGGGAGGGAGATGGAGAGAGCAGGATAAAAGCCCAGGCCACTGAACCCCAAGGGCCCACCTCACCGTGTGATTGATCCGTCGTTCTTCCTCTAAGAACAGCTGGTTCTCACTGTTGTCATAGTCCAAACTCTGTGGACCAGGAATGCAGGGACACAATTACTGGCTAAGGAATGGAGCGGGGGGTGGGGGGTGGAAAGGGCCTGGATCCAGGGGCAGGAAGATGGTGGCCTACCTCATACTTGAGGGACAGGAGCTTCTCGTTGTGAGGGATCTCCTTGGGGAAGGGATGGGGAAAGTTCACTTCCTGTGGAAGGAGAAGGCAGAGCCCACACTTTACAAGAGACACAAGGGGGAGAGGAAGAGACACTTCCCATCTCATCCTGGAGCCCAGCATTATCCTGACACCAAAGGTGGATCAGGAGGTCACAAGAAACCTGCAGAATAATGCGTCCCCTGAATACAGACATAAAAATACTCCACAAGAAGTGAGCAGAGGGGGGCCAACAATACCACAACCAAGACGGACTCTAGGAATGCAAGGTCAGTTTATACTTCAAACTCAACTGATGTAACACATCACACCAACAAAATAAAGGCCAAAACACACAAGATTGTGTCCAGATAGACACACATCAAGATGTGACAAAATCCAACATCTCTTTACAATAAAAACACTTGATACAATAAAAAGAGGTTCCTGCATGGGCACAGTGGTGCATGCCTGTAATCTCAGCTACTCAGGAGGCTGAAGAAAGAGGATGGCAAATCTGAGCCCTGCCTGGGCAACTTAAGAGATCCTGTCTCAAAATAAAAAATAAAAAGGGCGGCAGTTGAGCACTTGCCTACCAAACCTGGTTCCGAGTCCATCCCTAGCACCAATATACAAATGGATGGATGGATGGTTAAAGAAGAGAGCTTCCTCAATCTGACAGAGGCACTATGAACGCCCACAGGAAACACCATGCTCAACAGCAAGTAACTAGAAGCTTTCCCCATAAGATCAGGATGAGGATGCTCACTTCTGACTACTCAACATTGTTTCAAAGGATCCAGCCAAGGCAATGAGGAAGGAGTAGGGATAGAAGGCATTCAGAATGGAAAGAAGGGGGCCGGGGATTTAGCTCAGTGGTTCTGCCACCTGCCTTGCAAGCGCAAGGACCCGAGTTCAATTCCCAGTACAAAAAAAAAAAAAAAAAAAAAGTACAGAAAATCTTAACACATCAAAACACTACTAGAATAAACACTTAGGAAGACTACAGGATACAGAAACCAACTGTACTTCTATGTACTTGCAAACTGAAAATAAAAATAAGAAAAAATTACATTAATAATAGCATAAAAATAAAATATAAACAGAGTACAATGCTCCATACCTCTAAACACAGGCAGGAGGACCTAAAGTTTAAAGTGAATCTGGAACCAGGCATAGTGGTGCACACCTTTAATCCCAGGTTTGAGGCCATCCTGGGCTACATAGTGAGTTCCAGGTCAGTCTCAATTACACAGTGAGACCTTGTCTCAAAAACCCCAAGTTAA
>NW_022900946.1:21683247-21692156 GCF_012274545.1 Fukomys damarensis | reverse complement strand
AAAAAAAAAAAAAAAAAAAAAAAAAAAGGAGGACATCGTGGTACATGCCTGCTATCCCAACTCTGGGAGGTTGAAACAGGTCATTACAAATGCAAACCTAGCCTGGAAAACTCAGCAACTTAGACCCTGTACAAGATCTCAATGATAAATTTAACTGTATTGTTTGCTTTAAATGTACCAATAAACTTAATGGGGGAAAATTTTAAAAACAAAAAAGGGCTGCTGAAATATTCCTAGAATAAATTTAACAAAAAAGTGTAATTTTTGTATATTGGAAACTACTGAACCCTGAAAAACTACTGAGAAAAGTTCTACAAAACTACTGAAAAAAGATCTACATAAATGGGAAGATATCCTGTGTCCAAAGACCAGAAGAATTACTACTGTTAAGATTCATGGGCCAGGGATGTAGCTCAGTGGTTCCGCTGCCTGCCTCACAAATGCAAGGTCCCAAGTTTGATCCCTAGTACCCCCCCAAAAAAGATTCAAAGCAGGCCATGGTGGTGCACGCCTGTAATCCCAGCATTCTGGAGGCTGAGGCAGTAGGATCACTGCAAGTTCAAGGCTAGCCTAGGCTACACGGTGAGTTCAGGGCCAACATGAACTACAAAGCAAGACAACCCTGCTTCAAAAAAAAAAAGAAGATTCAATACAATCTCTATCTAAACTTTCACTGGCTTTTTTGAAAGAAAGTAATGAGCTTATCCTAAAATTTATGAAAACAGGGCCAGGGATTTAACTCAGTGGTGCAGCCATCTGCCTCACAAGCACAAGGTCCTGATTTCAATCCCTGGTATCAGATAAATAAATAATTAGGCCAGGAATTTAACTCAGAGTTTCTGCTGCCTTCCTTGCAAGCCCAAGGACCTGAGTTCGATCCCCAGTAACAAAAACAACAACAGCAACAACAAAAATGCAATTGTTATAAAGGGCCGGGGATTTAGCTCAGTGGTTCCGCCACCTGCCTTGCAAGCACAAGGACCCAGATTTGATCCCTGGTACCAAAACCAAAACAAAAATAAATAAATAAATAATAAACAAAATTTATGGAAACAGAAGGGACCTTAAACAGCCAAACAGTCTTGAAAAAGAACAACAAAGTTGGAAGATTCCTATTTCCCAGTTTCAAAATTCAGTACATAGGTAAGTAACCAAGTGAGTAAGGTACTAGCACAAAGAGGGACTTTTAGATGAACAAAATAACTGAGTTGAGAAATAAACCTCAAACAATTATGAGTAACTGACTTTTTTTTTCTTTTTTGGTACAGGCGATCAAACTCTCAGGACTTTCTGCTTGTGAGGCACGCGCGGTGCCACTGAGCTAAATCCCCAGCCCAATGGAGTAACTGATTGGGGGGGTACTGGCGATGGAATTCAGGACCTTATTCTTGCAAGGCAAGTGGCAGTACCACTAGCTATATCCCAGGCCTGGGTAACTGATTTTTCTTTTTTTTTTTGGTATGGGGAATCAAACTCAAGACCTTGCACTTGTAAGGCAGGCGGCGGGATCATTGAGCTAAATCCCTGGCTGGGTAATTGATTTTCTGACAATGGGATCAGGACAATTAAAAAAGGAAACAGTCTTTCCAAAAAATGATGCCCATAGAATGACATCTACATGGAAGAGAATAAAATTTGACTCATCTCACGCTATATAAAAAAATTAATATGAAATGGATCAAAGATCTACAACTGAACTCTTAGAAAAAAATGGGTAAATTATGATGAGCTTGGATTAGGCAGTAGCTTCTTAATTATGATACCAAAAGTGCAAGCAACAACAACAAAAGAGAAATAGGGCTTCATCAAAATAAAAAAACCTTTACAGGGGTGATGGTGCACACTTGAAAGGTTGAGACAAGAAGATCACAAATTTGAGGCCAGCCTAGGATACACAGTGAGTTTAAATTCAGCCTGAACTACATATCAAGATCCTGTTTTAAAAAACAAAACAAAGACCGAGGATTTAGCTCAGTGGTTCTGCTGCCTGCCTCGCAAGTGCAAGAACCCAAGTTTGATCCCCAGTATCAAAACAATAACAACAACAACAAACAAAACAAAAGCTGTGCATCAAAGGATACCACCAAAAAGCAGAAAGAAAATCCACTGAGTTGGAGAAAGTTTTTGTGAATTGTGTTTCTGACAAAGTACTTGTGTAAAGAATATATAAAGAACTCCTACAACCCATGTATTGTAAAAGTCTGGTGGTACATGCGGTAAATGTCTGTAATCCCAGTACTCTTAAGAGGTTGAAGCAAGAGGACTGCAAAATCCAGTCCAGCCTTAGCAACTCTGAGAATTAGTGAGACCCTGCCTGAAAGTAAAAAATAAAAGTGGGCTATGGATAGACACGGCCACCCTTCATACTCTGAGAACTCTTCACTCAGCAGATCCCACCCTATCTGCCCCCATATGCTCCCCCAGGCCCCTCCCACTTACTTCTGTCTGGGGCCTTTGTGCTACACAGTTCTCCTCCCAACAGAGCTTTTGTTCACCTATGTTCATCTACCTGGCCTCATGGGCCATGTCCCCTTGAAGCAGGTTCCCTAGGACTTCAGTCTCTACTGGCCATACCAACTGGACCACCTGCACAGCACTTCCCATTCCCTATCTACCCTCTGTGAGGACGCAGCTCCATGGGAGTGGGTACAGGAGCATGGAACACACTGCCACTCACCAAGTCCCGGAGCTCCTCGCCCACCTCCATACCACTCATCTGACCAATTTGGAAGATGCAGAATGAGGGGGGTAAAAGCAGAAGAGAGGTCACGATGGCACCTAGATGTGGGAATGGGGTATGCTGCCCATTCTCGATTCCCCACACCCCGTGCTGGCCTCCCTGAGCGCCAGAACCCAGGCCTGACCTTGGGCTCCCACAAGCTTCACTGATCAGTCCCATGTGGACAGAGGGCCCATGCTTTCCTCACCTCATCTCTACCTTCTCGTTCAAATACCACATGCAGAACAAAGGGCTGGAGAATGCCCAAACTAGTAAGGGTTCCCTGCCTCTGGGCTCAGCCTGTCCGTGTGCACTACTGGTTCTCTACAAGGTAATATCCAGTGCAGCCTTTCCATGCCTCCCCTGGGTTCAAGTGTGCCGACACAGCCTTCCCCACAGAACCGTCAGCCCCAGGGTACACAGCAGCAAGCACTAGCACCCTTTGTTGTGATGCTCCCCTGACTTTGTGGGCCCCCACCCCACTCACGAGCCCCTCCTGGCTAGACTCACACCTGTAGGGAGGGGGCGAGGCAAGGGGATGGGGACTTCAGTGCATAGTGTCCTTTTATCCAAAGAGATCATCTTATTATTTCTATTCCAACTATAATTACTTTGGGTCTTTACAAAAATGCTGTGTGGGGCAGGAAAGAGAAGCCCCAGCTACTCAACTGAGGCAGAGCCATACTGCAGGCAACTTGTGGTCTGTGTTAAAAAGCAAGTAGTCCCCACGAGGGAAACAAAGCACCCAGAAATGGAGGGTACTCAGTGGCGATGCCCAGCGGTTGGCAGACATCCCCACAGTTATCTCCCACATCCCATCCTGGCCCCTGACATTCCCGTCTAGTCTCCCCTTTCCTGACTGCTCCCAGGACTAGCCCCCCCGACAAAGGTTCATCCAGGGGCCCATGCCTCTTGGTGACACAAAACCCGGCAGACACACCAGAGGCCAGGAGGCAGCAATGGGCAAAGAGAGGAGACCAAGGTCTGCCGGCAGCCCAGAGCGTACATCGTTTTCAACCCTCCCATGCCAGGTGGTCTTTCTGACACAACCAACAGATAAGACACCAGGGCTGCAGGAGAGACTTCTGAACCTGAGGTCTTTTCAAGCCTGGGGTGGGGTTGGGGGGTCCTACCTCCTCTGGAGAGCTTGCCCCATAAAACTACATTACAATGAGCTTAAGACCTTGACCTTCCCAGCCCACTGCCCTCCAGGGGCTGCACTCGCCCTACCACCCTCCAGGGGCTTCCAAACCCTGGCCCCCAGGACCCACACTGGCATAATGACTGGTACTGTAGACAGGTGGGTGGCTTCCACAGCTGCCATCCCCAGCCCTGCCAGACCATGGTGAGGGAGTATTGGGGACTCTTCACGGCACATGAGCCAAGGGGAGGCTGAGAGATTCCAGGTGCCCTTTCAGCCTCCACAGCCTCACGCACATGGGTGCGAAATGCCACACCCCAGGGCTCCTTCCAGTGCCCTGTTACAGGTGAACTCCAAGGTGCTATTGCATTTATCATACAGGTAATAGTAAGTGGTGAAGAGACATTACGAGAGCAAGGGCATGGTGGGCAGGGTGATCAGTCGGCTGTCCTTCCTCTTCTTGTGCACACGTGTGGTGTGCAGATCCACACTCATGCACATGCCTAGTGCACAGAGGAAGTATCCCCAACTTCACCAGAACATAGGCTTGCGGTCTGGGTCTGTAGCCTCTACCCCAAGACCCAGATAGAGGATAACCAGTGTAGGCAATAGAACCAATGTAAACCATTTCACAGGGGAGGAGGGTCACCTGGCCAGGCACACCCTAGCCTTCCCAAACCTTCCTCCACTATGGACTTCCTGCTACAGAGCCACTGCAAGGGCTCTGGGTGGCCCAGGCTGTTCCCTCCAGACTGTCTTCTGCTTAATCTCCAGGATCCATTTGCCCACTTAGGGGTTGGGAAAGGCACATACACTCTGAACTCACAAGGTGCGGGTGCTAGTCTAGGCAGGCAGGGTCACATGAGTACTTACTCTCAGGCAGACAAACTCTAACTAAACTCCAGGCCTAGGAAGAAACAAGGTGTCTCAACTGTGTGTGAGAGCACTGTCTGACAGCAGTGGGCCGACAGCAAAAGCTGAAAGGGGTGTGTAATAGTGCAACCCAAGAGGCCACATCTACCCCAACTGCAGCTACTTTTTCAGCAGACTGGGAAGTGTAGGTGTTCTCCCTCCTTAGCAATGGGCTGCAGTGGGCTTAGGGTCACAAGGGTGATCTCCAGGGAGCCGGACCTGTTAAGGAGGGCCTACAGGGAGCTGCAAGCCCAGCTCCACATGGCTGGCAAGCTCCTGGCTCAGCACCAAGCTGCAATTATGCAAGATGCAACTGCAGAAGGAAACTGGGTGAGGGGTGCACAGTTCTGCTCTGTACTAGCTTTGCAACTTCCTGCAATCCATAATTATTTGAAAGTTACATCAAACAAAAACTCCTGCACATCAAAGGAAACATCAATTTTTGAAACAGTAAGAAGATACCTGCAAATCACAGTATCTAATGCAGTACTAACAGTATATAAAGAACTCCTATAACTCAACCGAAAACCAAACCTCCTGACTAAAACAATAGCAAAGGACTGAAACAGGATTGTATCAAAAATGGACATTCAGGGCCAGGGATTTAGCTCAGCTTCACCTTGCCAAGTGGCAATCCCGAGGTCCTGAGTTTGATTCCTGGTAGCAAAATTTTAAAAAAATTTTAAAGCACACACACACACACATGACATACAAATGGCCAACAGACAAAAAGAGACCCTTAAGGCCATCTCACTTTAATTGGAATGGGTGCAAGAAAAAAAGAAGTCCTGGTGAGGAAGCAAAGAAACTAGATCAGTGAACACTGACGGTGGAAATTTAAAATGATGCAGCCACTGTGGCAAACAGTCTTGTGGCTCTTCTAAAACACAGAACTGCCATAGGAGCCAATTAAAAAAAAAAAAAAAAAAAAACAGAGGGCCAGGGATTTAGCTCAGTGGTTCTGCCGCCTGCCTCCCAACACAAGGACCCAAGTATGATCCCCGGTACCAAAAAAAAAAAAAGATCCTGCAGTTCCACATCTGGGTACTTATCCAAAAGAATTGAAAACCAGGTTGGGCGTGGTGGCGCATACCTGTAATCCCAGCACTCGAGGGCTGAGGCCGGAGGATCACTGTGAGTTCAAGACCAGCCTGGGCTACAAAGTGAGTTCCAGGTCAGTCTCAACTACATAGTGAGACCCTGTCTCAAAAAACAAAACAAAACAAAAAAAGAATTGAAAACTAGGGCTGGGGCTTTAACTCAGTGTTTCTGCCGCCTGTCTCACAAGTGCAAGGACCCGAGTTTGATCTCCGGTACCAAAAAAAAAAGCATGTACCACATCCAGCTCAGTAAGAATATACTTCACATAACTGAACTGCACACATAAAAAGGGTTAAGATGATGATGTTTGTATTATGTGATATTTTTACACTTTTTTTTTTTGGTGCAGTACTGAGGAATGAACTTAGGGGTGCTCTACTACTAAGCTACATCTTCAGATCTTTTTATTTTTTGAGCTAGGTTCTCGCTAAATTGTCCAGGTGGGAGGGAAACTCTCAATCTTCCTGCCTCAGCCTCCCTCAGTCCTGGGATTACAAGCATGCACCACCACTCCTGGCTTTTATGATTTTTAAAATGCTTTTTGAAAACTGTAAAGACTGTCGCCGTCCTATGGTGCCTGCTCTGCACTTCAACATTCACGAAGCAACTGCCAAAATAAGAGGTTCCACACTAAGGACTGAGGAAGAACAGGCTGCCCCTCCAGGGGTTATTATGGTCAAAGGAAACAAGGTCACATACAAAAGGTAAGCACAGACTCTGATAAAAGCAACAGATAACAAAAGGAAGAGGCTGCATTGTTTGGGCCAAGAAGGGGTGAAAACCTGCAACAACCAGAGGAGCTCAGAGCAAGGGAGAGCAGATGACAATGGAGCAGTCCTGGGGATGGAACAGACAGTCCATGCCACCTCATTCTGTGCGCTCCAGCTCCTGCAGAGGAGAACTACCAGGACCCTCTGACCAGATCTAGGCCCTGCTATTTCCCTCAGCTCTCTGCAGCCTGTTGAGAGGAAGGACACAGCTGTTATCTTTGGCTGGTCCTATCTCACTCATGCTTTCGGGGAAGAGATCCTGAGGGTGGTAGCTGGGGACGAGAAGGGCACGTCCTGGAAGAAAGCAGGGTTCAAGGACCTCTGGGGGTGACTAGAGGACCCTCCCTGAAGCTTTACTGCACCCTCGGGTTTCCAACACTCAACACCCTCAAGCTATGGTCAATGACTACAAGTTACCAGGGAAGGTCACAGTCAGACATCAACCTGAGATCCCTCTTCTGCTAGAAGCATATGATGGTGCTTCCCAAAGTGAGCAAAGCAATGTCCCCATATTTGTGAATATTGCAATATCCACTACCCCACCCAGCCATCTGTTCCTGGTGCTAACAGATTTTTCTTGGAAATTCTCAGAAGGTTCTACACTGCCTAAACACATGACCATGACTTGCTAGCTGACTTCACCCTTTCCCTGTCTCATTGTCACCCCACACTTGGCCCAGGGACCTGAGAATAGGAACGAGATCCACAGAGGGCTCTAAAGAGCCTGAGCTATGAACAGATTACTGCCCAATCTGTTTCTACCACATGGTGCTCAGCCAGCTCTGTACTTGCTTAAGTGGCACTAATGCCACTGTTCAAGCCTGGAAATTCTGCAACCCCCAAAGGGTTAGGGGGCAGCCAGGACAAGTTCTCACATTCAGTTAGCCAGAATGCTCCCACAATGACTGTTGGTTGGTGTTTTAGTTCAAATGGGCTCTGATCCCAGAGCAGCTTACAGGGAGCCCTGAGCCTAACTGAGCTGGCCCAGCACCAGAGGATACGGTCCCCCAAGAAAAGCAGAACCAAGAAATTTAGTCAGCTTCTAAAGGAGTCATGAATAAATATAATTGGAAAGACATCACCAGGCATGGTGGCACACACTTGTAATCCCAGCACTCAGGAGGCTGAGTCAGAAGGATCAACACAAGTTTGAGGCCAGCTTGGGCTACATAATGAGTCCAAAGACAGCATGAACTACAAAGCCCCGTTTCAAGGGGTTATGCATGCACAAAGACAAGTCATATAGGTTATTGGGAGCACTAATATTTGAGAGCATGTTTTTTTGAAAGGATCCATGCTCAGTGCTGTTCAAGAATTCTTCTGCAGAGAAACTGAGGCACATGCAGGCTATAGATCCTGCCCAAGAACCTTAGGTGGTCCAGTGCTCCTGTGCAAAGACCTCTGAAGATTCTCACTTCTAGACTGTCCTGTCTAATCTGCTGATGCAGGCTTAGGATCCCTTAGTATTAGAGTCCCCGCTTCTACTGGGCTAGCCCAGACCTGAGCCAAACTCAAAGCCAGCTCATATGTTCACACACTCCAGACTGCTTTCCAAACTGTTTGCAGACACACACACACACACACACACACACACACTCACACACACACACATCCTTGTGTCTTCTGCTGCTACTCCACCTGCTTGAGGTTCTTGCACTTTTCAAATTGCATATCAATGTGACTTCTCATGCCCTTGGGGTCCCTCACATAGTCCTCAAAGCGTGCTGGTTCTGTTCCTAATGGTAAAAAGGTTGCTATGTGCACCCCTGTGTCCTGGACAAACTATACAGAGCTGACCACAGGGCAGTTACACAATCACTTATTTGGGCTTTTTGTTTAGGTTTGGTTTTTTGGGGGGGTACCGGGGATTGAACTCCAGACCATGTGCTTGCAAGGTAGATGGGCGGAACCACTGAGCTAAATCCCTAGCCCTTGTTTTGTTTTTTTGAGACAGGATCTTGCTGTGTAGTTCAGGCTGGCCTTGAATGCAGGGTAATCCTCCGGCCTCTCAAGTGCTAGGACCACAGGCAAGCATTACCACACCCAGCCTCAATCATTTTTTAAAAGAAACTAAACTATTATTGACTGCAAACAAACAAAAAAGGCTATAATGCTATCTAAAAGAATAAATCAACACTTTTTAAAAAAAGACATCTTCATCTGCTTGCAAATAAAAGCAGGAAACCCTATGCCCATTTTTTTGAGATAAACTCAATCTCTGCTAAGGTTTGCAATCTCTTTGTCAGCCCTTAAAACCAATTTTATT
>NW_022900946.1:21673141-21683234 GCF_012274545.1 Fukomys damarensis | reverse complement strand
TTTTTTTTTTTTTTTTTTTTTTTTTTTTAAACCAGGGATGGAACTTGGGACCTTGTGCTTGCAAGGCAGGTGGAGGCACCACTAAACTAAATCCTCCACCCTCAGCTTTCTTTTAAAACAGGAAACAGCTTGTAATCCCAGCACTCGGGAGGCTGAAGCAGGAGGATCGCTGAGTTCGAGACCAGCCTGGGCTACATAGTGAGTTCCAGGGCAGTCTCAACTACATAGTGAGAACCTGTCTCAAAAGAAAAAAAAAAAAACCAAAAATAAATAAATAAATAAATTAATTAATTAAAAAAATAGAAAACAAAAACAAAAACAGGACCATTCCAAGAAAAAAGATCTAACCACACACAGCCCCACCACTCTAAATTTCCCACTTCAGATCACTTTGGTAGATCATGAGATGCAAGCAGATGTCATTTCAAAGGGAGCTGAGCTGCTTCCTACCAGCAAAGAGCAGACATTCTCAAATGAATCTTTAAGAGAATGGAAAAATCTTAAATTATAAAAAAAAAAAATCTTAAGGTTCTACAGACATAGTCTGATGGAGGCAGGTACTGGGGATAGAACCGGCGGCCTTTGCATTGGACAACATCCCAACTCCTTTTTAAATTCTGAGACAAGGATTTATTGCTAACCTGCCCAGGTTGGGTGGGAACTTTCTATCCTCCTGCTTCAGCCTCCCAGAGTATTGGGATTACAGGCATGCACCACCCCTGCCCCCAGCTAGAAAACAGCCTCATTTCTATGTCCTTCCTAACCTTTAAATACTGTAGGGCTTAATATACACATCAAAAACAAAAAGAAAACTTAAAGTATAGGGCCGGGGATTTAGCTCAGCGGTTTGGTGGCCTGCCTTGCAAGCGCAAGGACCCTAGTTTAATCCCCGATACAAAAAAAAAACAAAAAACAAAAAAAAGTATAGTTACAAGGTAAATCAACACCTATCAACCTGAATAACTCACTGATTCAAAATTAAGAGCATTGGGCTGGAGATTTAGCTCAGTGGTGCCGCTGTCTGCCTCCCAAGCGCAAGGTCCAGAATTCAATCCCTGGTACCAAAAATAAAAGTAATGACAATAATAATAATAATTTAAGAATATGGCTGGGTGTGGTGGCACACTCCCGTAATCTCAGCACTTGGAAAACTGAGGCAGGCGAATTGACATGAGTTCACAGCCAGTCTGGGCTCCATAACGACAGCCTGGATTGCTTAGCAAGACCCTGTCTCAAAAAAAAAAAAAAAAAAAAAAAATTAAAAGTATGCACACAGGTAGCCAGACCTAGGGGGAAAGAAATCAAACTAATTTCTTCTCTGAATCTTACGCATTTAAAGATCCAAACTGCATATTGTCAGCTGAGCACATTCCAACCTATCTTTTCTTTTCTTCTTTTTTTTTTTTTTTTCAGTACTGGATATAGAACTGAGGACCTTGTACTTGACAAACAGGCGCAAAGAATGTTCCAACCTACCTGGTTTGTTGCTTATAGCGTTGGCTGCACATTTCAAATTCAACTATGTACAGCCGGGCGTGGTGGCACACACCTATAATCCCAGCATCCGGGAGGCTGAGGCAGGAGGATCATTGTGAGTTTGAGACCAGCCTGGGATACATAGTGAGTTCCAGGTCAGTCTCAACTACATAGTGAGACCCTGTCTCAAAAAAAACCAATACCAAAACCAAACAAATTCAATTTTGTGCTAAAAGAAAAGGAATACCGACACTTGTCAGTGCTACCATGGCTCTCAGTGGCAAACTGATCCCCAGAGAGGAAGGTGGTGCACGGACATCCTCAGTGACCTCACTGAAAGAGCAGCCGAAAGAGTAACTCTGCCAACAACTTTAAGACATTCCGGGGGCTGTAGCTCGGGGGTTCCGCCGCCTGCCTTGGAAGCGCAAGGTCCTGAGTTCGACCCCCAATACCAAAAATAAATCAATTAAGTAAATAAAACATTCCCGGATTCAAAACACAAAAACAGTTGCTGTTGTTGCTGGTGCGTTTATTACAATTTAAAAAGAACTTCAGAAGAACATCGGCCTCCACTTTGAAGTCATTCTTGAGAAAACCGCAAGGGAATAACTGGGGTCACGGCTTTCCAAGACAGGGCTCGGCTCACGCTCTCCTCAGGCTCCGAGGGCCTCCGAGCCGCAGCGGCCTAGCAGACTGCCTCCCAGAAGCCCGGGTTCTCAGCTTCTGTCTGGACGGCCCCGCGCCGGTGTTAGTGCTCGTGCCCGTGCCCGTGCCCGTGCCCCTCGGGAACCTCACCTGTCGCGCGGCGGGCCCTGCCCCGTTCAGCAGCGGCGTCCCGTCGCCCGGCCGCACTGTCCTCTGTAGCAGTGGCGTCGCCTCCTCGTCGTCGAGGTCACGGCCGGACCATGACACTTTCTTGGAAACGTTGGCCATAACCCGCAGCGGTCGGACTCCGCGGAAACCGACCACCGCCCCCGAAGGCGTTCCCGTGACCCGCGCTCGTGATCACATGATGCCGCACCAATGGACACATGACTTGAGCCGGCGCGCACGTGACCGGCGACGGTAGCCGCCGAGCGCCATGCGCGTGGGGCCTCCTGGGAGCTGTGGTTCGGGCTCCACAGTCCGGGCAAATGGGACAGACGCGGCCGAGGATCTGGTTCTCACTCGATTGCGGAGTCTGCCTCGGGCTCTGGATCGCCTAAGGACAAGCAAAGGCTAACCTGACAGGGATGGTTGACAGGGCTGCATGTACCCCAACCCCTGAAGAGAATATACCCTGATGAAGGAAAAGGAAACTTGTGAGAAACCTGGTGGACTCCACCTGAACCACAGGACAAGCTGGCATCATGTCCCTCCTGGTGCACAGGCTAAGAAGGACGCAACATCACTCTGCCATCACAAAATATACTTAGCTGAGTCCTACCCTAAGGGTAAAGTCAGATAAGTGCAAATCCAAGTGGTCCTCTTTCCTAAGGTCAGTGTCCTCAAGGACAAAGAAAGGCTCAACTAAAGGAGAAAGACAGCTAGCCTATAAACCAGACACTTAGGAAGGTTGAAGTAAGGGGATTGCAAGTTCAACCTCAGCCTAGGCCATTTAGTGAGACCCTGTCTCAAAATGGATTTTATTTTGAGGGCCAGGGATTTAGCTCAGTGGTTCCACCACCTGCCTTGAAATCACAAGGTTCTAAGGGCTGGGGATTTAGTTCAGCGGTTCGGTGGCCTGCCTTGCAAGCACAAGGACCCGAGTTCAATCCTCGGTACAAAAAAAAAAAAAAAAAAAAAAAAAAAAAAAAGAATCCCAGCACTGGGGAAGCCAGGAGGATTGCCTTGAGTTTGAGGACATCTTGAGGCTAGTGAGTTCAAGGCAAACCTGAACTACAGTAAGACCCAGACTGAAAAAACTGGGGAGTGGGCAGGGTATTTAGCTCGGTGCCACTGCCTGCCTTGCAAGCGCAAGTCCTGAGTTTGACACTTGGTACCCCCCCCAAAAAAAAAGTGGGGTTATAATACAGTGCAAAGGTCCTGGCCTCAATCTTTGGAACCTTGAGACTGATAGATATAGATTTAACATCTGATGCCTGTAGGATACATGTACATACATATATATATCTCCTACAAACACACACTATATCCAACTTTTTGTTTTGTTTTTTGTTTTTTTGAGACAGGGTCTCACTATGTAGTTGAGACTAAACTGGAACTCACTATGTAGCCCAGGCAATCCTCCTGCCTCAGCCTCCCGAGTGCTGGGATTACAGGCTTGTGCCACACATCCGGCTATGTCCAACTATTTGTCCAATTTACTTGTCTTGCAATCTTTTTAGGTTTGAAACTTTTCTAAATCAAAAGGTTTTAGAAGTTCTGAGTGCCTAAGGCTGAGACAGGTCTTGCTGGATGAACAGGGTTGGGGAGAGGTTGCTTGACGGGCAGAAGAGCTAAGTAGTATAGGTGGCGTGGGACATAGCAGAGCGTGTGTGAAGGAACATGAAAAGAGTCCTTGCGGGGAAGTGGTGTGCTTGGGTCCATGGATGATCTCTGTGGCCAAGCAGGGGTAGAAACATTTTCAAAGGCGGTCCCTGACACAATAAGGGATTCAACTAACTTGTCCTCCTTTTTGTGTGCAGTGCTGGGGATGGATCTGAGGACCTCACACGTGCTAGCCAAGTGCCACTGAGCTACCTCTCTAATCATATATGTATTTTTAAATTTTGAGACAGGGACCCACTAAGTTGCTAAAGTTGCCCAAGCTGGGCTCAAACTTGCAGTTTTCCTGCCTCAACCTCTGAGTGCCAAGGAGTATAGGCATGTGCCACTTGTCCTCTTAAGGGTCAGTATCTGTGTCTAAAGATGAGTGGCCCAGGGTGGATGTGTACAGAAAGAGAAACCAGCCTATGGCTCCTCGCCGTGACTCTTTCCCTCGAGGGCCACTCAGAGTCGTGTTTTTCTTAACCAGCGAACATAGCGGACTTGAGTTAAAGGAAGAGTTTGGTGGCATTAGAGGGGGATATGGTTCATGCTTCAAAATGGACATGTGACTTTGTTGCTGACTGCAATGGGAATGGTGATTCATGTCTGATACATGTTCAGACTGGCTGTCTCCAAAACTAGACAAGCGTCCCATGCCTGCCTGTCCCAAATCCCTACTGCTCCCTGGGCTTCTCTCATGCCATCTGGGCACTGCCCCCTGACCCTGCTTATTTACAACTCTAAACCCTTGCTCTAGTGTCTGCCTATGTGGAGTCCCTCCCTTCAATCCATGAAACTGCCTGAATGCAGCGGCCCACAGTAATGCCTGCCTCTGCCAAGCCTCCTAAAGCTTTTAAGTATGGGGACACTAAGCCAAACACTGGTATAACCACCGTGACATCACGGCCTCAGGGTATTATACACACCTGAAAGATGGGAGAGGTGGAAACAACTCCCTGTGGTCTTTTCTCAGCCATATGGAAAGTGAAAGGGCTCTACTGTTAGCTCTATCTCAGAGTTGAATCTGAAAGCAAGAATTTTGAAATCAAACTGTCAGATGTTCATCTCCTGCCTGCTCAAGACTGTGCTGGGGGCCTAGCTGTCCCTCCAGGAGTACTCACTAATCAGATCTGTCTTTACTAATCGGACTATCAGTCTTTCCAAAAGAAAGATGCCAGATGGACCCTTCCTCAAATGCAAAATGAGGCTGGGCATGGTGGCACACGCCTGTAATTCCAGCATTCTGGAGGCTGAGGAGGCTGAGGCAAGAGGAGCAACAAAAGTTTGAGGCCAGCCTGAGCTACATAGTGAGTTCAAGGCCAGTTTGAACTACACAGTGAGACAGTGTCTCAAAAAAAAAATAATGAAATGGAGCAAGAGAGTTTTAGGAAACATCAGAGGAGGTGAGGAAGGTTCTCAGCCAGATGCAATAAGACAGATAGTGATCTGAACTACTTAGGAGGCTGAGGCAGGAGGGTCACTTAGGAGTTTCAGTACAGCCTCAGCCAGAGGGCAAGGAGCCATCTCAAAAAAAACAAAACAAAAAAAGCTGGATGTGGGATGTACACCTGTAATCTCAGCACTTTGAAATACTGAGGTGGGAGGGCAGCAAGTTTGAATTCCACCTGGGCAACCCAGTGAGACCTTGTCTCAAAAAATAAAAAAGGGCTGGGGATGTAGCTCTGTGTAAAGGCACAAGGTTCAGTACACAGTGCCTTGGAAAAAAACAGTGGAAGAGAGCCCTCTAACAAGTTAGATGGTCCTGGGGAAGCAGAAGCCAGTGATTCAAGCATGTGTCATGGTGCTCACAGAGGTTTCCAGTTCTAAAATTCATCCCCAACCTTGACTCATGAACAGGTGGTATGGGGGAGGCACCTTGTACCTTTGCACTGACCTACATACCCAGCCCCTTTTTATTTTTTATTTTGAGACAAGATCTCACTGGGTTGCCCAGGTTGGAGTCAAACTTTCTGCCCTCTTGCCCCATTCTCCCAGGGTGCTGAGACAATAGGGGTGCATATCACACCCAGATTTTTGATTTATTTGTTTACTTTATTTATTTTTAGATGGCTCCTTGCTGTCTGGATGAGGCTGCCCTGGAAATCCTGGACTCTAGTGACCCTCCTGACATGATCTGAAGGCCCAGAGCACTAGTCCTCCAAGATCCTGCTAAGAGACTCAAGAGACTAATATAAGGTACCGGAGCAGCTGGGCAGTTCTGCACTCCTGGATGGCTGCCTACTTGTGGCTGGTGCTCAGGCCTCCTTAGAGTTGAAAATGTCCTTGCCTGGGGACAGAGTAGCGGGGGACAGAAGGTTTGGGACCCTCATAGTTAGCCTTGGGCTTTCTCTAGTCTACTTTCTGATGTTTTGTTTTGTTTTGTTTTGAGATAGGGTCTCACTACATAGTCTAGGCTGGCCTGGAACTTGTAATCCTCCTGCCTCAGCCTCTGCGATTATAGGTGTGTGCTATCACACCCAGTTTACTTTCTATTTTTTTAAAATGGGTGGCTAGGGCTGGGGGTTTAGCTCAGTGGTTCCACCGCCTGCCTTGCAAGCCCAAGGACCTGAGTCTGATGCCTGGTACATAAAATAAAATAAAATGGGTAGCTGGAGGACACTGGGAGGTACATTCCTGCAACCCTAGCACTCTGGGAAGCTGAGGTAGGGGTATCACGCGTTTGAGCCCCGCCTGGGCAACAGCAACTTAGTGAGACTCTGTCTCAAAATAAGAAATAGGACTGAGGACGTAGCTCAGTGTGAAAACCCTGGCTCGATACCAGCACTACAAAGAAATCAATCAATAAATGAAATGAAATAGTGGGATGTGGAGTAGGTGTTGCCTAGTTTTGCAGGGCCCAGTTCCCCATGCCTCCCTCAACACCACCCTATTCTCCTGTCTGTACCAGTTGATTCTAATTTTTTGATCTTGCTTTTAGGTCTTCACTGGGGAATCTCTACCACTGTAAGTGTCAATTTATATCACACCCAAACTTATAGTGAAAATACCTGTAGTCAAGGTTAAGGTACATTTCATTTTTTACCTGCCTCGATTTTGAATTCTACAGAAGAAGGGGGAGGGTCACCAAAAAACACAAAACCAAGTGTTGGTAAGGAGGCTGGAAAATGGAGTCCTGCATATATTTCTGGTGGAAATGTAAAATGATACAGCAACATTGGAAACGCAATTTAACAGTTTCTGTGAAAGCCTAGACATGAATTTATCATGTGACCTATCCACTCTTGGGCATCAGCCCCAAGATAAATAGACTATGTCCACTCGAAAAGTTGTATGAGAATACTCAGCAGCTTTATTTGCAATAACCAAAAACTGAAAACAACCTAAATGTCCATATGGATAAACAAAATATAGTCCACTCACTCATGCAATGGAATATTACTCACTCACAGAAAAGAGTGAGGTACTGTACTGACACCAGCTACAACATGGATGAACCTGGAAAATATGATGCTGAAAGACAGAAGCGGGCCACAGAGGCCACAGGCTGTTAATTTCATCTGTTTGAAATACCTAGAGCAGGCCAGTCCATAGGGAGAGAGCAGATGGGGTTGCCAGGGTTTGGAGGCAAGAGTGATGATTAACAGGCAGTGTTTCAAGGGCAACTGAAATACTCAAAAACTAGATTATGGTGATGGTTGCACAACTCACTACGTTTACTATGAATCTTTGGTACACTTAAAAGGGATAGTTTGTAATATGAAAATTATACTTTATGAGTTGGTTTAAAGGCATCACTAGTCTGTGTTCATGGTGGCTCTGGCAGCCTTACTAGCTATGCCAGGACAACAGAAAAGAACTGACCAATCATCCTGGAGAGAACCCCCAGGACTCTCAGTGAAGGAAGCTGTAGTCTTAAGGGCCAGGAAACGCACCCTTTACCCAAGAGATGCTGGTACAGCCACCACCCAGAGGAAAGCCTACCTAAGTCTCCTTGAGAGAAGGCCATGGTGTTACAAAGAGCCACCTCTGCAGTTGGAAGGGGTGAGGGCATCCCCCTGGGAAGGCCTTGATCAGCTGGCCCTTTATCACGGAAAGGGCAGACTGGGAGGAGAGGCCTGCTGGGATCCAGCAAAACTGCTGGGCTGGCGCAAGCCAGGGTGAATGACGTCATGCTGCGAAGAACGAGGTGACGGGAGACTTCGAAGGTACAGCATGTACGAACAAGAGTGTTGCAGAGATGGGAAGATGCAGCCTGTGGACCCCGAACTTCCCCTCTCTCGTTGCAGATGTTTCTTTGACCACTTCCAAGCTCTATGTTAGAGCCCAGGTGTGCATGCAGAGCTGCGGACAAGGAGGGTGGGGTGGGGTCTCTTCGCACTGGCCTGCAGAGTGGACAGTGCACTCATGGACAGTCCTCCAGGCAGGGGCAATTGGTTCTCTGCACAAATCCACCTACCAGTGTGGCATTGGCTAGAGTCAGGATGGCACCTGCAGGGAGCTTTTTCTCACTGAAAAGGTTTGCAACGTCTCCAGGCATCAGTGCCCGGTCCCAGATGGCCAAGCCAGACATGCTTCCCACAAAAGCTTCAGCACTATCAAAACCGCCCCCGACAATGTCTTGCTCCTGCCCTAGCACGAGGGATCCCCCAGGAGGGATCTCGTAATTCTCCCTGAAGTGGGAGCCAGAGGCCACCAGCTTGCGGTCCACATAGAGCCAGTACCTGCCTTGGATGGATGTCCAGCCGACACAGAGGTGGTGCCACCGGCTGTCCAGCAGCGGCTGCAGGCGCAGCTCCCTGAAGGCTGGGTCTCCAATAACAAAGTGCATGGAGCCAGGGACCAGAGAATCTCGGCCGTGCAGCACCAGCTTGTTGTCATTCTCTTCAGTGGCATAGGAGAGGAGGGTTCCTAGGTGACTGGAGGCCACACGGACCCAGCTGCAGAAGGACAGGGCTCGTAGGGCCTTGAGGAAGCCAGGGCTGAGAAAGACCACGTTTTCAGTGGAGGCATTCGGGAAAACGAACACAGGGCCTGTGTTGCAAACTACAAACAGAGGGAAGGAGAGTGAGCCCCTGCACTATGAGGCAATCCAAAAGCATCCAGGAGCATCAGTGCTGCGGGCAAGGCCCCGGCTCTAGTGGGGGACGGCCTAAAGCTTCCAGCCACCAGGCTTCTGGGAGCTCTAGCTCCGTGCTGGCACTCCTAAGGGCATGCCTGGCAGCATCTCATTTACCCTCCCAATATGACCGCATTCCACGGAGCATGAAGGGAGTCCTAAGGGAATCGGTGAACCCCAGGTGAGCCTAAGCTGTCTGCCCGTGTTCTTCGCTGCGGAAACCTCTGTCTGCATTTCCTGTGGCTATTGTAACAGGTTGCCATAAGTGTATTTACTTATGCATTTATTTGTGGTACTGGAGATGGAACACGGGGCCTTTGCCTTGGGCTACGTCACCAGGCCTTTTTGTTTTTTATTTGGAGAGGGGGCCTTGCCAAGTTGTTTAGGTTGGGCTAAAACTTGCAGTCCTACAGGGGAGGGGGGAGGGCGTGAAGGGAGGGCAGGAGTATGGGGGAAAAATGAGAACCAAGATCTGTCAGGTAAAGGTACAAGATCCCAATGATGAAAGTAGCTGTACTGTATACTTTAAAAGTACCAATAAACTAAAACAAACAACAAAAAACACTTGCAGTCCTCCTGCCTCAGCCTCCCAGAGTCCTGGGATTACAGGTGTGTGTCTCCATGGCTAGCTGCAATGGATTTAATAATTTAAAACACTCCTGAAAAAAATTATTCCTGGTGCTGGGCATGGTGGTAACCACCCCTGTCTCAAAATAAAAAGCTCTGGGGATTTAGTTCTATAGTAGATCACACCCGGGATGAATCCCTAGTAATGCAAAAACAAAAAACAAGTAAAGAAAAGCCATGAGCCTAACTTTACTTCCTGTTTGTGGAGGTCAGAATATTTTATAGGTACAGATCAAGGTGTGGACAGGGCTAGTTTCTTCTGGAGGCTCCAGAGGACAAGCTGCTCCATTCAGCCTTTCCCATCTTCCAGAGCTGTGCACAGACCTTGGCTGGTGTTCAGAAAGCATTCCTCGGCCTGTGCTTTTGTCCCCACATCTCCTTGGGCTCTGAACCTTCTTCCCTCTCTGAGCCCCATGACTACCTTTTTTTTTTTTTTTTTTTTTT
>NW_022900946.1:21661880-21673128 GCF_012274545.1 Fukomys damarensis | reverse complement strand
TTTCAGTCAGGGTCTCACTATGTAGTTGAGACCAACCTGGAACTCACTATGTAGCCCAGGCTGGTCTCGAACTCACAGGATCCTCCTGCCTCAGCCCTCCCGAGTGCTGGGATTACAGGCGTGCGCCACCACGCCCGGCTCTCCCAAAACTACTTTGGACCCATCCAGTAACCCAGGATTATTGCCATCTCAAAGTCCAGACTCAACCACCTCTGAAGAAGCCCTTCCGCTATGTAGGGAATGTGGGTGACTTCCCCTGCTGGGGATCCCTTTCAGGTGTCACTTGTATGACACAGGGTCAGACTATCCCCTCTTCTAGGACAGGGTATGTGGAGCATGAAGCCAGTGTCCTCTCCTTGTGGCCTTAGGAGGAGCCAGGGGAGACCTGGAAATTGATGAGGAGGGCACGCCTGTGGCACTTACTTTTCCCTGGTCCCTGGGGAGGCCATGCCAGCTGAGGAGGGTCCCCTGGGACTGCAGGAGATGCCCAGTGGATGCTTAAGGATGGGGGCTTCTGTGTCCCCTGGAGAATGGCAGCAAAATCCTGGGACAGATTTTTGTGTTCAGGTGGAGGCCTCAGTGCCTGTCTTTCCTGATGCAGCTTCGGGGAGCTCACATCTGGCTGGTGTGGGGCCAGGATCAGCCCCTGGGCTAGAGCGCCAGGGTTGGCCACCTGCAGCTGTCCCTCAAGAGCAGCTAGTCTGGTGCTCTGGCTACGGACCTGGTGGGCCAGTCGGGCCAGTGCATTCTGCAGAGTAGGCACATCCAGGGCCAGGCGTGAGACGGCATCCTGCGGTGCCTTCTGCCTCTCCTCCTCCCAAGCCTGCTGCCTGCTCAGGGTGAGATCCAAGGCCCGAAGCCTTGCGTTCACCTTCCGGCCTCGGCGTTTGGTCTTCCTCATCTGAGTCTTTAGGTGGGCCAGGTCTACCTGCATGGCAGCCTGTGACCTGTTGACTGCCAGAGCCACAGCCCGGCTCTCTTCTGTCAGCCTCTGGAACCGGGCATCAACATTGTAGGACACATTGTAATTGTTTGCAATGCGCTGCAAGTGTGTCAGGGTGACTTCCTGGAATCTTCGAAACTGTGAAAAGGACACAGTGATTATAGGGAGTAGCAGTGAGTAGGCCAAGGCTCTCTTGTTTACTTTTCAGAAAGTCCCTATTGTGTTAAGGGTTTATGGCCACACTGTATTGATTTATTTAGCTTTATGAGAGACAGGCTTCCCCATATAGTTCAAGCTGGCCTTGAACTCACTGGGCAGCCCAGGCTGACCTCGAACTTGCCATGATCTTCCTTCCTCAGCCTCCGGAGTGCTGGGATTTACAGGCGTGCGCCACCAAGCCTGGGATTATCCAGCCCCTTTTTTATATTTCATTTCGAGACAGGGTCTTGATAAGTTGCCAAATTGCCCTGTGGAGCTCAAACTTGCAATCCTCCTGCCTCAGTTTCCCAGAGTGCTAGGATTACAGCTGGCTGGGACTGAATATTGATCAACCAATTTGATCTATGCCACAATGCCAGGAGATGAAGGTCAGTTACTGTGAACAGTCCCATGAGGTGGACCATACAAGGGGTGCCTGACCCCTGGGTCCACAGCAGTGCAGTGTGGGGTGTGGACCCCAGTCCCAGAGCCCAGGCTCCTGCCTTCCTTCAAACCCCTGCTCTGGATGACTGTATACAGTTGATTCACTGCTGTGGCCCTCAAGGTCATCTCTGAGTAGAGGAGCCGATGGGATGAGCTGTGTGAACGCTTTCCCAGAACCAAAGCAGAAGTGCTTGAAGCTGGGAATAGTCTACCGACTCCTTGTCGGAGTTTCGGGAACACCCACAGCATCTGTTTCCAGGTGAATTTATGATCCTACAGCTCCCACACCCAGTGACATTGCCCAGTACCATCGGACTCCTACATCCCTCCAGTTTTGCTCCTTGGGCTCTGAGAGGCTCATCAAGTCCCCTATGCCCCCATCCACACATCAGCTGGCTTGATTTCAGATGTGACCCAGCAAGCACTTCCTTAGTTTCCAACTATAGGTGGAAACACTATTATCTGCCAGCAAGGACCACAAGCTTGTGATCAGGTCCAAACACCAACACCTACAACTCTGTGTCTGTAACATCCATCCTTCATCTGCACAAGTGTGGTACACTTACCTGCTCTTCCAGTCTACGGAGCCTCTCAAAAAATGGTTTTCTTTGCCCTATTGGGTGGGCTTCCTGCAACGAAACCCCATATAGATATACGGGTACACAAACAAAGAGAAGAGGTAGGGTCCTTCTTCCAGGGCAACCCATGCTGAGAGACGAAGGGCCCCAGCCTCTCTGCCGGATGGGTGTAGGAGGTGATGTCGGCCTCATGTGATGGCCACATCCCCCACAGCTCCCCAGTTGAGTGGTTTTCCGTCTTCAGTCCTGGCTGGGTGTCAGGAACTTCCTGCCACCTTAAGGAAACGCATCTGCCTTCAAGCCTCAGTCCAAGGTTCCCAAGGAAACAGGCATAAAAAGGAACACATTTTCTTTGGAAAAGCATTCTACTATGTCCAAGGCCTTGTCAAGTTGGCTCAGAGGCAGATAGGAGCTAATGGGTTTAACAGGAGCATATGGACTCATGTTCCCACTAAGAGGTAAAAGCAGGACAGAGGACCTGACTGGGGCCCAGGAGTCACTGGAGCCAGAACTGCCCTTGTGTCCAGCATCCTAACCATGCATAGTCACATTCTGTGAGGCCCTGTCTCTCTTCCTTGGAAGATGAACTGAAACATGATTGGAGTCACCTTGACTCATTTTTTCCCCCTAGGATTAGATAGCTTTAATTAAATGTTATTTATGTACTGGTTTTGTTTGTTTGTTTGTTTCTGAAGTGGGAGTTCTTGCCCAGGCTGGCCCCAAACTCCTGAGCTCAACTGATCCCCATGCTTTAGTCTGTTGAGTAGCTGGGGCTACAGGCATAAGTCAATAATTTTTAAATTGAGATGCAAAAATCCATAAAAATTGTACATAGCAGTGGGGTTATGTGCTATTTCAATACATGTGCACATCATGCAATAAATCAGAAAAACCTATCTGTCTTGTCCTAACTTATTTTGGATACAGGCTGTGTAGTGGGTTGCATGATATCTTAGTTTCTTGGTCAAAATACTCAAAACTCACTGGGCGTAGTGGTGCATGCCTGTAATCCCAGCACTTGGGAGGCTGAGGCAGGAGGATTGCTGTGAGTTCGAGCCCAGCCTGGGCTACATAGTGAGTTCCAGATCAGTCTCAACTACATAGTGAGACCCTGTCTCAAAAACAAACAAAACAGAACAAAACAAAAAACAAAAAAAACCCCTCAAAACTCACAAGTTAAAGGAGGAAAGTTTTATTTTTAGCTCACAGTTTATAGAGGTTTCAGTCCATAGTAGGCTGGTTCCACCCCAGGGCAGCATGGTAGAGAAACAGTTCATAGTTTGACAGGCAGGGGGCAGCACAGCTTCCTTTCCAGTTTTTATTCCATCCAGGCTACAAACCCAGGGTTGTTGCCACTGGGGTGGTTCTTCCCTCTTCAGTAAGTCCAATATCCATACCCAGAACTATGCTAACCCACAGTGGACCGATTTAGTGTCACATGCCCACAATCCAGTCACTCTCAAAAGCTCCACTTGTGAGGCATGAGGCTTTGGGGGACATCTAGTTATAAGCCGTAACAAGTGAACCTCCTGAAAAGTCATGTCCAAGTTCTGAATGTGACCTTATGTGGAAAGAAGGTCTTTGCAGATCCTGAGATGAGGTTATCCTGGATATCAGAGTGGGCCCTGTCCTCACAGTGGCCAGTATCCTCACAGGAGACCGAGAGGGCCCAGGTGACAGCCACTTGAAGACAGCGGCAGAAGAGCATGGAGGCCACAGAAGCACCTGGAGCCCTGAAGCTGGAAGAGACAAAGGTTCATCCCTGAGCCTCTGGAGGGAGCCTGACACCTTCGGTTGAGACTTGTGGCCGCCACAGCTGTGACAGGAAAACCTTCCGTCGTTTGAAGCCTCCAGTTTATAATAATAAGATAACCCACAAAGATAAGGGCTGGGGATTTAGCTCAGTGGCAGTGTGTCTGCCTCACAAGCACAAGTCATGAGTTCAATCCCCAGTACCAAAAAAAAAAAAAAAAAAAAAGAGATGTCTCCCACAAGGGCAACCACTGATTCCAATTCTGTGTGAGCTCAGGGTATACTACGGCAGAGAACGAGCCACTGATCCCAAGGGTCACCTTGGCAAACATCAGAAAACCACTGGAAAGGACCAAGACCGTCTCCAGAGGATCACACAGTGGCCACACAGTGACACAGGTGCCAAAGACAGAAAAGCAAACCTTACACCTTCTAAGCAAGGATGATTACTTAAAATTGTGCATCCAGATCATGTGAACAGACCAGGAGCAAAGAGTAAAGATGCTTTCCTATATACAAAGGCCCAGGAAATTGATTTTTCATGTCTTTTCTGGGAAGTTACTAGATGTGAGGTACCCAGAAAAGGAAGGAATAAAGGAGTAACAAAGCCCTGTGGGAACTGCAGAGGCCTGAGCCCACTGCAGAAGGGGAGCTCGGGTTGGAGTCCCAGGATGGTGTTGTCCTGGGTCCAGTCACAACCTGCCACAAGCCACCCTCTGCCCATAGACACCCGCCTCAGCCTTCTCCTTGCCGCTGCTCCCCATTAGGCAGCCGCGGTTGCCCCCTACAGGCTGCCCTGCTGACTGCACCCCAGTGTGCACCAAGTGAAGGCTGGATCCAGTGGCCTGTTAGTTACCACCAAGGCAACTCTGTAGCCCCTGCCAGGGGCTCCCACCTCCCTCTGGCATGCACCTACCCTCCATCTTGTCTCCCTCAACCCCACCCGATCGCCAGCTGTGGCGATGTGGGTATTAACTGCCCTCTCTGCTCTCCCCAGGTTCGCTACATTTCAGGGCTCTGCTCAGTCTGAGGATACCAGCCGCAGTCAAACCCTCCTCCCAGCACAGCTGTATCTAGTGACTCATATCATTATCAGCCCAGGAAAAAGGATAAAATAGGTTCTCATTGGATGGGGGATTTAGCTCAGTGATTCCACTAACTCTAAACTGCCTTTCTATGAGTCTCCCACTTTCCTCCTACTGATCAGTCACAAAAGGGCAGGAAGGAATCAAATCAGCCAGGAAGGATGTAGACGGAGGTACCCAGGTTAGGATCAAAGACAGACAGAGAGCCAGTCAGATGGTGACAGGTTCCAAGCGCCCACGTGAGGAATGGAAGAAATCAATAGTCCTAAATAAAAAGGAGCTGAGGACAAACAAACAAACAAACAAACCAATCCACGGGTATTTGCTTCTAATGCCACTTACTCTTCCAGAGTAGCTGTTTATCTTCTTTTTTCCACCCTTTCCCAAATAAATTCTTTCTTTTATTTTTAAGCTTTGCCTCTTTAATTTCTTACCGATGCCAAGACTTCATAATCTCAGCGGTTGCCTTGTTCCAGCAGAGGAGTGGTGGGGCATGGTGTACAAGAGATGTGACAAGCCCTGCTAGTGATGTCAATTCAGATCGCTGTTCAGTCCTGTTACCAATAATATTACAAGCAGCTAAATTAGCTAGACGTTAATACACAGTCAGGGAGGGACTGAGCTGTCAAGGAAGTCAGGAGAAAAATAAGGCATTACAATCGTGGGCTGGAGGCACGCCTGTCAAAGACTGGGCCTCAAAGTAAAGATGGGATGATCAGGCCTTTGTGTGTCCCTAAGGGATAGACAGTAACTTGGAATTATACTCTAATTAGTATCACCTGGTCCAGTAAAGTCCGTACAGCCATCAGTCACCCAGGTGGGTGACCAGCGTGTTAGGACAAAAAGGAAAAGAAGCAGGGGTACAAGCTCAACAGGACAGATTTGTTTTAGAACAAACCTGAGAGGGACCTCTCTGGAGACCAGACCAGTAGTAACTCTCATACAGGCTCCAAGGTTTTTATAGGGTCATAAGCATAAAGAAACATGTACAAGGATTTGTGTCGTGTGTGTCAAGAACAGGCCTGCATAGTGATTGGGAATGGTAGGGTGTAGCTGGGCTTACACAGTGATTATTGGGCCTTATTGGCCCATGCCTACAAATCTACAACAGGTGTAAAAGCATAGCAGGGGGAAGGAATTTAAAGCGGTCTCTGCCTAGACCAGAATGCTGGTGGTTGGATTCCTAAATAGAGCATCCAGGCCCATCCCTTTTCCCAAATGCCTTTGTTCTTTCCATGTACCCTTGCTATGTGTTCTGCTTCTGTATTGGATGAATACTAGCGAAGTGGCTATACTTGTAATCCTACAGGTTTTGATGGCAGTTTGACTCATGCCGTGACTTTGCTATATAAATTATCCCTGAAAGGGGCCAGGGATTTGGCTCAGTGGTTCCGCCCCCTGTCTCACAAGTGCAAGGGCTTGAGTTCGATCCCTGGTACCAAAAAGAAATAAATAAATAACCCCTGCAAAAGGGCCTTGGTTGAAAGAACCCGGCACCTGCCAAAGATCACTCCACACACCAACAGAGCTCGTACGAGAGATTTATTGTAGGGCTGCTGCGGCACAGTGGCCTACTTGGCGAAGGAGGAAGAGGAGAGAGAGAGCTGGGTGGAAGGGGCTTAGTTATATAGAGGGTGGCTGGTGTAAGCGGGTAGGGGGATTGCATCAGCTGTGTGGGCAGCCACTCAGGGGTCATATTTGTGATCCATTCCTTATATGGACAAGCCTTGTTCACGCATTGGTTTCCCTTACGATGATGCGTGATGTAGGAAATGAAAATTTAAGGTATAAAATGGCAGTTACTAACCAAAATGGCGACAGCCATATCAAGGCATTCATCTTATATTGGTGGCAACCCAATATAAGACCCCTCTTGTCTGGATTCCTTTTGTTTCTCAGGAGTTATTGCTCAAAAAATCTTCCCTATTCTTAACCTCCTTTATCCTTTGGAATTCATTCTTCAATATCAGGGAACATGAACTTGGCACATCTGACATTTATCAGGTTGGGTGTTATTTTTCCCTATATCAATACCACTATTCTGGGCCAACCCGTTTCCATCCCCCTTCTGTCTCTCTTAGGCAGAAACTATTTTTCTCTAAATAAATTCTGCTCTTAACCTTTGTTCTTTGATTTTATTTATTATTTATTTATTTGTTTGTTTGTTTTTTTGAGACAGGGTCTCACTATGTAGTTCAGACTGCCCTGGAACTCACTGTGTATCCCAGGCTGGCCTCGAACTCATAGTGATCCTCCTGCTTCAGCCTCCCAAGTGTTGGGATTACAGGGGTGTGCACCATCACGCCTGGATCCTCTGTTCTTTGATTTTAGAGAACGTGAACTTGAGTTTCGGATATCTGGCAGGTTTGGGAGTTACATCTGTTCTCCCTAAATCATTTTGAGGTTCCACTGAGATTACTTGATGGAGGGTTTGGTTCAAGGCACTTCCCTCCTCTGTAGCTGCTGGATTTCAAGACAAAGCTTCCAGAATGAGGCTGCCAAACTCCAAGAGGTCATACAAATGGAACCACCAACAAGTGTAATAGACTTCTTTATCAGGATCCACCAAATTGACCTTATATAAAGCTCATAACTGCTAAACTACAATATGACTTCTATGTGGGATTCTGAAGTCTCCTAGACCTTCGCCTTATCCTCTTTGTGGGAGGCTATTACTAGTTCCTCCTGGTGGAAACAGTTGTTGGCTATATAACAATCCTGCTGACATTATTTGGCCTGTGTATTCTTAACTGTTTCTTTGCTTTTGTCTCCTCCAGACTCAAAGCTATATACCTTCCCAAGTTGACAATGCCTAGTGCCTATTGAGGGCCTTTAGATAGACCATCTGTGGAGAACTCTGCTGATCACAACTATGACCTTCTTCAGCTGGAAGTAGCTAGTTAATTAGATATTTTGTAGGCAGTTAGGGCCAGCCCTTGAGGAGCCAACAGGGAGGACAACAGAGACCCATTCACTGAAAACCAACATTGTAAAAAGAAAACTACTACACCCAAATGCTATCCCTAGGGATGAATAGCAGTGACTGATATTCTAAAAGGTATCGAACACCTGAGTGGGGGACTAAGATCTTCAATCATCCTTTCCAGGAAAGATCCATGACCCATCCCGAAAATCCTTGTTTGTTTCTTGTACTCTTGCTATGTGACTTGCTTCCCCAGTGGGTCCCCATCTAATCAATATTACCTAAACAACTATATTTGTTGAAATCTTATTGGTTGGTCATAGTTTTGTCCCACTTCATGTTACCTTTGTGATTTCTCATCGGATCAATATTACCCAAGTGACTACTTGTAATCTTATTAGTTGACTATAGTTTTGTTCTACCATGAACCCACTTCACCATAAAACACCTTTGAGAAGCGGGGTGGGTGGGCAACCCACTTTCTGGCCCCCTTCTGTCTCTCTTAGACAGAAGCTATTTTTCTCTCAATAAATTCTTCCTACTCTAAAAACACCAACAAACAAACAAAAAACACTACTCCTGCACATTCCCAAGCCTTGTCCTTGGGCAAGCATCATTGGCAGGTAGTCACAGTCCCCCCCTTTTTTTTGAGACAGGGTCTCACTGTGTAGTTGAGACCGACCTGGAACTCACTATGTAGTCCAGGCTGGTTTTGAACTGACAATGATCCTCCTGCCTCAGCCTCCCAAGTGGTGGAATTATAGGCGTGTACCACCATGCCCGGCTTACAGTCCCCTTTTGCTGAATCTTCCCCACCGTGACCCTATAAAAGACCCCATAGCCTGTATGAGAGTTATTGGTCTAGAGTGTGCCGGAGTCATTCCTCTCAGGTTTTGAAACTCGTCCTGTTGAGCTCCTACTTGCTGTGTGTGTGTGTGTGTGTGTCCCGCCAACAATGCACTCGGTGGTGAGCACTTGCCTAGCATACTCTGGACTTGTCCTCAGTACTTAAAAAAAAAAAAAAAAGTCGCCATGTAGAGCTCTGAGCAATTCTGCCCCTTCACTTAATAGCACACCTGATCTGCCTTCTCCTCTGTTTCTTCAGTACTGGGGATTGAACCCAGGGTTTTTATGCTGAGCTACATCTCACCCACGGTCCTCTCCCCATTTAGATTTTTTTAAGATAGGGTTTCACTTAATTGTCAAACCTCCCACAGTGCTGAGATAGATTACAGGCATGCACCACTATGCCCCACCCACCTCCCCTTTTGCTGCCTGATTTGCCTGCTGAAGCACTGTGAACGTAGTTTATTTGTGCATTTGTTGTAAGACTTGAATAGGCTAAAGTGACTCCATGCTAATCAGCCAGACTGTGCTTCTTCATATGCTAATTGATACCTTGGTTAACAGCCCACCCAGGGGCAAATGGTTTGACAAAAGGTGACCCTAGAACATTTCCTGCATAAGATAAGCAATGTGTTTGCAGTCTTGTTCTGTGAATTCCCCGACTCTTTGTTTAGAAAAACCTTATAAAAAGTACCTCAGCCCCTGAGCAGTTGCCTCTCTGAGCCACCTGGCTCCGGGAGTGCCGTCTGGCCAGACTAATAAAGGTCTCTTTACCATCTAGCCTGGTGTGTTCCTGGGTTTCTTGTTTCTCCGTCAAGCTCCCGGAGCCTCGCTGGGTGTTAGGGCCCAGCATCGTGGAGGCCTTTTTGGCTGTTCACGCTCCATGGAGTGGAAGTGAGACTTTAGGTCTTACATTGTTAGTGGGCACTTTATCCCCTCAATGTGCTGCCCAGGAAGGGGTGCTTGCTTGATATTTGCGGAATGAATGTACCCTAACATCTGTCTGTTGAAATGTCTGCAAGCCTTTCCGGATCACCCCCTCCCAAGGCGAAGCCCAGCCACCGTCCTTCGCAGCCAATGGAACTTTCTTCCACAGTGGGGTGGTTTACATCGCACCGTTCAGAGGGCAGCCATGAGTCCCAGGGGCTACCGAGCCCTGGACCCCTGGCTCGTGCAACTAAGGATCCATTCCTGACATTGCATTTCGGCTTGTTTACACGCGGGACGCAGGCAGTACTTCTCCCCCAACGGCCTTCGCCCACGTCTGTCTGGTTCATCCTTTCCAGACTCCGATTCCGACTTTTTTTTTTTTTTCCGTCTGTAAGGAAGGCTGTGGCACCACTGAGCTAACCCTTTGGCCGGACTCGACTCTAGAGCCAGGCCTTGCCCGCCATGGGCCAAGCGAACTTGCAGACCCCTGCTAGGGCCCTCAGGGAGCAAAAACAGCTGGGAAGCCCGCCCCGGGGAAGCGCTGGGGCAGGGGAGGAGGCGGAGGAGGGAGCCGGGCAGCCAGGGCCTCGCCGGGGGCGTCCAGCTGTTTTGCTGGATGTTTTGCTTTGTTTTTCCTGATACTTATTTGGAGGAGTCCTTTGTGCAAAGAACACTGCTGTAGAACACCTAAGGGAAGAGTATGTATTGTATAATAAGATAAAATAGGAGCCAAACACTCTTTTTGAAAAGCTGATGCAAAGAATAATAATATGAGATTAATAGAAGTCCAAGAAAAAGCAGGAGAAAGCAAAAATAACAATAAAAAAAACCTGTTCTCAGAAGTAATAGCAGAAAACTTCCCAAACAGAGCAAAAGAACTTGACATAAAGTTAAGTGAGGCATATAGGACGCCCAACTAGTTATGATAAAAAAAACACAAAACCCTACACCTAGACATGTAATAATCAAGATCACGGAAACCCAACAGAAGTACAAAACACTACAAGCAAGCAGTTATGGAAAATAAACAAATTACATGTAAAGGAAAGCCCATTAGAATCACAACAGACTTTTCAACACAAACCCTCAAGTCAAGGAGAGCCTGGAGTGAGGTATCTCAAGATTTAAAAGAAAACAACCTCCAAAGTATCCTACAAAACTAGCTTTCAAAATTGATGGAGAAATAAGATACCTTCATGACAAACAACACCTGAGAAACTTCAAGACTAATACCAAACCTGTTAGGGAATCGATCATGTTAAAGTATGCTGTGACGCCGCCTCACAGGCTGCATTCTCCTGGTACCTCTTGGCTCCTAAAATGACCTGGTGCCCTTATCTCTGGTTTCCCTCCCCCTCAAGGCCACAGTGGTCCAGGAAAGTTGAAACCTGTGTCTGCAAGACTGGGCCCCTAAAAGCAATCTGGCCTGTGATAGGTTAAAAGTAACTCACTCCCCACCCCAAAACTGATAAAAGGACCTTCCTTTCTTTGTTCTTTCTCTCTCTCTCCTGCTTCTTCTTCCTCCTCCCTCTCCCTCCCTCCCTCCCTC
>NW_022900946.1:21659872-21661857 GCF_012274545.1 Fukomys damarensis | reverse complement strand
CTCTCTCTCTCTCTCTCTCTCTCTCTCTCTCTCTCTCTCTCTCTGCCTTTCTGCCTTCCTGCCTCTCGCCTCCTTAAAGATCTCCTGCTGGACCTCTCGGTGCGTGAGTGGCCTAATTGGTAAGGGGCACCCGAAAGTGCACTCCAAACAATTTTTTAAAATATCCTAGAAAAAGGCAATGAAGGTCACAACTTCATGAGGCCCAACAGAGCAAATCCAATAGGAAAGAATTTAAAGGGAGAGGGAGAAAAATAAAAAAGAACCAACAACAGGAAAATGACATGACAATGATGAGTCAATACATATATTACAACAGCTGTTCCTCAGACAAAGGTCTACTATCTAGAATATATTAAGAACCTAAACAAAATCAGATCCCCAAATATAAAGATCCAATTCAAAAATGGGCATCTGATGTTTATTCCCTTAAGGGTTTTTTGTTTTTGGGACCAGGGTCAAATTCAGGTGCTTGCACTTTTGAGGAGGGGGCAGCACCACTGAGCTAAATCCCCAGCCCTGAAATGAACAGACACTTGGCGAGGTTTGTGTGTGTTTGTGTGTGTGTGTGTGTGTGTGTGTGTGTGTGTGTAAAAGCAGCAAATAAACAAGGAAAAAATGTTCAACATTATTGGTCATTTGAGAGATGCAGATGAAAACAACACTAAGATTCCATCTCACCTCAGAAAGAATGGCTGTTGTCAAGAAATCAACCAATAACAAATGCTGGTGGGGCTGTGGGGAGATAGGAACTCTTCTCCATTGTTGGTGGGAGTGCAGACTGGTGCAACCACTGTGGAAATCAATATGAAGATACCTCAAACAGCTATTTCTCTGCTAGATATCTTCCCAAAAGAATTAAAAGAATCATACCGCAGTGATATATGCTCACCCATGTTTATAGCAGCACAGTTTGTAATGGCTAAAATTTGAAGATAGCCCAATTGCTCATCAACTACAGACTGGATAAAGATGTGTGTGTATGTGTTTCTTTTAATAAAATGGAGTACTACTCAGCCATAAAGAACAAGAAAGTAGAGATATTTATTGCTAAGTGGATGCACATTGAGGCCATACTCAAGTGAAATTAGTAAGACACTCATATGTAAATACTGAATAGTTTCTTTGGTGTGAAAAACCAAATAAATAAGGATCGAAATGTATACTTATATTGTGTAATAGGAAGAAAATTTCTAAAACAGAGGAAGTGGAAGGGGTAGAGGAAAGGTAAAAAGGGAAAAGAAAAAATATGTAAAAAGGAAAAACATGGAAACTTTTGTAAACAGGGAAGGGTGGAGGGGGTGAAGGGAGGGCTGGGGAGTGGGGAAAAGTAAGAAGCAAGCTAAGTCTTGAAAAGGTACAAAATCCCAATGATGAATGTAACTGTGTTGTATACCTAAATTGTACCAATAAATTTAATAAAGATTAAAAACAAAACAAAACAAACAAACAAAATAACCCAGGCCGGGCGTGGTGGCAAAAATTGTAATCCCAGCACTTGGGAGGCTGAGGCAGGAGGATCACTGTGAGTTCGAGACCAGCCTGGACTACATAGTGAGTTCCAGGTCAGTCTCAACTACATAGTGAGACCCTATTTTAAAAAAACCAAACCAAACAAACAAACAAAAAAACCAGCAGGGAAAACCTTAGGCTGGACCAGACCAGCAGCCACTAAGAAACTCGGCCCCACCCTCAGTCCAGCTGACAGCCTCCCCCCAGGTTCCACCCAGGAGATTCCCCCAAGCCCGGGTGACCGCAACCCTCCGACCACGCCTCCACAAACAGGCCCCACCCACATCAGAGGCTCAAGACCCTCCTCACATTCCCGGAACTCCGCTCTCAGCAACAATCCCACCCAGCTCCCAAACTACTAAGGGCCAGTCGGGCCCCGCCCATACCAGCCCTTGCGCCTCTATATTAGCTCCTCCCACCCACCCTTTTCTGCGCAGGCGCAGACGCGGCAGACGCGGCAGCCGCCGGCGCTCTCG
>NW_022900946.1:21657765-21659689 GCF_012274545.1 Fukomys damarensis | reverse complement strand
TAGAGGGGGTGCACTGAGTTCAGAGTGGTTGTCGCCGTCGCGTCGTGGTCTGGGCGGGACTGCAAGGTGTCTGCTTGCGGCGGGGGTCCCCCGGGCTTCTGGCGCTTGGGCTCGCGGGTCTGCAGCAGCCCCCGCGCATCACGGGTGGTCTCCTGGCCCAGACCCGCTACCCGCTGGCCCGGGGCACCCGCTGGGACAATGGGGAAGGAATGAGACCGGGAGGCTGGATGGAGGCCCTGGGCGGGTTTCCGAGAGGGTTGGAGGACGACCTCCTCGCCCGCACCCGGAGCCGCCGACTAGATTTCTTGGCCTTCTCATCGTGCTTTCCTGTGGCTCCCGGGCCTGTCCGCAGGATGGACCCTGCGCCGTCTGCGGTCCGACTGACCGTGAGGGAAGCCATTCACACGCTCTCGTCTTCCGATGACTGTGGCCTCATTCTCCACACCCTGAGGTTCCTGAAGCGGTATCTGGGAGAAACAGAGGATCCAGCCCTCCCTGAGGAACAGGAGGAGTTTGCGACTGTCCACTTTTCCGCCTTTCTCAGATGTCTGGTCAGAAAGCTAAGCCCAGTTTGGCTGGAGCTGTCGCCAGACGGCCAGTTGGAGGAGCTCTGGGACAGCTTTTTCCTGAAAGGCCCTGCTGACCAAGCCTTCTTAGTACTTATGGAGGCTCTTGAGGGCACTGCAGGGTGAGCAGGGCTGGTCTGACCATGGGGTTTTCTGTGACTTGAGAAGCATAGAATAGCCAGGGTGTGAGCAACAGGATCTCTAAATTTTGTGTGGGGGAGAGGACAACTTGCACACAGCTGAACACTTAGGAGTTAGTGTGTCCACCTCTACAACTCTTAGGAAGGCCCTGGCCGTTCTGTCACCTTGTCAGAGGATAGCAGGAGGAGGGTTCACATTGTTGGTGCAGGCAGCACACAAAACCTCCACTTCCTCCAGCTGGTGGGGCCCTGTCCTTTACTCTGTGGCCCCGGGGTGCCACAGCCAACTCTTGGGGGGGCCACCTTGGGACGTTTTGGGCTTTCTAGAGAAGCTGGGCCTATGGGACATGTGGTTGCCGTGACTCCTAGCTCCAAGCAGGTCCCAGATTTGACATCAGATTACTTGACAGTTGGAAGAACACTTTATTTGAGAAGCTGGGTTTTTAGAGGTTACTGTGCTAAAAAGCAGTCACCGTGCTAAAATTGGCATGGGTAGGCAAGAGATGGCTATGTCCAGTGTGATTGGAAGTCGAGGCAGCTGTGCAGGCCCCAGTGCCACTCATATCCTGCTAGAAGATGGTTATTCAGGAATGGAATTCAAAGTATGTGCCTTCATTTTATGAGTCAGGACATAAGGGACAATGAAGTTGTTGGGTCTGCTTGTCTAACAAGGGCCTGTGGGAATTCCGTTTGGCTAGAAGAAAGTGCCAGGAATAGAGGGGCTTAGGGATTCCGCCCAATGTTCCTACTGTTGTTCAGCCCCAGCTTCTGTCTGATGAAGATGGCGCAGCTGCTGGCAAATTTTCTCAGCCAGAGAAGGGTGGCAGCTTTGATGGAGGAGCAGTGTCGGCCACAGAAGAAGCCCGGCTTCCCACTACTGCAGGAGACTCTGCTCAGCAAGGTGGTGGGCTTGCCTGATCACTTGGGCAACCGCCTGCAGCAGGACAACCTGGCCCTCTTCTACCCCCAAAACTATTTTCCTTTGCTTGGCGAGGAGGTGGTTCGGGTGCTACAGGGCATTGTGGATGCTCTACGAGGTGAGCAGGTACCCCCGCCTCAGGGTACCTCTTCTCAGGCCATTGTCCCCTCCCCTTCTGGTGAAAGTCTCATGGTCTCTGAAGACTGGGAGTTTGGGTGATACTGTCACGCAGATCAGGTGCGATCTCCTCTTTCAGACAATAGCAACCCACATATTGAAATTTTTTTTTTTTTTTTTTT
>NW_022900946.1:21635600-21657636 GCF_012274545.1 Fukomys damarensis | reverse complement strand
GAAATTTTTTTTTTTTTTTTTTTGTACGGGGGATTGAACTTAGCACCTTGCACTTGTGATGCAGGCGCGGTACCACTGAGCTAATCCCGTATTGAAGTTTTGTCCTGGTTTTGGTTTTTGACCTGGAGGTAGGCTGGCCCTGGGTTCCAGTAGGTTGGACATTAGGCAAAGTCAAGATGGGACCAGCCAACTCCACTTCACTAAGCCTAAGCAGGAGAGTCCTTTGTGCTGTGGAATCCTACACAAAGGGCTCATCCTTATTGGTGATGTCTACTTCCCCTATTGATTTGGGCTTGTGTGTCTTTGGTGACAGTGTTTTGGGTGCCCGTGTTGTTGAGATAGGTGGGGAAACTCAAGGGTCTTTGGGTCTGGAGGCAGATGCTTATGGTCAACTTGGGGCCGCGTGTGTGTGTGTGTATAAAACACTGTGGGAACTGCCTGTTGCTTACAGAGCAGTAGGTCTAGCCCTGCAATGAGTTGTCACCGCTGAACATCACAAACATGGCTTCCACTGCTGTGTGTTTCAAGAGCGAGGGGAAGTCTGAGAGAAGTGTGAATCCCATGGGGGAGTGGCCTTCAGATCTAGGCCAGCGACTGGCGGTGGGCCGGTCTTTGCCTCTTTCTGCAGTGATGAAGTCCTTCCCTCTTGTTCCTGTTCCCAGCCAGCAGACGTGTGTGAGATTCTTGAAACAGCATTGGTTTTTAAATTTTTTTCCACGTTTTCCTGTTTATTGACATCTATTTTTGCCATTCTTCACATTAGGTTGGCTTTTTAAATTAAACCATCCCATTTAGATTTTGACTGGCAAGAGATTGGTACTTACGTACGACTCAGAGTGAGCCAGTGTCTTTACATTCAGATTTGTCCCCCAAGTAGGTTTCCCCACTAAGGCAGGTGCCCCCTGTATCTTTCCCAGTGACCACCTGTGCCATGGGTCTTACCTTCTGTCCCAGGTGGCCTGGACTGCTCTGTCTCCTTCGTGTCTCGGGTCCTGGGGAAGATCTGCATCCAGGGGAGACAGAGTGAGTACTGCCTGCTTTAGGGTGAGCACAGCGCCTGCTTCCCTCTCTGGTGGTCCTCCTATCTCCTGGGAGGTCCCCTTGGGGAGGTTAGCAATTACCTCCTGTCCTGTCGCAGTGGCAGCAAAGCTCCTCTCTTGGAGTTGGCCCTGGATCTGACAGTGTTGGTAGTGGGCCTTGGCTGTGCCGATTAGCGAGCTCACAGGTCTGCGGACATTTGACAGCTCCTGAGCCTTAGGTCTGTGTGTCCCCTCAGAAGAGATCCTGGATGTGTTGGTGCCCCAGCTGACAGCGCTCACCCAGGGCAGCTGCCTGTGGCAGCGGGTCTGCTGGCGCCTAATGGAGCAAGTACCTGACCGCACCATGGAGGCTGTGCTGACCGGACTCATAGAAGCTGCTACAGGGTAAGCAGCAGGATGGGGTTCAGGTTCTGCCTTGGCTGCCATCCCCTGTGCTGCTTTTCCTGCGTGCCACACTGCAGCACGGTGCTCCCCAGTGTTCTTGGTTGCAGGTGTCTAGCCTCCCTTAGCACCGCTGTTTCAGGTTGGTCAGTTGTTGTGCAAATGTAAATGCTGATGGCACCACTTTTGCTGTTGCCGGTAGGGCCTCCCACCTGGTCCTGGAGCCTCTATGCAAGTCCAGAGCAGGACGCAGAACAACCTTCAGCTGGCCAGGCCTCCAGGTCCATGCTTCATGGACCGCAGCCTCTGTCCACATTGCAGCTTTTTGCAGTGCAAGCAAGGGTCCTATTTTTATATAGATCTGTATAGATGTATATCTATATATATCTATCTTAGTAAAGCAGCGTAGATATTATCAGTAGCTCAAGCGGAACGTAACGGTGTGAGCGAGAGGTATTCCAGCAGAAGCCCTGGGTAGGTAGCTCAGCAGGAGTTTGTCCACACACATTTCTTGCCCATCAGCAGATCCCTTCCTGCTTCAGCCTCCATTTGAGGAGATGCACCCTCCCTCCAGAGATGTACCCCCCCATGCCGTGAGCTGTCCTTGGCTTTGGCTGTGACACAGGGTGGCTCCTTTTTTTTTTTTTGGTTTTTTGAGACAGGGTCTCACTATGTAGTTGAGACTGACCTGGAACTCCCTATGTAGCCCAGGCTGGTCTCGAACTCACAGTGATCCTCCTGCCTCAGCCTCCCAAGTGCTGGGATTACAGGCGTGTGCCACCACGCCCGGCGTGGCTCCTTTTTTTTGGGTACCAGGGATCAAACTCTCGTCCTTGTGCTTGCAAGGTAGGCTGCTACTGAGCTAAATCCCTGAGCTCCTTTTGCTCACATCTTTATAAATGTGTGCAGTTGAATCTGGGTTGTAGGTGTCCCTGAAAGCAGCCTTCTAGGGTATCTGCACACTCACACACACTGCCAGGTCGCCTGCCCTCAGACAGGCCTCTCCCCAGTGTCACTCTAATCTTGACTTTGTGTTCTGGGGCTCTGGGCGGGGGAATATGTATATTCTTGGGGTGTATTTAAAAGCGCTCCCTCCACCCAGATTCTAGGACTTCTCCCAGTGATATGACTTGGGTTTTTGTAATGTGCTGCTAACCACGAGGAGCACTTTGCACCAGAGCATTGCTCAGGGTTCAGAATCTCCTCTGTCACCAGGCATGGTGGCACATCCCTGTAATCCCAGCACTCGGGAGGCTGAGGCAGGCGGATCTCTGTAAGTTCAAGACCAGCCTGGGCTACATAGTGAGTTCCAGGTCAGTCTCAACTACATAGTGAGACCCTGTCTCAAAAAAACAAATAGAATCTCCTCTGTCCTTTGATTGTTTCCAGCGTAGCCCTTCCCTGTGCTGAGGCTGTACATCTGTTTGCATAGTTTCTTTCTCTAAATTTTTAGGGATTTGTTTTCCCTTTTCCTTTTTCTTTTTTAAACTTTTTTTGTTTCTTTGTGGAATTTTCAGTGACAAGTAAGGAGAAATCATGTCTGTACACCAGCTGGGGTGTTTACCAGGTTCTGCTTGAGAGCAGGGGCCTTGTAGTCTAGTTCACGGGCCTGCAAAAGTCCTGTCCTTGGGCCGAAGTGTTTTTTGTCAAGCAAGTTTTTTATTTTCTTTTTATTTGTAAACCAAGTTTTATTGGCACACATCCATGCTAACTCATTTATGTATCTGCCTCGGGCTGTTTTCAGCCTAGACTACAAAGTTAAGTGGTTGCTGGCGGCTAGCCTATCAACCTAAAGTAGGTGACCTCTGGCCCTTTACAGCAAAGATCTGAGTCCTGCTCTGGGTGAAGCACATGGCCTTTGGTTGTTCAGGCTGGGATTGCCATCCTGTGTTAATGTGCTTACCTCGGTGTGGGACTCAGGGCCTCCCTGGGAGGAAGAAAGGCTAAAAATCCACTCAAGCTGTCGGAGCTTGCCCGAAGGCCCACAGTGAGCAGGTGGCACAGCCCAGGCCTGTCGGCATTTTGCCTGCCCGTGTTCCTCAGTACCTCTGACCCCACATCGACAGCTGCCTTGTAACCCTGGCTCCTCTTGATCTTGCCTCAGCAGGCCTGAAGTTCTGTCGAGATTGCTGGGAAACCTGGTAGTGAAGAGCAAGAAAGCGCAGTTTGTGATGACCCAGAAGCTTCTGTTCTTGCAGTACCAGCACAAGGTGAGCGTGATGGGCAGGGGACGGGCTGCAGGCTGCCCTGTCACAGGGAGAACCGCTGTGAAAAGAGGGCGTTAGACGGGCTTTGGGTGTAGCTTAGAGAAAACACTCAGGCTCAGCTTGCAGAGTGCCGTGCTCCACCCCCAGTGCCACGAGAAGACAAGCAGAGTGCCGTTAGAGCAGTAGTCGGTCACGTGGGAAATGTCCGTGAAGTTGTAGGCATGTCCCTGCCATGCTCATGGTCCCTGCTGAGGCCTGGCACCAAGTGACAGCTTCCCCAGCCCTTCCGTCCTCCTGACCAAGGCACCTGTGAGGATGCACTCTAGAGGACGCCTTTACTGACTGCATTCTTTTTGCTTTGTTTGGTACCGGGGATCAAACTCAGGTCCTTGTGCTTGAGAAACCGGTGCTGGAACCACTGAGCTAAATCCCCGGCCTTACTGACTTCATTCTGTGCACGGGCATAAACATGTCCTGACAGGGAGGCTATACGCTCTGTGTCTGCACAACTTTGCAGCTACGATTGCTGGTTGGCCGGCAGGTCAGAGCCAGGGAGAGTCAGTAGCAGAAAATCCCAGACTGCAGAGTGGCCAGGAGTGGCATGGGGCCTACTGCATCCTTGCAGCTTGCTTTGTTTTTTAATTCACCAAATGTTTTTTTTCCTTGTATTTTTTTGAGACAGGGTCTCACTATGTAGTTGAGACTGACCTGGAATTCACTATGTAGCCCAGACTGGTCTCAAACACACAGAGATCCTCCTGTCTCAGCCTCCCAAGTGCTGGGATTATAGGCATGTGCCACCAGGCCTGGCTCCTATTCACCAAATGTTTGATGGACATCCATTGTGTGCCGGACTTTGTTGTGGATGCTGAGTGTTCAACTAAGGACAGAAGAACAATTGTCCCTCTTTTTTTTTTTGACACTGGGATTGAAAATGGGTCCTTGTGCTTGCAAGGTGGAACCACTGAGCTAAATCCCCGGCCCCAATTTATGGAGTTCCCATTAGAAGCAGGGAGGCAGATGTTAACACGCAGCCAGTGTGGCATGTCTGGTGCTGACAGGGCCCAGCAGGCCAGCAAGTGCTGCAAGAGTCTGCAGAGTCTTCTGATGAGACGAGCCCAGAGCCAGGGGTGTGACTGGGAGTAGGTAATGGTAACAACTGGTAACAGTTAGGGAAGAAGGCCCCTTGGTGGCCACAGAGCAGGAGAGCAGGGCTTGTAGTGAGGGCAAGCCAGGTTGGGTTGAAGTAGGCAGCTGGGGAATCTGAGCAGAGGCAACCAGACTGAGCTGTGTTAGCAAGACTCACTTCTTCCCTTTGCCCCCCGTGCAGAGGTCATAGGTGTAGTGGCCAATTTGGAAATGAGGCTAACTCTCACCTGGCAGCATGGCATCGAAGCCGGGGTAGAATCCTGAGAGCCCTTGGGAATTCAAGAACCGAGCATCTGGTTACCCTGCAGCATGACTAGGAGAGGGTGGAAGTTACTTAACTGAGCTAAAGCACACTCAGTCCTTTTGCAAGGGGCAGGTGGAGAATGTGGCTCAGCCAGAATGTGTGGTGAGCCAGAGAGCCCCACAGGCTCCTGAGCACAGCCTTCAAGGCCCCAATCCATATAAGCAAACCTGTGGGACAGGGCTGCGGAACCAGAACTGCAGGCACCAGAAGAAGCGTTCAGAAGTCATTTCCAGGCAAAGCTGTTGAATTAGAAATCAGTAGTAAAAAGTAATAACTTAGCAACTACAACATTACTGCTAAAGGAAGCCATTCAGGGACCAAGGAAGAAACACAACAAAAATGGCGGAACCTAGACCTGTACACAGTAAAGTAGTTCCACAGAAAAGCATGTGGAATCAGCTGATGTCGGGACCAGGAGAGAAATGTATCACCTCAGGTACTGTTTGAATGAAGAAGAGAAAGGCAAAGAATCACGTCTCGGAGCTCTGTCAAAAGGAAGGAACCCAGAGAAAAGTGGAAGCTGGTGCCAGGCAAGCTGTCCTGGCATTAGAAATTTGGGGTGGAAGCTGTGTGCAAGATGTGTAGAGTCAAAAGCAGCTGAGGTGGGGCTGGGGATTTGGCTCAGTGGTTCCACCGCCTGCCTCACAAGCACAGGGACCTGAGTTCGATCCCCAGTACCAAAAAAAAAAAAAAAAAAAAAAAAAAAAAAAATTGCAGCTGAGGAGCGCAGCCCCATGGTAGAGAAGGCGACCTTTACTTTGAGGTGGAACCAGGAAATCTGATAGATAGCGCACAGCTCAACGGCAGTCAGATTTCAAACTTCGATGAAATAGGAAATGTCCTTAGAAAAGTTATGTGCCCAAACTGATGAATGCGGAAGTGGAACAAGCCCCCGAGAAGCTCATGCTTCCAGTTTTGTGGGCGAGTAGAGCTTCCTGGTGGGTGTCCCTCTTACTGGGAGGCGAAGGGTAGCAGTGACCTGTTCTTCATCCTGGGCTTCTGGGCCCTTGGGAGCCCCCGTGCAGGTGGCATCCAGCCAGAGGGCCATCTCTGGTAGACAGGATGCCAGCTTTTGTTGTAGACGCGCATGCTGCAGAGCCTGCTGGGATATTTGGCTATGGACAGCCAGCGGCGGCCGCTCCTTGTACAGGTGAGTGCCCTGTCTCTGCTGCCCTTGCTGTCCGCCTGGCAGGGATGGGTGGAGGTCTTGGGTGGGAGGGCCTATGGCAGAACTTTGCCTGACCAGGTAGGCTTGTGCTTCCGGCAGGCACTGAAAGAGCTGCTGCAGACGTGGGGCAGCAGCAGTGCTGTCAGACACGCGCCCTTGGCACAGCAGCAGTACCTCAGCGCAGCCATCCTTATCTGCCTGGCACACTTAAGGGAGCCAGAGCTGAGGGACAGCCAGGACGGTGAGTAGGCTGTGTGAGCGCACCCCTATCCTGGGCATCCCAAGGAGTCCTCAGGGTGCATATCCGGTGCTTCCAGAACTGCTGGCCAGCATGATGGCAGGTGTGAAGTGCCACCTTGACAGCAGTCTCCCCACTGTGCGTCGCCTGGGCATGATCGTGGCGGAGGTCATCAGTTCCCGGATCCATTGTGAGGGCCCAGCCCTGAAATTCCAGGTGAGCAGGGTCACCTTGTCCATTTCCTCTTTGGGTGGCGGAGCCCTGGGATAACCTAGCTGTCGCGCCAGCCCGACAAGCACCTCACCTTCCTGGGGTCCAGGCTTATGCCTCCCATTTTGGCCACACTGAGGGCCAAGGCTTGAGGGGCAGCAGGTGGTACCGTGTGGGGTCAGGGCCAAGCATGAGGATGTCCTCCCCGGGGAAGAATTCCTGGATTCCTCCCCAGATTTTGTCTATGTAAGAGTCCGAGGGTCTTCGTGGGCTACCCACAGTAGTGTATGTACCATCTGGCGTGTCCAGCCAGCTCCCTCACTTGCCTGGCCTTCCTTGTGCTGGCAGACACCCTTCCTTCTATTTCTTAAGTTCCTGGGAAGCCTTCATGGGTGTCAGCCCCCTAGGGATCCCCACTTCCTCAGGAGCAAGCTCTTCAGCTTGAGGTAGACGCATGCAAGGTGTTTTGAAAGAGCACAGGTGACTGGCTGTGGGAAAGGCTGCTGAATGAGATGTGGATGGTCGGAAAGGAGGACTTGGCTGTGCCGCGTCTGTCCGTGGTGAAGTGACATCTGTGAGCTGCCGGGTGTCACTCACTGCAGCATCTGTACTTGTAGTACGAAGACGATGAGCTGAGCCGTGAGCTGCTGGCCTTGGCCACCCCCAGGACTGAGGGCAGCAGCCCCATAGAGGCAGGGTGAGGATCTGCACATGCCCATCCCCACCCTGAGTGTGCCTTGTCATTCTGGATTCTGGTCCCCAGGGACGTGGGTGAGAGTGATAGGGTCGTCTCAGTGGGAAGTGACAGGCCTGAGGCTCACAGGGGTGACCCTCGAAGGCTGTATTTCTCCTCATTTCCTAGAGGTCCATCACCGGCCCCCACTGCCTCAGAGACCCTTGCAAAGACCATGGATGATGGTGTCAAGTCTGCCAATGGGAGTGTCCCCCAGGCTGGGCCACAAGGCTCTGACTCAGACCGGGACAGGTAAGGCGGGGCTCCTCTGGTCTCTGCTGAGCCCAAATGGTGCTTGAGGGGCAGTTCTGTGGCCTGCATGGTAGGGGATTCTGGACAAGTGAGCACAATAGGAGGCATCTGCTAGGGTTCTGTGCTGCTCATGTCCTCACTCTCAGCTCCCTGCTGTCCCCAGCAAGAGCTCGCGGGGTCCCTGGCGTACTGCAGCCTCAGCTTCTCAGTGCTCCCTGAAGCTTCGGGGCTGTGGGAATGTTACTGTCTGGCACTGTTAGGACGTGCTCTTAAGGATGGGTAAGTTGAAGGGGCATGGAGGCTGAGCTTTCTCCCGCTGCGGTGAGTGGTTCCGGTGTCTCTCTTTATTTTGTCACAGTGACGATGAATTCATCCCCTACGATATGTCAGGGGACAAAGAGCTGAAGAGCAACAAGGCACCCTTGTACGTCCGGGACTGCTTGGAAGGTGGGCCTGGCTGGGGTGGCAGATCTCTGAGTGTGCCTGAGCCCTGTCTTCATGTTGCCCTGATCCTCTTGGCCTCCCAGCTTTTCAGGGTCAGGGCTGATACTGACTGGAGCATGTGTGGGTTTTGTGCAGTGCTGACCTCATCGGAGGATATGGAGTGCTGGGAGGCAGCCCTGCGGGCCCTCGAGGGCCTAGTGTACAGGAGCCCTGAGGCCACTCTCGAGGTAAGCGGTGTGGGCTTGTCAGGAAAGGGGGAGGTTGGAGAGTTCTCTGCTGGCAAGTCCCCAGTGCCATCTACATCCTGGGTCGTGGAAGGGTGGAGCATCTTGTGGTGAGCTGTGTCCCTTAGGAGACCTGGGACCTAGAGTCTCTGCTGTGGTGGGTTGGCAGGCAGGCAGCCTGAGCTCTGACTTGAGGGCCGCATTGGGGCTGCTGGGTTAGGTGGCCAGAGCCCGAAGGTTCCCTGACCCTTGACCCCTGAGTACAGGTAAGTGTGGAGCTGGCCAAGGTACTGCTGCACCTGGAGGAGAGGACCTATGTGTCTGGATTTGAGGGTCTGCGCCGAAGAGCCCTGGTGGCCGTCGTCGTCACGGACCCAGTCCGGGTGAGTCCCAGTGTAGGTGGGCATGTTTTGCGCCTGGGTTGGCTGTGTGGTGCCTGGAGGGCCTCTGGGATCCTGGTCCATAGTAGCCTCTCTCCTTTGCTGGGCTCAGGTGGCTGAGTATCTGATATCACAGTTCTACGCCCTGAACTACAGCTTACGGCAGCGCTTGGACATTCTGGATGTAAGTGCCTTGTTCCCCCATCTCCCCTGCCAGGTCCAAGCTACCTTAAGGTGGGGAGGTCAAAAATCTACATAGATAGTGACCAAAGGTCTCTCCAGGCTTCTTTGTTGTAGACCTAAGAGCCCTAGGCAGCCTTAGTATACCTCTGTGAGTGGAGCCTCTGTTCTCCAGTGCAGGGGCTGGGTTCTTCACTTTAAGTAACAGTTCTATTGATGTGTTTTATGCACAATAAAATTCATCACTTAAAGATAAACAACTGGGCGTGGTGGCGCACGCCTGTAATCCCAGCACTTGGGAGGCTGAGGCAGGAGGATCACTGAGGCCAGCCTGAAGTACTAAAGTACATAGCAAGACTGTGTCTCAAAAACCAATAAAAAGGTCTTCCTGTGGCTGAACATTATCCAGTTACAGAAAAGAATAAAGGTCTGATACATGCTGTAACAAGGATGGACCTCAACAACATGTTAATGCCACAGGACATGTGAATTGTCCAGTTTTGCCAGGCAAAAGGCTGGTCGCTTGGGCCTGCGGGAGGTCAGTGTTTGATGAGGACAGACTTTCCATATTGGAAAACTGAAAAGTTCTAGATGGATGCTGATAACTGCATGTGAATGTGCTTAATGCCACTGAGTTGTGTGCTGAAGAATGGATAAAATAGAGGGGCATGGGAATGTATGCCTCTAATCCCTGGGAGGCTGAAGCAGAAATATCGCCAGGAGTACAAGGCCAGCCTGTACCACATAGTGAGACTCTGTCTCAAAAAAAAGTGTTAATGGTAAATTTTATGTTTTACCACCTCAGAAAACACCAAGAATGCACCATCTCACAGTGAACAATCCAGGGCTGTTCAGCACATTGACAGTGTCGTACACCGCTCCTCTGTCTAGTTTTATTTATGTCTGCTTTTTTTTTTTTCTATTCTCTTCTCAGTATTGGGGATCAAACTTGGGACCTTGCCCTTTTGAGGCAGGCATAGTGCCACTGAGCTAAATCCTCGGCCCCATTTTTGGTTTTTTGAGACAGGTCTAGGGAGGACGGTGCACTAGTCTGGGTGTTCTCTGCCTTGAGAGAGCTCCTAGCCCAGCTGCCCAGTGAAGCACAGAGCTTCGGAGACATTTGGAAGTGCCCTAGGATGCTGGGCATTGCTGCTAGTCCAGGGTTCCGTGGGCACTTAGCTGATAACTTTTCACATCGTTCTCAGAGCTATGGCACTGCCCAGGGTCCTCCTTCTCCCGCAGGTCCTGACTCTGTCAGCCCAGGAGCTGTCTCGGCCAGGGCACCTTAAGAGGTCTCCCCAGCAGGTGTCCTGTGGTTCTGGTGCCCCAGTACTAGCTACCTCTCAGCCTGACCACACTGCAGGTTCGGGCTGGCGAGCAGTTGTGGAAGAGAGAATCAGAAGCAAGACCCGGCGGTTTTCCAAGGTCAGCTGGGACCCTGGTCAGGTCATGGCAGGTATGGGGACTTGGGGTGGCAAATGAGCAGCCATGTTCCTGAAGCCATGTTCCTGAGACGGTAGCTGGATCCTAGTTCAGGGATGGGGTTACTGCTAGTGCTTCAAAGGAGTGAGTTTATAGTGCAAACAGCCTAGTCAGACCAGTGTGGTTTAACAATAGGAATACAGACATGGAAGTGAAAAGGTCTCAGGAGTGCTGGGTCAGAAAGTGATGACCTGGTGGGTGGCTAAGGGTGCTCAACCACGGTGGCCTTGCCCTGTCTTGGGATGTCAGGAGACTGAGGAACCGTAGGGGTGGGACGGAGGCCCACAGCCTGCTCAGCATCTCATGGCACCCAGGACCGCCTACCACGAGGACTGTCCATCCTGAATGTTAAACGGGGTTGGGACTCCCCGTTCCAGGCCCCAGGCACTTTCCCAGTTGCAGCAGCCTCTGTGTAGGGCCATGGAGGAGGAGGAGGTTGGGGAGCCAGCACAAGGCCTGGCCTATGGAGCTTTGGGCTCAGGTGACCTGTAGAGAAGGTGGGGCCTCGAACCTCTGCGAGTGCACATCTGTGTGTTTGGCAGGGCTTTCCCTGGAGGGAGCTGCTAAGTAGCCCCAATGAGTTCAATTCTGTGGCTGGCTACTTCTTCTTCCCCCTCATTCGACACTTTGACAGGTGAGCATGTTTTCTGGAGCTTTTGGCCTACCCCTATGGACAGGTGGAGTTGCAGGATGAGGTTTGGGGCGGGACTCTGGGCAGGAGTGTGTTGCTTACAAAGCTTAAGTTAAATGTCATTGAGCTGTGTGAAGGGCCTGCCTGTGTTCCTAGAGTTTGGGTTTGCAGAGAAGTTGGTGATACATAGTGGCAACCAGTGCTGCTACCCATGTGCTCCCACTGGTTCACCTCTTCCCACCTTGGTAGGCAGAGCTGGGCTCCCCAACTGGCATGGTGGAGAAAGGTGCATTCCTGACTTGGAGTTCAGAAGCCTTCTTGTGGCTCTCCTGGTGCATTTGGGGTGACTGCAGGAGGGTTCTGTGGAGGGGTCTCTCTCAGCCGCTCCAGAGGTTAGGCAGCCAGGCCTGAGGTGCTGGGGCTATCGTGTTTCCTTGATTCTGTGTTGTAGGCCTCTGGTGACCTTTGATCTTTTGGGAGACGACCAGTTGGTTCTTGGAAGACTGACTCACACCTTAGGGGCCTTGATGTACCTGGCTGTTAACACCACAGTGAGTTGACGGCCCTGCCATGTTGCATTCCCAGCAACGGCATGTAGGAATTACTTTGAGTGTTCACACAAAAGGCTTAAGCTTCGTGTGGCCTGCCCTGGGGTGCGGGGTCGGGGAGATGGCCAAGGTCATAGACATGAAGCACTGCACACCCGCAGTTCATCCTCCCCTCACCTGAGCCCTGGTGACTGGCTTGTGGGACACCCCACAGGGCATTAAACACAACCCTTAGCTCCAGTGAGCTCTGATGAGCCCGGGCCCTGAGGCCAACCTATGGAGTTCCAGACGTGGGGAACAAGCATGGTGGACACGTTGCCCACTGCCCCTCTGCTGGTCTTCAGGTGGTCGTGTCCATGGGCAAGGCCCTGCTGGAGTTTGTGTGGGCCCTTCGCTTCCATGCTGACATGTAAGTGGCGTACGGGGCTGAGGGAAAGGTGGGATCTCCAGGGCAGCTCGGCCTGGCCCTTTCTCAACAGAAAGTGGGCCTGGCGGCCAAGGGTGTCAAGGACTGAGTATGCTCGTAGCAGGGTGTCTGCCGGACTTGGGGGGTGGCGGGAGGTCTCTCTGACTTAGGGAGCTGTCCCCGTGGTGCCGGCCGTATGTTTGCAGCCCCATCCCCAAAGCTGCACCTCATCTTTCCCACTTCCTCTTGGCAGCTATGTACGCAGGGGTCTGCTGTCTGCCGTATCTTCCATCCTTCTCAGTGTACCTGCTGAGCGACTGCTGGGGGACCTGTGTGATGAGCTGTTGGAAGCCAGGTCCTGGCTTGCCGGTGAGTGTGAGCCTGGGCTGTGCCAGCAGGGCAAGAAGTCGTCAGGGCATGAAGGGGCTGGAGCAGGCCAGGTGTGGGCCACCAGTCTGAATGGGTGCTTCTCTTTGCCTGTGCTAGGCATAGTGGCCCATGTAGTGTGCGTGTGTGGGGAGTGTCTTGTCATGGTCACTTTGGGGAATCTTGCAGGGGTCCCTTCAGGTGAACCCCACATCCAGAAAGGTGATATGGATAGGAGAATGGCAGGAAACTCTACCCAGCTTCGCCAGTGCAGCGTTTCACCATGTCTTGTCTCTTTTCCCTTTTTAAAAAAGTCAGCTGTAGACACTGTGACCCTTCCCTCCAAGTTCTTGAGCTAGACCTATGGACAGCCCACTCACCCCCAGGACTGACCTGGGAACCCCATATCTAGACAGCAACAGCACTGGGCACAGGTCATCATTCTGAAAGGCTCTCGCTTTGACTGTAATTTTCATTCTGGTCTTGGGAAGTAACTGCTACTAGTGGAGCTTCCTGGTGGCTCCCAGGTCCCAACACAAGGCCATGGGGGAGGTCCCCTGAATGGCAGTTCCATTCCCCAAGAGCCAGATGGTGATTCCAGACCCCTAGACCTGCCTTCTTGTTTGTTTGTTTGTTTGAGACAGGGTCTCACTATGTAGTTGAGACTGAAATGGAACTCACTGTGTAGCCCAGGCTGGTCTTGAACTCACAGCGATCCTCCTGCCTCAGCCTTGAGTGCTGGGATTACAGGCATGGTCCACCACACCCAGCCTAGACCCGCTTCTAGTTGGCCTCCCCCAGGTGGGTAACATCTGATTGCTGAGTGGCAGGCAGCCCCTGTGAACTCCTTAGGGCTTTGCTTCTGAGACCACAGCCTGCAAAGGAGGCACTGTGGGGGAGTTCCAAGCTCATGCACAGGCCCTGGCCCCCCTTTCCTGTGCTTATGTGAGGTTTGGTGGTGGGGGCACCAGCACCAACTCCACTCTGGTGTCCAGACTTGCAGGCTGACCATGTGACCTGCCTGTTCCTAAGTCCCTCCCTCCCGATAGAGGCATCTACATCACCTGGCTGATCACAAGGCTCATGGACAGACACAGTAGAGAGCCTTCTGTCAGGTGTGAGAACCACAGGAGGGTCTCGTAGTGAAAGGAGAGCTGATGCAGAACACCTGTAGCACTACCCTTTTGCTTCTTAACCTTGGCAGATGTGGCTGAGAAGGATGTGGATGAGGACTGCAGGGAGCAAGCAGTGAGGGCTCTGCTGCTTTTGGAGAGACTCAAGGACAGGCTCCCTCCCCTCTCTCATTAACCCTCGGAGCTTCCCACTGTTCCAGCTGGACCACTGCCCCCGGGAAGACAGAGCCCAAGGAGTGGAGCCCGGGCTGCCTCTGGGCTATGCAGCACAGCCGGGTCTGGACGGTGATGGGGTACTATGTGCATATGAAGGAAGGCCTGCACCCCTTCACCTGCCTGGAGCCCGGCAAGGTCTTGCACTGCCTCCCACAGCACAGGGCAGCCAGAATGCTGGACTGGAGCTGGGCTGGGGGAACGGCACTGAGAAAACCTCCTCTCAAGGCTAGAGCCAGTGGGAGCCCCAGAACGGAGGAGAGGAGGTAGTTGTTCAGAGCCCCCAACACCCTCATGCAGGGGTGCCAGACCAGCAGAGCAGGCTCGGCCCTCTTGTGGGCTTCTCATCACTGGATCCCTAGGAGAATAAACAGCGCAGCGATGTTATGAAGCCCTCCTTTGTGGTTCTCTCTGGGTGGAGACAGCTTCTCCACAGACGCAGGTGTGGTGGGGAAGAGGGACACGGGTCCCAGAAAATAGGCTTTACTTAAGTCATGGTAATGTCATCAGCCAATGGGTGGGGCTTGGGTCCCTGTTCCACATTCACAGCTTTCAGGGCTCAGGCCTGCCATGGTGATCCCTGCTAGGAAGAACCCTGCGTGTGTGGTTTGTAACAGGTGTCCCCAACCCCCACGTACAGTCTCAGTTGCGAAGCTCTAGAGTTTTCCTAGGCGCCACAGTCTGTAGTTGGTAAAACGTGGAAAAGATGAATCCAAGTTCCCTCAAAGGAACTAAACCAGAAATCCATGGGAGCCACCCAGCTACCAGGGGCCGGAGTACTGGTAGATAATTAAAATACAGGGTCTTCCTTTTGTACATGGAGACAAGGAGACAGCGGTGTACCCTCCTGTTCCTCCAGCCCGGCTTACGTGTGACAATACAGAAATGGAGGTTTTCAACAAGAAAAGTAGCCTCTGCTACTACTGGTGCCTCAAAGATTCCAGAAGCAGCTTTCCCAGCAGTGACAGGACACAGGCCAGGTGGCCAGGCACTGGGGTCCCTCACAGGTCATTATCTACCTCTTCCACCACTTCCTCCTGGTCCTCTGTGCTGTTGTGGTGGGTCCGCTCGGGTAGCACGTGTGTCAGAGGCAGGCCCAGGGCCCGGTACACGGTGTCCATGGTCCGCTGATCCACGTAGTATAACATGTTGGTGGAAGGGAGTTTCTTCTGCATCTCCTCCAGGTATCGGTAGGCCTAGGGCAGCGGTGACAGTGGTTACTTGGGTCCAGCAGACATCACAACCATGTGGTTCTCATGTTTAGTCCATTGAGAACCAATAGAACCATCATAATTCATATTTGTTCACTATAACCAAGTTTCCTAAACATGAAGTACCCAGCTCTCCACCTCAGGGTCAAGAAAAAGCAGGAAAGTATGCCTTTCTGCAACAGGGCACATGGGTTCACTGGTCTGAGGCTTCCTGGTATTTATAAGGGGACTGGTATCCCAGGATCACTCATGTTGCAGATTCCGAATGGTTAACACTAAGTTGTGATTAGCATGGAAAGCTAAAAACTGGGTCCTTTTGAGAGTCCTTTTGTAGCCAGTAGGCAAGATCCTGATTTGAGTCCTAGGGCTGTGTTTCTTCTAGAACCTGCTCACCTTAGTGGTAAGGGAAAGTGAGTTCTGTGTTTTTATCCTGCCTGACGCATGTGCTCCTCTGAATGGAGGGCAAACAGCGGTACTAATGGTTTATCTTGGTCATTTGAATCAATAATTTAAATTATAGGCCCAGTAAACAGGGATAATCAGTCTCCTGTATGAATGGTCCTTGATCCTAGGCCAGTAAAGTATGTAATCCTAAGTGGTTTTCCTGTGAGATTCTCTCTGGTTTTGCCAGTGGGAATACAGAGGTGGGCACAGGAGTGGCAGTCAGAGCAGCTCAAAGTGGGTCCTGAGGCAAGACAGAACTGGCCTCAGGTAGAGGACCATGCTCACACCTGTTCATCCTCAAGGACAGCACAAATGCAGGAGGAGGAAAGGGGCCTTGTGTAGCCCTGTGTACACAAGAACTTAGAATGTAACCAAAATTTCAAGCAGCTTTCAATTTTTTTTCTTTAGGAATAAGTATTTGATCTTAGTATGTCATTCATTCATTCATGGTACTGGGAATGGAACTCAGGACCTTGTGCTGTGAGGCAGGTGGTAGTACTGAGTTAATTCCCTGGCCCAGATCTTAGTATTTGTTAAGGATGGTAAAATTCTTAGAACACTTTTGTTTTGAACAGGTATAACTAATAAATATATCTGTAAAGACGGTAGATTTTGATGACATTGAGCTTCAAACCGTGTTCAGAGACTTCTGCCAGGGCTGGCAGGACAGCTAAGTGAGCCTGCGCTCGGTCTCACACTATCCTGGAAGAGGTTTTCTGGACATTTATCGGCTGCTAACACTGCCAGGTGCATGGGACACAGGTACAAAGGAGCTCAGGACCGAGTGGGCCAAGGGCAGCAGAAACTGGGGAGGACCTGGGGTCTTCTGGCAGCAGAATTCAAGGAAGGCTGACACTGGGAAGGAGGAAAGAGTGAAGAGCTAGCTCGGAGGTGAGAAGAGCACCTTTTCCGGTGGGAAAGGCTTGTGCCCACTTCAACACAGCTGGACCCAGCTTATGCATCTCCTCAGCTGGGAAAATGCCAAATCAGACAAGAGATGATGAAAATTATAAAGTCTGAAGTGAAAAATTGGATGGGATTAACATTGCATAGACATTGTGGAAGGAAAAAGTATGAACCTGAAGAAATGAAATGAAAGGAAATTTGGAACTATCCAACATGAAAAACAAAATAATGGGTGAAAAGGGAAAATGAGTAAGTTGAGCTAGGGGATATCAGATACAAAGTAGCTGCGAGTTCCAGGAGAGGACAGAGAAGGAATAGAAGCAGACTTCCTTATAATCTAGGAAATACACATACGTGTGTGTGTGTGTGTGTGTGTGTGTGTGCGCGCGTGTGTTTTTACCGGGGATGGAACTCAGGTCGTGCTTCTGAGGTAGACAATGGAACCACTGAGCTAAATCCCCAGCCCAATCTAGGAAATATTTGCAAGTCATGTATTTGGTAAAGGAAATGTATAGAGCATGTAAAGAACACAATAACAAAAACTAAAATGAAGGAAAAGTTTAAATACTTCACAAAAGAAGATATACATGTGGGTGATATGCACATGAGAAGATGCTCAACATCAGTCACCCATGAAATGTAAAATAAAACTACAATGAGGGTACAAACCTGTAATGCGGGGCAATTTCAAAAATCCTGTCTAGGCCTGGGATTTAGCTCAGTGGCACCATGCCTGCCTCCCAAGTGCAAGATTGAGTTTCATACCCAGTACCCACCCCCAAAATCCTGTCTCAATATGAAACAGGGTTGGAGGTGTAGCTCAGTCCTAAAGCATTTGCCTAGCGTGCATGAGGTCCAGGATTCAATCCACGGTCCCCAAAATACTACAGTGTGATATTGCCGCCCGCCCACCAGGATGGCTAACATGGGATCACACACATGCTGGTAACAGAGATGAACACTGGTACAAGTTGTGACCTAGGTGAGTCTCTGATGTGGACAATCTTTTAATAAAAATGATTACAAAAATAAACGTCATTCAGACGTGGTGTGGGGGACACTGAAAAACAAAATGAATTTGTAATAAAGTTACTAATAGATTCATTCATAGGAAAATGGATACATATTGAAGATATACTCCTAAGTGAAATAAATAAGTCACACATGTGTAAATACCGAATAGTTTCCCTGGTGTGAATGAAATGTATAGAGCATGTAAAGAACACAATAACAAAAACTAAAATGAAGGAAAAGTTTAAATACTTCACAAAAGAAGATATACATGTGGGTGATAAGCACATGAGAAGATGCTCAACATCAGTCACCCATGAAATGTAAAATAAAACTACAATGAGGGTACAAACCTGTAATGCGGGGCAATTTCAAAAATCCTGTCTAGGCCTGGGATTTAGCTCAGTGGCACCATGCCTGCCTCCCAAGTGCAAGATTGAGTTTCATACCCAGTACCCACCCCCAAAATCCTGTCTCAATATGAAACAGGGTTGGAGGTGTAGCTCAGTCCTAAAGCATTTGCCTAGCGTGCATGAGGTCCAGGATTCAATCCACGGTCCCCAAAATACTACAGTGTGATATTGCCGCCCGCCCACCAGGATGGCTAACATGGGATCACACACATGCTGGTAACAGAGATGAACACTGGTACAAGTTGTGACCTAGGTGAGTCTCTGATGTGGACAATCTTTTAATAAAAATGATTACAAAAATAAACGTCATTCAGACGTGGTGTGGGGGACACTGAAAAACAAAATGAATTTGTAATAAAGTTACTAATAGATTCATTCATAGGAAAATGGATACATATTGAAGATATACTCCTAAGTGAAATAAATAAGTCACACATGTGTAAATACCGAATAGTTTCCCTGGTGTGAATAATCTGCAATAAAACATAAGATTCTAATAAGATTACTGACATTTAGAAATGAGAAGAAAGGAGCTAAAGGTGTAGGGAAGGTGGGATGGGTAGGGGAAGGGTAATAAGGGAAAAGAAAAAAATGTGAGATAATGAAAAGATGAAAATAAAGTGTTTGTAGATGGGGAGGGGAGGAGGGGGTGAAGGGAGGGCAGGGACAAGGGGGAAAAAATGAGAAGACTTGTCATGTACAGGTACAAGATCCCAACAATGAATGTAACTGTACTGTATCCCTAAAATGTACCAATAAACTCAATTAAGCTGAAAAAAAACAAAACAAAAACAGTTACTGATAGTCTTTGCTGACCCCTCAGGCATGGGTACTCTGGTCCTGGGACAGCAGAGTGATCTCACCATCTGGTACTCCTCCATCTGCACGTAGCGCTCCACTAGGAAGCCGTAGATGTCTCCGATGCGGATAGTGCTGTCTAGGTCCGTCTCCTCCAGGAGCAGCTCACACTGCCTGATGGACTCCTTGGGGTCCTCTGTGTAGGACCTGTTGGGGGAAAGAGCAGGCCTGAGCACAACCCCAAAATGTGCCAGGGGCGGTGTGCTGTCCTGCCACAGTAGCTCTAGGAAGTGGCTGAAGATTTTTGTGAAGGAAATGCCTGTTGAGTTACTTTGTTAATTCAGTTAATCTGTTCATTTAACAAACACACTGACCACCTGCAGTGGCAGGTCCTGTGAACCCCAGTTCCTGTCCCAGGGTATATTTGAGAGAGAGCTCTGGGCCAAGAGTCTCATGCAGGGGACTTGTGATGTACCACCTAGCCCAAGGCAGCTGGGAAGAACTGTCCAGAGCGCAGGCCAACACATATGAGGTATAGGGTCTGTGGATGAGCTCTTCTGGGCCCATCCAGCCATGCTGCTTCAGCTACTCCGGGCAGGAGCCTGGCCTGCCCTCTGACCTCTAACAAGCTGCCCATCCTGACCCTCAACATCTTCCTTCCACCCACATCATCGTGGCTGATGATCCCTTCCTGTTTCCTGTGGCCCAGGCTGGAAGGCATCTGTCAGATGCAGACTCCACAGCCTACATAGCCGTGTGCATAACAACTCTCCAAGGAGCCTGCTTGGGTAGGGCACAGTGGTGAATACCTATAATCTTAGTACTCAGGAAGCTGTGGCTGGAAGACCACAAGTTCAAACCCAGCCTGAGCAAGCTCATCCCTTAATGAGCTCCTGTCTCTAAATTTGAAAACAAAATATAGGCTGGGCATACAACTCAGTGCAAAGGTCCTAGGTTTAGTTCTAAGTACCACTGAAAGGGGAGGGCAGGGATTTAGCTCAGGGGCACTGCCTGCCTTGCAAGGGCAAGGTCCTGAGTTTGATCTCCAATTAAAAACAAAACAAAACAAGTGTGGTGGGGCATGCCTATAATCCTAGCACTCTGGGAGGCTGAGGCAGGAGGTAGTTTAGGCAATTTAATGACTTGGTAAAACCCTATCTATAAGGAAAAAGAAAAAAAACATTCATTAGCTGAGGCCAGGTGTGGTGGTGCACGCCCTGTAATCCCAGCATTCAGGAGGCTGAGGCTGGAGGATCGCTGTTGAGTTCGAGATCAGCCTGGGCTACATAGTCAGTTCCAGGTCAGTCTCAACTACATAGTGAGACCCTGTCTCAAAAATACAAACAAACAAACAAACAAACATTAGCTGAGCATGTAGCCCAGCATGAATCTAGCTCTAGTATGTACTCTCCTCCATACATAGAAGCTTACTCTGTACATTGTTTCAGAACTCTATTTTCCTCTTTTGAGGCAAGGTCTTGCTTTGTAGTATAGGCTGGCCTTGAACTCACAGTGATCCTCCTGACTCAGCCTCCCAAGGGCTGGGATTATAGGTGTATGTCACCATGCCCAGCACTTTTGAAACTCTTTCAGAAAGCTATTCTCGGGAAAATACTCCTGCTGGTTTGGGCAGAATCTGAGCTCAGGTGGCCCGTAGATGCACAGATGTCTGCTCATGTCATGATCACATGCTGGGCTCTGAAAAGTTGTTACCAATGAGCAAAAAACAGTAACAGGGACTGGGTATGGTGGTGTACTTGGAAGGCTGAGGCAGGAGGATTGCCATAAGTTCAAGGCCAACCTGGACTACATGGCAAGACCCTGTCCCAAAAAAACAAAGTGAGCAAAAAAAAAAAAAAAATCCCATTAAAAAAATGGAGACAACAAGTGGCCTGCCTGGGCCCCTCCTCTCCATAGGCCTGCGAGAACTCCCTAGGTTCAGTACGGCACTGTGCTGCACGGTGCGCCCTTGAAATGACCCTGCCTGAACCCTGCACGCCTCATCAGGTCCAACGCTTCCCTCAGACATACCTCCTAACCCAAAGCTGCTGCCTCCTCCTCCTCCCTCCTCCATCACTTCATCTCAGGGTCTGCCTGTTTCGGAAACAGTCCTCCCAAAACTGTGCCTAGGCTCCAAGGAAGCTCCCCCATGAGCTCAGGTGTGTCCCAGGCTACAGTGAGGGCCCTAAGCTCCAATCTTGCTATCTTCGGGATTCCCCTAAAGAGTGTGTTACAAACAAAAGCTTGGTCTGACCTCTTGCAGTCAATACAAACTCCCTGATGGGGAGTGGAGAGTCAGGTAAAACACAGAGAGGGTCCTTGGTCAGCTGCCACTGCCCTACCTCCCTGCACTGTGGGGACACACCTGCGGGCCTGGATGAAGCGTTTCACCAGCGTCATCTTGCTCTGCAGCTGGGCCAGCTTGGTCTCCTGGTCCAGGGGACTCTTGGCCTTGGCCTTGGCCAGGCACTTGTAGGCCTCAGTCAGTGCCCCGTGGGCCTTGTCGTAGTTCTGGTATTCATCAATCTCCACCTGTGCCGAGGAGGTCCATCAGGTCAGGGTGGGGAGAGGGAGCACTCTCTTCCCCTAGGGCCCTGCTGGAATACCCAGGAAGATCCATACCTGGGCACAGGCATCATAGAAGCCTGCCAGAAGGTCCAAGGCCCGCCCCTTGGTATAGAAACTGATTATGTTCTTCATGATCTCTGGCTCCTTCCGCCAATCCAGGGACTGCAAGTAGTTGGCAGCCATGATGTAGATTTCTTTCTGCCTTGAGACACCCGCAAAGAATACAATTTTCTCTGTGTCTCCAGACTTGAGCAGTGCTCTCATGGCCTAGGCAAGAAAGAGCCAGGTCAGGAGAGCAGAAGTGGACCCGGAAGAACTTCAGAATGGTTCCACTGGCTGCCACAGCCAAGGACGAGCTCTACACCTGCTGCTGCCTGCATGGCTTCGCCAGAAGGGCAGGCGATACAGACCTCTGTATCACACGCCCCATGGGCTCCAGCAAGGCGCAGCAAAGAGGCCAGGGGAGAAGTGTGTCAGACCTGGCTGTCCTCACCTTCAGCTTGTTCCCGGCCTGCGTGTACTTCTTGGTGGCCAGGTGGTAGTTGCCCTGGCGTATGCAGCAGTTGGCGATCTGTTCCAGCAGCTCGCGCCGGGACTCTTCCGACAGGACCTTGGAGTCCTTGGGCACAGTCATCTTCTCTGCCATCTCCTCAGTGATGGTCATATTCTGCTCCAGGCACAGCTGCAGAGCCTCATGATACTGCAAAAGTGCCAGGAGCAGAGGACTGCGTTACTGTGGGCTGCTGAGGAGGCCAGGTCCCAGGGCTCTCCACGTCCCATCTGCCACCCTTTGGAGGAAGAGAAATTCTAAGGCTCTACAGGGGCTACAGTCTGCGGCTGGGGCAGCTGTGGGAGGGTCAAAGATACCTCACATTCACTAGAATAAAGACACAATCTCATACATGGCCTTCCCTCATACCGACATTCTAGATTTCAAAAGAATGTTATCTGAAGGAAAAAAAAAAAAAAAAACACGGGGATTTACTAGTGGTTGTG
>NW_022900946.1:21570740-21635476 GCF_012274545.1 Fukomys damarensis | reverse complement strand
AAAAAAAAAAAAAAAAGTTATCTGCTGGCATCGATGATATACTGAATTATGTAGATAGAAAAAGCCATATACAGAGGGGGCAAAAAAAATGTATCTGCTATAAGAAAAGGAAACTGGCAATTTTTATAGCCCCCTTTAAGACTGAATTTATCTGTCTATAAAATGTATTAATGAGATCCTGTATCTAAGTTTAACAAACAAAAAACAGGCTGGACAAATAGCTCACTGCAGAGCTGTAGGTTTTTTGTTTTTTGTACCAGGGATCAAACTCGGGACCTTGTACTTGTGAGGCAGGTGGCAGAACCACTGAGCTAAATCCCTGGCCCCAAAGGCTATAGGTTTAATCCCAAGTACTGCATTTAAAAAAAAAAAAAAAAATGTATATATATATATATATACACACACATATACATACATACACACACACAGGTTTTAGATTTTAGGGACTGAATTTAGGGTCTCAAACATGCTAGGCAAGTGCTCTACCACTGATCTATATCCCTGGCCCCACTTTAGATTTTTTTCTCCCCAGAACTGGGGATTGAGCTCAGGACCTTATGCTTGCCAGGCAGGCGCAGTACCACTGAGCTACATCCTGGGCCCCAAACTGAACTTCTGCCCTTTAAATTTTGAGACAAGATCTTTCTAAATTTCCCAGGCTGGCCTGGAAGTTGTAGTCCTGTCTCAGCCTTCTGAATACCTGGGATTACAGAGCATGTGACTCTATGCCCAGAAAATTTTATGTTCTTAAGGGTGTCTTGGTAAAGACTTCTGACTCGGAGGTCACTCCCTTGTCAGTACGTGAGTTTTGTAACTGCTCCATGGTATTCCATGATACTGCAGAACCACTGAGTATTTAATTCATCCTGTTGATGAACAGGGAAGCTGCCATCTTTTGCTGTTACAAATGCTTCTGTGGAACATGCCCTACGCAGGCTTATATCACACACATTTTATGTCAGTGGAGAGGCACTCTAGGGCTGGGGACATAACCTGGGATACAGCATGTGCCTACCACACATGCATGGAGATTTTGCGATGCTAGGTCTTTAGTGTGACAAATCTAAACGGGAAAAGATGCATTTCTATGAAGAGGTGTGGGGAGGGAGGCACATTTTCCACTTGTGGTGGTGGGTAATGCCTGCTGTACCCTGCTGCAGGGCTGGGGTATGTCTGTGTCCCCAGATCCTTGTGGGGTTCCTCGACCTGTCATCTACTGGACCAATTCCTGAAAATTACGTCTCCTTCCTTTCAGTATTAGGGATTGAACCTAGGCCTTCAAACCGAACTGTATCCCCACTCCCTTTTTAAATTGTTTCTTTTGAGACAGAGTTTTGCTAAGTTACCCAAACTGTGCTCAAACTTGGGATCCTCCTGCTTCAGCCTCCTGCATGCTGGGATGACAGGTATTTGCCTAGCTTCTCCTTGATATCTGATCTATGTTTTTCTTATTATGAGTAAGGCTAAGTATTTTATGTTCAAGAACCATCCACATTCCCTTTTAGATAAAACTATCCATGTTCTCTGCCCTTTTGAGTTGCTGGTAAATTTTGTATTAATAAGAATTTAAGAAATATTAAGAAGCTCACCTTTGGGATTTAGGTAAAAAAAATTTCCCCCATTTTACAGTTTGTCTTTTGGTGTTTTTCTTTTTTTTTCATGAACTATTTTTACTTTTTTTAAACAGGGTTTCACTATGTAGCTGAGGGTGACCTGGAATTCACAACCTTCCTGCCTCAGTCTCCTGAGTGCTGTTTGCACATCTGTGTTTTGGTGAATTGAGCAGTGTGCCCTATTATGGCCTGTGGGCTTTAAATCATACTAAGAAAAACCCTTTGCCCCTTCCACACTGAGATGCTATACGAGGAACTGTAGCTTTGCTGCCTCACTTCAGCTCTCTCTGGAATCTGCTGTGGTGCAGCAGGTGAGTGGAGAATGGACTCTGCTTTTCCCAAATGGCCAGGTGGAGATTCTGACCACGCATGTGCGGCCTGCCCCTCCCCACTGCAGGGCAGTGCCCTTCATCACGTGAGCAGCAGTCAGCTGTGACGGTTCTGGATTCCCAACATTCCTCATGACCGAGACACCTGTTTCTGTACCAGGCTCCAGCTGTCTTAGCTGTCATATAACATCCTTCACTGTTTGGGAGCTTGCATAACCTCTTAGCCTTTCCCCGATTTTTCTTGGTTATTCCGAGTTAGCCCAGTTCCCCCATTGCATATCCGGTTAGCGAGCCCTTTCGGTTTTCCTCCTGGGGTCAGATGAAGTCAGCAGGCTGCCTGGGGAAGGACCTTCATGTGTGTGCGATACGTCTTGCTAACCAGAAACATGGTGCGCTTCTTCTCAGGGGTGCAGACTCTTTTATCGGCAGCAGGGAACACGACTGCACACCTGCCTCTGGCTGCAGAACAAAAGAGCCTTCAACCCGGCAGGCTAATCTCGAATGGTTAACACTTCCTTGTTTCTATCAAGGAGAATTTTTACCTAAAAAAGATGAGCAAATACACATCCCCATTGGACTGGCTACTCTCAAAATAGCACAGCGTGCTGGCGAGCCTGTGAAACTGTGCAGTTGTCAAGGAAAGTCTAGCAGTTCTTCAAAAACTGAAACCAGAATTACCCTTTGATCCAGCGAATACACCCGTGTGAATACCGTAGGATTGAAAGGCAGGGCCCTGAGGACAGTGACCACAGCGGCGGGGCTCCCGTAGCACTGAGATGAGGGCAGGCACAGTGTAGTGTGGTGCCTCTAGCCAATGGAACAGCATCCAGCCTCAGAAGAGATGGAGTGTCCTGATACCTGCTCCCTGCAGAGGAACCTGGAGCTCAGAGAAAGCAGCCAGACACAAAAAGCCAAATACTGGCTAATTCCACTTACAAAAATTTTCTACAGGAGACAAATCTACAGGCAGAAAGCAGGTAGGCATTGTCAGGAGCTAGGTGAGGAGGACTAGAGAGTTGTTAAATGGTTTCATTTTGCAAAGTGGAAAAGTTATGGATGATAATGTGAATCTATTTAACACTGCTAAATTGTATGCCTTAAAAATGGTTAAGCTGGATGTGGTATGCACAGCTGGAGTCCCACCTACTTGGGAGGCTGAGGCAGGAGGATCTCTTGAGCCCAGGAATTTGAGGCCAGCCAGGTAATATAGTTAAGGCTCTGTTTCAAAGGTGAAAATAAAAAATCTAACATGGGAATTTTTACATTATATGCATGTTACTTACTGTGTACACTTCTATGTGTGTACAGACTATCTTCCTGGTTAGACTGGAAGGTTCGTGAGGTAGGTGGGAAGGCTGCCCTCCCTCACTGATGCTGTGCATGGAGAAGCTGTTCTCAGAGCCCCTTCTCCTCTAGTACAGGGAAAAGCCAGTTTTTCTCAAGAAAGAGTAAACAAGAGAGATAGTAGAGTGCCCCCACTCTGGAGCCTGGGTGCTTGAGTGTGTGGCCCTGCACCTTCTTGGCAGCCAACAGCAGCTCCACGGCCTTCTCAAACTGCTTGTGCTCGATGCAAAAGTCTGAGCAGCGGGACAGGAGGGCAGGGTCTGACTTCTCATCCAGGTCTTCTGCTATGAGCTGCAGGGCGGCAAACTGCTGGGTGGCAAAGGCCAGCTCCAGGGCCTTGGAGAAGTGACCAGCCTGTGGACAGCGGAAAAGTCTGAGTAGCTGCTCAAGCCCCACCTACCCAGCCAGGTCTCCTGGGGCATGGAAAAGGCAAGCGTGCCTGGTCCCTGCTGGGTCTGTTGCCCTCCCTCTACTCTGGTTCCAGGCCACAGACAGCTGCTGCCTGCAGGTCTCCTCACCTTGTGATACAGCATGACTGCCCTATCCATCTGGTCGCCCTTCTCCTCATAGTATCGGGCTGCCTCTATCATATCTTCTGGGGAGCTCAGCAGGGCCAAGTTCATTAGCTGATCATCTAAGCCATTCTCCTGCAGGGAAAAGGTAGAGCTTTGGGCAGTTCCTGTTTGGCACACTTGAGCCTACTTTCCCTGGTGAATATGGGAATATGCCTGCGTGAGAGCTCAGCTCCCTTTGGTTTGGTGTGTCGCCAGGTGATGTGTGCCGCTGCGGTTTCGAATGAGCACCACGTCTGCTTATAACTAGGAAGTGCAGATGCTTTTGGCTCTGCTTCATACAGTGTTATCAGATATCCATGGCACAGGGAATCCTTCCAGAAATGAGATCTGGTTGGACGTTTTATGAGGGGTCTGCCTATTTGCAAGCTCACAAGCAGTGAGCCAGTCTACTATTGGCTCAGGAGCCCTGAATAGTGGACACATCCGGGGATGATTCAATGCTTTGCAAACCATGTCAGATGGAAGAAGCGGGCATGGGAGGAAGGAAGGCAGGCAGAGTGAGGAGTAAGAGTGAAAAGAAGTGCTGGTGCCCGAGGGTTCACAATATGGTTCTCTCAATCTTGTGTTTGAAATGCTCTTAATAGAACTTTGAAAACAGCCAGGCATACCATCCGCCACCTGCCGCGGTGGCACTGCCAGGGGCTACCCTGCAATACCTTGCACAGGCGGATGGCGTTGTTGAAGGCCTGTGCCCGTGTATAGAAGTGCACTGCCTGCCTCACGTCCTCCTGGCTCTCGTATTGCCGTGCGAGATGATAGGATGCTGCCCAGTTTCCAGTCTCGTTAGCTATTTCAGCAGCCTGGAGAGACCCAAAGGACTTAGGAGGTCTGGTTTCCACTCAGCAGCCTTACTCTATTGGGTGGCAGGTTCTGTGGGATATGCTCACCTTTGGAATGTTGCCCTGAAAACAGTGAATGCGGACCAAGGAGAAGTAGTCCTGAGCCAGTTCGTAGTAGTGCAGTGCAGCATCCATCTCTGCCTGACTCTCCAAGTACTGGGCCCACCACCTCCACAGTGTCCTGTGGGAGGGTCTCTCTCAGGGTCGTCCTCCCACCAGAAATGATGCCCCCGCTAACCCTCAGGCTGGCAAGGGAGATGCAAGAGGCCCAAGGCCTGAAAGGGTCTCTGTGTCCAGGGACCAATGCTGGGAACCAAGAAGATGCTGCCCATTCTCACACAGGAAGCAGAAAGCAGCACCCTGTGGGGCGCCGCAGCATGCCAGGATCACTGCAGAGTGCCGCCCCACCAGGGACACTTACTTGTCCTTCATCTTATTGATGTAGAGCTCCAGGGATTGCAGGTCCTCTGCAAGCATCCGGGGCACCTCAAAGCGGTGGGTGTCTGACTTCTCGTAGCTGTGGAGGGAGGAGACCACAGGACCTCATTCCCACCCATCTTGGACAGATCAAAGGCGGTGTCACAGAAACAGGTCAGGGCAGTGGCCTTCAGCAACTGCTCCTGGCCAGCAGCTCTGGAGCCTGCAAGCTGTGCTCAGGGATGGCATAGGAATCCCAATTGTGGGAGTGGATCTAAGCACTCTCTACTCTGGAGGAGTTTCTCTGTAGCCAGGCCCCAAGGTGGCCCCTGTGTCCTTGCAGAGGCCTGCAGGTTAATCTGCCATAACAGCTGAGATGGCAGCAGAATAGCTGCTTTTCAGTTCTTCTGAAATGGGCGCCAGGCTGCAGAGACGGTTGTCCACATCTCTGTGGCTCTGCTCCACCCTGGAACCCATGGTCCCTAGACAGCTCCTCACTGAGCGTGCCCACCCCACAGCCCCTGCGTGGCCACTCACTAGCTGAGGGCCAGGCTGCAGTCACTGTTGGCCTCCAGGTGTTTGGCATAGTTGTAGTAGGTGGTGCGCAGGTGCACACGGTCGTATTGCTCAGCCACCTCCACAGCTTTCTGCCACTGGCCTGAGGCCTGGAAAAACTTGTTCAGGAGGTCATAGCGCTTACATTTCTTGTACAGTTGCTCTGCATCCTCCTAAAATAAGAAGGGCGCATTACAGTAACACAGGGATGGGGATTTGGAGAAAGACTGTTCCACAGCTAAGGTGACAGCCACCAGGTACCCTGTCATGTTCTTCAAAGTTCATGGCACAGGAGAGGGCACTACCAGGAGCTCCTGAGAAAGATACATGGTACACACCAAGGATAGAGACACTTCAGTGGCATGTAGACGCCATGGATAAGGCTGATGTGTTCAAGACAAGGGCTACACAGCCACATGACATTCCTGTTGGCTAGCTGGACAGTGAGACCTGTGAAACAGGTGTGACTCTGAGCCTGGGCCCATCTCTCTGGCTATGTCCTCGTGGAACTCCTGTGCTCCCAGCAGATGAAGCCCACTGGGCAGTGCACACCGTGCAGTGGACGTGGGGGTGGCACCTGCCATACCTGTCTTCTTGGATTGGGAGTGTCTGTCCCCCACTGCCCACGAGTCATATGATGCTGTGGCCTGTAGCTGGGCCCCCAGCCTATGCCTCCCGGACACCTGTCGCCCTCTGTGGATCTCACTGAGAAAAATGTATGCAGTGAGCTCTTACAAAGTACAGGAGGGAGAAGACCAGCAGCTCAAGGTCTCCTCAGGGCCCTACTCCCTCTGTCTTAGGGTTTGAGGTGTCTCTGTGGCCCTTGGTCTGATGAGTACTACCCCCTCCTCCCTGTGACTGCACAGAGCACTGAGAAACTCAACTACTACCTCTACCCACCCTTTGCCAGCCTCCGTCCCCATCTGCTGGCCCCTGAGCTCTCTTAGACTCTGCCCCAAACCCTAGCAGGTCTGTGCAGCGGCCTCTGCAACCTTCGCTGCAGATCAGCTCTGGGGTATGGTGGGAACACACGCCTTCCTTCTTCCACCTCCTGGGCCAGCGTCTGTTCCACTTACCAGCATTCCCAGCTGTACAGCCAGCATGGCCACCCTGGCCTCCAGCTCTGGTTCCTGCTCAGCCTCCCGCAGTGCTTGAGCCCCACGAGCATGGCCCATGTTCCCTAGGCACACTTTGGCAACGTCTAGCCGCTGGGTCTTCACACACATGCGTGCCATGTTCTCCCAGACAGCCTCACTGCAGACAGAAGAGACAGGGCCCTGTAAAGGTCCAGGCCAGCACTGCAGGCCCCCACACCTTCTCCCTCAACAACCTGTCCACATGTAGGGCTACCAAGGAGCTTCAGGCATGAAATATTGGTCTTAGCATTTAAACACCTTTCTTTCTTTCTTTTACTTATGTTTTTTGTACCAGGGATCGCATTCAGGACCTTGAGCTTGCGAGGCAGGTGGCGGCACCACTGAGTTAAATCCCCGGCCCCAAAACCCCTTTCTCTAGATACGCAGAAATCTAAAGGTAGCCTTTCTTCTCCACCCTGAGTACCAGCTGAATGTACAAGGAAAGGGTATGGGTGTGAAACTAGTGGTTTCTCACTGGTCCAGACAAAGCTGTCCCCAAGTAGAATCTCTGGGCCTCTGCCAGGATCCTGTGGGACTTCTGTCAACTGGGGGTATAAGGATTATCCAAGACATCACTGGTCCTAGAGATCTCAGCTAGTAATAGCACATGGGGTCTAGCGTCAAGTCCAGAATCTCAAGTGAAACAGTCTCATGCATGGCTCTGGTTGGTTCTTCAGAACTCTATGTTCATGTATGGAACAGACAGAGCCTCTATAGGTGCCCTGGGTTTGTGGGTGTAGGTAAGGTCAGTGTGTGAGGAATATGCAGTTATTTCACTAACAGCATGTGATTTTTTTCTTTCTTTCTTTTTTCTTTTTTTTTTTTTTCCTGGTTCTAGGAATCAAACTCAGGCCCTTCCGCTTGCCAGGAAAGTGTGGTGCCACTGAGCTAAATCCCAGGCCATTTTTTGGTTGTTGTTTTTCCTCAGTACTGGGAATCAAATTCAGGACCTTGCACTTGCCAGGCAGGCATGGCACTGCTGAGCTACATCCCTGGTCCATTATTGTTTTTCTGAGTCGGGGTCTTGTTATGTACTGTAGTTCAGGCTGGCCTTAAACTCACTATGTAGCCCAGGCTAAACGCAAACTCATGGCAATCCTCCGGCCTCAGCCTCTTCAGTGCTGGGACTATAGGTGTGTGCCACCATGCCTTGATAAGACTTGATTATTATTAACTGTCCCCTGAGGATCCATTGTGAGGGTGCTAGGCAGGGCACGGGGCATGGCCTCCTTTTCTTTGCCTTGTCCTGACAGCAAATGCTTCATGTTTGTGTCCAATCACAGAAAAAGACCTAAGTAAGCAGAGAAACCGGGGAGCTGAGTAGTCAGAGCTGGCTGACAATTCCCTGATGTCCTGCTGACAGCCACAGCCTTTTCTACTTTCTTAGGTGGGAGACAAGACCTGGCTTGGTGTCACTGTTTGCCCTGGCCCTCTGATAAAGATTTGTCCATGTTGGATGGGCGTGGTGGCGCACACCTGTAATCGCAGCACTTGGCAGGCTGAGGCAGGAGGATTCCTGTGAGTTTGAGACCAGCCTGGGCTACATAGAGAGTTCCAGGTCAGTCTCAACTATATAGTGAGACCTTGTCTCAAACCCCCCCCAAATTTGTCCATGTCACTGAGACACCTTGCTATTTGCACACCTATCTCCACTGGGATTCAAAGTCTCCATCAACACAGGGTTCTGAAGAAAAAGCTCTGCCAGTGCAGCCCCCATCCAGGGAAACAGCTGGGAAGGCGAGGACAAGACTGAGGCCTGTGCACAGACTATGGGGAGGGCAGTGCCCCTCTTTCAGCTGGGCCTAGACCTGCTGGAAGGGCCCAGATCCAGAGAGATAGCTTCAAACTTCCTCCACAAAACCATGCTGTGCTCCCAGCAGCTGCCTTCCAGGACAGTCTAAGCCCCCCACGCAATTCCTGACATTCTTTTTGCATGCAACTTGCCGAGGATGGGAACAGCTGAGACTCCAGTGTGAAGCTCTGGGCTTTGTGCATCTGACACATTCCAAGAAGCAGACACCGCCCTCCCCAGCCCTGTCCAAGCCTTGAGAATTTCCTGTTGTCCGAGCCAGTCTGTGGAGAGCAATCTCATCTGCATTTCATCAGTTCCTAGGTGCCTCAAATGAGAAGCAGATGCTGCTGCAGCGGAGGGAACAGGCTCAAGATGGTCCTGGTTCCCAAAGAACTTGAGTTCTGCGTTAGCTTGTTTGGACATCCTGTGTCAGGACAGCAGGAACTAGGGAACGAGCAGCCTAACCCTAACTACAGCATGCTTGCCACCGCTCAGTGTCCTTGCTGCTTCTCTGCTCTGGGTGAGGCTCCTGGTTTGTCCAAGTAGGGAGAAGATGCACATACAGGAGCTGCAGTCAGACCACAAGGCACAGCCGATGGCAGCAAACATCAGGAAGAACAGGAAGGGGCCTTCGTGGAGGAAAATGAAGGCCCCTGGCCCGGCTTCAGGTCTGCTGGGCATGTGCCCTGTGCCAAGCGGTTACATGAGTCTCAGATACTCTTGAGAACGGCATTACCCTCTAGGAAGGGTCCTTCCTTACTTAAATTCTGCTCTTGGGTTCATTGCTGTCTTGTGTCCAGCCTCTCACACTAAGGCCACAGGGACCTGGAGGCCTGATGGAGCCTGTGGAAGTGCGAGGAGGCCAATGCTGGAGGCTATGCACTGAGACATCTAGGGTCCAGCCACCGAGGGATGCCTGGGGACACCTCTGGCCACCCTCTATGAATAAAAGCCAAGCCTTGGCCTCTCCCACGCCACCCCTCCCTCAGCTGCAGAAAAGACAAGTGGGTTAGCCCAAAGGACAATCACATGTCCTCTGGGTTTTGAAACTGTGTGCTTGCTTCTCATTGGAAATTAGCCATGTAAGACCGCCTAAAAATGAATGATTTAATTAGGGAGGGAAATCGATCTCTCCTAATGGAAACTTACGGGAAAATTTCCTTTTGAAAGGCATCTGCTGCAATGTGTGGTTAGGAATGTTGAATGTCAGAGAGGCCACATTCCAAATATGCTTAGTCGGGGGATGTGCAGGAATAGTTGCAGACCCAAGCAAGGGTCTTCTGAACCATGAGGTAAGCAGAGGGCAGGCAGCACCATGGTGCTCTACAGTATTCCTTGGCAAATTTTTAGAGCCAAGAACTTGACTACAGAGCAAAAGAACAAGACAGAACACCAACTTCCTTGAAGAAGGGAAAGTAGAAAGAAATATGCTGGATATCCACTACAGACTCTAACAGGAAAGGCCCTAAGATATGCACATAAAGTCCCTCAGGGAATGGATGGACAGATGTTTCTCACAATCAAAGAATGGTCCAGTGCTGGTCAGAGATAAGAGTTCCTGCCCCTCAGGAACTGGGAAGCCTGACTTGACACGGGGACATGTAGAGCTGCATTTGAACAAGACAGTGACCCTAGGAAATGCAGGTGAATTTCAGGGTAGCCACCTGACCAGGGTTCAGCATGGCAGCACACAAGAGCAGGAAAAGATCAGAAGGCTGCAGTGTAACCACACAGGGCCTAGCTGGCAACAGAACTCATTGTGCCTGAATAAAGCCTTGGGTACCTGTACTTGAGAACAGCATAGATGGAATATGGCACCTGTGTCTCTGTTCATTAAGGTAGCTTTGGAGCCCAGGTAGGGTGGGAGCCCTATGCTGGGTCAGCATCTCTGGAGATAGAATGCAGAGCATCAGCCCCTCCTGCAGTGTCCATCCTCCAGCACTGAAAGCTTCTGACACTGCAGAAGTCGTTCCAACTTTCAGTAGCTTAAGCTTTGCTCGGCAGCGTAACAGCACACTGGGCTACAACTGTAGTTCTTTGGCCTCAAAAGAGTGACTGTCACAGCAGTAGCAAACATGGCTGGCCAGAAACCACGTGCTCAGTTTCAGGCCCTGTGTGCGGCCCCAATCCTGTATGTCCAGAATCCCACACCTTCTTGCCACCCCAAGGTCAATCCTAGCCCGTTCTCCAAGGCGGCCCTGCCCCGTCTGGTCTGGGTACACTTGTTCCCCCGAGGCCAACATTCTGCTGGTGGGAAAGAGCCTGCCTGAGCACTGCCTCCTGACTTTGCTCCACCCTCTCCTCCCTCCCTCCCAGCACTCGTGTCCCCACTTGAAGGCAGGATCCCTGTGAGGAGCAGCTCCGGTACCTCATGGGCTCGTGGCGCCTAGTGCACAGAAGGAATGCCTGGGCGCCTGGCTCCTCAGAATCCTGCCTGCCTATGGTGTCTGCAGCTTTCCCAGGTCCTGAGCCCAGCAGCTGGCCAGGCTTAGAAGTGACAGGTGAGCCTAGTGGCTGCCTTCTCCTCTGGGACAGGAAGGCAGGGAGGGGGTCTGGTGGGGGTGGAGCAGGCCTGAGAAGTCTCTCCAGGCCTTTCCCATCAGGAAACACATCCTGTTAGTGTCTGGCTCTGTGGCAGGGCTGCTATTTGTTGCAGTTGGCTACGCCCTCCCCCTCACCAAAAACAGCCTCAAAAACAACCATTTCCTCTGGCTGAGAGACAGAGGGAAACTTGAGCTTACATACGCGTGCGCGCGCACACACACACACACACACACACTCACTTCCTTGCAGCAGGCGCTCTGCTTTCCAGGACCTGCCACTTGTTAGCGGAGGCTGGAGGCTCCGGGACAGGGCCCAGGCAGCAGAGAGGTGGCTCAACCTGCACTGCTCCCACGGCCCTGATCAGATCGCCTCCCTCAGTAGGTTCTAAGGAGTGTGACCAGTCCAACTCCCTCACTGTGCTTGCCTCTTGAGTTACTTTCTGTTTTCCACTGCTGCAGGCAGAAGAGGTGCATGTTCGTGGCCTCCCTGGCCTCTGGTTCCCAGAAAGACGGCATACTCAGAACTCTGGATTCTCGCCGGGGCCCCTGTTTCTTCCCCGAGATGGACCTCGCAGCGACTGGCTTCAGTACAGGCCTGGCCCTACTCCAGGTGCAGCAGGGAGGGTAAGGCAGGGCCGTGAACGGCTCACCTGGACCTGTCCCATGGGCCTGTCTCCACACAGCCGCCATCTCTGTGTGCCTGGTGGGAACTGCTATACTGCCTTCAAGAATGAGTGGTGATGTTCTCTAGCCACCCCTAGTAGCACCGTGGCTCTCCCTGGATGCAGAGCAGCTGACTAGGACTTGGGATTCTCTCCGAGATAAATGGACAGCGCTGACAGTCAGCTATGACTGTCCAGAAACTTGTGGCCATTGCTGTGCTGGTGGCCTTGGTTTCCCTCATCCTCAACAATGTGGCTGCCTTCACCCCCAACTGGGTGTACCAGACATTGGAAGATGGGCGCAAGCGCAGTGTGGGGTTGTGGAGATCCTGCTGGCTGGCAGACAGGGGCCGGGGTGGCCCTAGTCCTGAGGCCAGAGCTGGGCAGGTGGACACACAGGACTGTGAGGTGCTGGGCTGGGGCTCGGAGTCAGCAGGTTTCCAGGAGTCTCGAGGCACTGTCAAACGTGAGTCTGCTTGTGTTTCTGTCACCTTCTGAGGGGCTGGGAGAGGGGAGGCTCTGCCCAGGCCAGCAGGGGACAGGGAAGCTGGGCCCCACGCCCACCCTTACACTAATGAGCAAGGCTGCATATGTTTTCCTGCTCAGCTCAAACTCTACCTCTGGATTATCTTGTGGGGAAGTCACCTAACATGGTGGTGACTTTATGTATAGCCAAAGGATGGACAACTAAAAAAAAATCAAGGAAATATTCTCCTTGGCTGGAAATACATATTAAGCAGGTAAAACAAACATGGAAGAGTAAGAATGTGTGACTGAGTCTGACTTTGTGTCCATGGTGGTCAGGACCTTTAGGGCAATTAGGATGTAAGCAGGGAGGCTGCGGTGGACTGACAGTGGCTGGGATGTATGGAAAGGGACCAGGGGAGGCTGCATGATGTCAGTGGGCAAAGTGTTGCCCCACTGTCCTAAGGTCTGTTTACAGTGCTGGAAGCTGGACGTCTGACTTTAAGTCAGGTTTAGGGCGCAAATGTGAAGACACTTGCTACCTAGTATGTAACTGCTGGGGGGGACCTGACTTGCAGGCCTCCCAGTTCTGTTGCAGGACACGACAAGTTTCAAGGTCAAGGGTGCTCTTGTGCTGAAGGCAACACTACTCTTTAAGGAACAAGAGACTGAAAGGCGAGGCATCTTTCTGTGCTCACAGGGAGTGCTAGCCACCCTGGAGTAATGCGCTGCATATGACTCACCGGGCAGCCCTGCCTTTGACTTTGGAGCTTGGGCTGGGGAATATCATTCCCATTTCATAGGCAAAGAAATGGAGGCTGGGGGGAGGGGATTTAGCTCAGCAGCAACTGACTAGCAAGCGAAAGTCCCGAGTTCGATTCCTGGTTAAAAAAAAAATGGAGGCTGGCAATAGGACTGGTAGGGTAGGCCTTCTCCCTTGTCCTCCACAGGCAGGGGGGAATAACCTTCTTTTGAGAAAGATCTAATCATATGAACATTTTCAAAATTTCTATAAGCTCTCAGAATATTGTGAGAAGCTGGATGAACAGAGTTGAATTTGGGTTTCTGTGTGATGAGTCAGCAGAGAGCCCTTTCTCTGAATTACATGATTATTTTGACTAAGAAGGAAGCCAGGAACCCCATGGCTCTGTGCCTAAACCACTTATATGGGCTTTGGCTTTGCTCAGCCTTGGAGGCCTTGGTGATCAGGAGAAGATGCAGCCCTAGGTCTTACTCTGTGCTCTGGGACCAGCAACGGCTCACCTAGGGATAGAGTCTCAGTCAGGCTCAGCTCTATCTTGGGCCTCAAGGCTTCCTGATGGCCCAAGTGTCCACTGGCAGGTGAAAATTTGGTATGACTTTTCTCTCCCTACCTCTTGAGTCTGAGTAGTCACAGGGCAGATGGTGTAGTCCTGGAGCATTTTGTGTAGCTGTCCCTCTACTGTGATCTGTCACTACAGGCCAGTGGGAGACACAGGGCCCTCATGGCCTCTTCCAGCCTGTGTCCTTGTGACCATATGGTGGCCCTGACTGTTGCTTTCCCACAGCCCACAAAGCTCCCCCCGTTCTGAATCTGTTGCTCTGACTAGAACATCTCAAAAGCTCCTAGGCAATTCTTTAAGTACTCTTCTGCAGTTAATATGGCATCTGCGGGTGACAGACTCTCAGTGAATCTAAGCTACAATTATTTGTTCAAACAATAGAAATGTCTCTGAAAGCTTCTTGGAAATGACAGACAGAACTTAGGAAAATAGGCTAAATGGATAATTTTGGTTGCTGACAAAACTAACACACATTGAGACTGAAAAACGATAGGAACAGGCAGCTATAAGTCAGCATTTCCTGAGGGGAAACTGCAAATCCTAATCCGTGGGCTTGGGCCATGGGCCATGTGGCTCTGAGCCAGTGGTCTCAAGGTGGAGGCATCGATGTTGGTTCTTCCTGTCCTCTCCCCTCAATGAAGTTTGCTCCCTCTGGTGTCAAATACTCCAAATTAGCCTCACATGCTGCTCTCAGCACTGAAGCCCCCTTCAGTCACACAGCTTAGTGACAGACTCACTGCTGGAATCTACATGCTCCTGTGTGCCCAGCCGACGGATGGCTACCCGCTGCTGCTTTAAATCACGCCTGCGGTCAGCCTTAAAAGCACTCATGCAACATTCCCCTAACACAGTCCAAGTGGCTCTTAAAATCAGCCCTCCAAGAAGGGGCAAACTGCTCGAACATACTGCCTGGATGGAGGAGTCAGCTCAGGGCTACTAACGTCTTTTTTCACATGGAGCTGTTGGTTCTTTATAAAATCCTCCCACACCCATGACCAGCACATCAGACGGTGCTGCCGGGCTGACTGTGTGGTTTCCTCACAATTCCATCCTGAGAGCCAGTCTAGGGAACAGTGGGGCTAGAGGACAGGTAACATAACCCACACAGGGGGCCGGGATTTAGCCTAGTCGTTCTGGTGCCTGCCTCACAAGTGCAACGACCCGAGTTTGATCCCCGGTACCAAAAACTGAAACAAAAACAAACATAACCCACACTGTTTTTCATGGGCACGAGGATATCCTTAGTTTCCAGATGTCACTGTTGGGACTGGGAGGACATCTGCCAGCTCTCTATGCCCTGAGGTCCTTCCTAAGGAACAGGGGACAAGCATGTGGACCACTCCATGATTCTCTGAACTTTGGTTGGGTGCTGTGCTGGTGGGTGCCCTGAATATGCTGGGTCAGGGGCCATGGGTAGGTCCAGTACTTGTCTAGGTCCAGGGTCTAGGCTACTCTCTCATTACCCTGGGTATTACTGAAGAGGGGTGGGGCAGACTCCCATTAGCTGGCATTCTGCACCCTGTGGCCATGAGGGATTTTACTTCTGACCAGAGACTCTCTTCCCTGTGAGGAGCTGGGGAACTGGAAACACAGGGTCCACTTGACTCTTATTCTCTGGTCTTCATTTTCTGTCTCATCTTTCACATTCATTCTGTGTCCCACAGTCATGCACTCTGCTAGCCATCCAAAGTCTCAGGCCAAGCAAGAACAGATGAACACACAATCGAGCACTGGGGCAGATGAGCTTCACCACAGTATTCCCTCAGGGGAGTCCCCACTCCTGCTCTCTGGAGACCCCGAGCATCTCCACCCACGCCTGTGCCATGCCAGACATCAAACACTCCTGACTGGATCGGGTGGCTGGCTGGCATTTGGCTTGACCCTCTGCTTCGCCAGATACTCCGTGCTACATTCTCAGAGGGACCATCTGGGGTACCCGGAAACAGATGAAAGGCCGAGTGGCCTCCTGGGGTGGATGGGACTGGGGCTGAGAGGGGCGATTCCATCCAGAGCACTTCCTTTTCAAGCAGCACGGTACTCTGTGAGTGTTCCCTGTGGCAATCCATAGGCAGGGGAGGGCAAAGGGGCCTCCGGGGTGGCTGGCGGTGGTGTGCCTTAGCCTGTAGCCCAGTACTGAATGCTTGAAGTAGCCAGGAAAACAGGAAAGGCAGACAAATAGGAGGAGGAGGACAGGCGGTCAGGGCCAAGAGCAGAAGGACAGGCTGAAGGTTGGTCTGAGCTGCCTTCCTGGCTCTGGCAGTGCAGTCTTCTGGCCTCCCTGAACCATGCAGAGAGGGCCTCAGTGCCACTCTCCTGGCCAGCCCAGTCCTTCCTTATTCATTCAGACTTATCCTGGCCTTTCAGGAAGATCCTGGAATGCCAGCTTTGCTGTTCCTCTACTGTGAACGCTACCCATTTTTTTGGCGGGGGTACTGGGAATCAAACTCAGGACCTGGTGCTTGTGAGACAGGCAGCGGCACCACTGAGCTAAATCCTCAGCCCTCTATTATCTTTTTTGTTGTTTTTGTTATGGGGATCGAACTCAGGCCCTTGTGCTTGTGAGGCAGGTGCTGGAACCACTGAGCTAAATCCCCGGCCCCTATTATCTTTTAAAGTAGCAGAATCTCTGGAGGGTCACATAAATGGTAACAGTGACTATAAGAATGTTAAATGTACAGATTATGGAACATCATGCAGAAGGCCAACTTTCAAGTTATGGTCACACAGGATTTTCTAGATTGTATTGGAAAGAGTCTTTAGAGTCCTAACGTGTAGACAGGGCCTCCTAAAGACTGAAAGCCTGGATTGGGCTTCCGGCACACAGCATGTAATTACCAGTCAGGACTATCTGGGAACCAGTATAAGCAGTCAAGAGAGATCTGGCAAATTGACCTAGTCCCCTCAGCCTTGGAAGAGAGGACTTTGTGGCCTTGGTCCCCCATGTCCTGTGTCTCAGTGAGCCAGACAGTGTGGCACATGAGTCCCATGCCACCAGGCTGCCATGCTGCTGCTCAAGAACATTCCTACATCCCTTACATTTCTAGCCCTGCATCCTCACTCCTCTCTCCACACTATTCTGGATTCCAGTGCCACCCTTTGTCTGTTACCATCTGTGCCTGGGCTAGGGAGGATGGGCTCACCAGACAGCTCTGGGCCACCAGACCAAGCTCTTGGCCTGTCTGTGTAACCTATTTTCCTAAAGCGTCACACACGTGTTAGGGTCTCTAGCAATCTAAGTGAAGTTTTGTGGTTCTGAGGATTACAGACCACAAGCTCTTGGTCACCAGCAGTGAAGCCTGTTGGTGGCTGCCTGCTTTACTATAGGAAGAGTAGGGGAGAGGCAATGCCATGGTGCTCCAGCAAAGCAAGAGGGTCCAGTGAGTGGCGACTGCTGTCCTATCCAGCAGCTCCCCTCTTTCTCTGGTGGTGTAACTATTGGGTCACTGTGTATGGACTGCTGTGTGTGATCGTCTAGTAAATTGGGGGCCTCATGTATACATGCAGCTCTCTTGTGTTGTGCCTGTTTACCAGTTTTTTTTTTAAATTTTTTGTATTTGTTTTGGTACTGGGGATTGAACTCAGGACCTTGTGCTTGTGAGGCACAAGGAAACACTGAGCTAAAGCCCTGGCCCTTGCCTGTTTTCTTGAGACAGGGTCTCTCTGTAGTCAAGCTGGTCTGGGACTCAACCATATAGCTCAGGCTGGCCTCGAATTTCAGATTCTCCTGCCTCAGCCTCCAGAGTGCTGCTATTACAGACGTGTGTCACCACAACCATCCCGGCAGCTCTTTACGTATGTAGCATATGGTAAGGCCTACTGGCCTCAGAGCTGGTTACATCACCACCAGGTTGGAGAGGGTATGCTGGAAAAGCCTAGGACATGGGAAGGGCCCCTCAACCTCCAAATGACAGAAGGAGATGGCACAGAGGAAGCATCTCAAAACACAACAGGCAGAACAGGCAAACCCGTGGTGGTGGGAAATAGCACAAAACCTATGAAAGACTGTGACTCCACAGCCTAAATATAGACAAGACAGAGAGGAGTGTGAATCACAAGCCCTATGCTGGCTGAAGACGGGTGGGTACCCATGGGGCCCTGGGCAGAGACAATGGTCCCATGGCATAGAACTCCATGAGCACATCCCTGCTTTACTCGTGTAGGGTGGTAACTTTCCTAATGCTTCTTTAGTGGCCTAAGAAAGACCCGAAGGAAAGGGGACCACACTTCATTGGGCTTTAAATAAATGCTCAGTGCCAACCCACGCTCCTGCCCACCCAGCACATAGATGTTTTTCCTTCAGTGTCTCTCAAGTGATCTGGGTGGTGAGGAGGCCCCTGCGCACAGCTGCTCCAAAGAGCAAAGCTGAGACCAAGAAGTGAGCAGACATCTCTGGCCAGCTGGAGGACACTTCTGAGGCCTGGGGACTCTCACCTCGAGGCACACATATCTTCTTGCAGTTTTACCCCACTCTAGGTGGTAAGCACTAGTCTCAGGGTCTGCCTTTGGTGTGCAGGTGAGGGGAGCTGGGAGCTTGGCCATGGGAGAGAAGGTGGACAGACAGGGACAGTAAAGTGGTAGAGTTAGTTGACTATTGTGTGCCCAACAGGGTACAGGGTCTAGCACAAGATGGGAGGAGAGACTGATGCTAAACCTGAGAGGTTTAAGCTAAACTGTCAACCCAAAATGCATTTCAGTAAACATGGAGGTAGAATCCTATAGAATTGCTGATATTAGCAACAGCAATTCAAACCCTTCAAGCCAGGTGCAGTGGCACGTTCCTGTTAATTCCAGCTACTCAGGAGGCTGAGGCACAGGGATTAGAGATTTATGGCCAGCCTGGCAACTCAATGAAACCCTATCTCAAAATGAAAAAATAAAAAGGGCTGGGGATATAGCTCAGTGGAGGGGTGTCCCTGGACTCTTTCCCTAGTCACACACACACCCACACCCACACCCACCCACACCCACACAGAGTAACCTCTTCCAACCACTTAGGAACTCATAAAGTGGCCTGTTCCCTCTCCTCACTGAAAACTATCAGTGATGGCCAAGGTTGGACACACTCATCCACCCATGCTTGAGTAGACCACTGCTAACCTGCTCCCACCACCTGACTCACCATCAGTGCTGCTGTGAGGAGCAGGCTGAGCACCTAACAAGTCTGTAGAAGCAGGGCCCTCCTCAAGTCACAAAAACTACTCCGGCCCTGGTCAGTGAGACTGGGGTAAGGCTCTGTGCTTTCCTGGCCCCATTTTGGCCAGAATGATAATCAGTGGTCATCCAAGAGGAAAGTCCTTTCAGGACTCTAAGATTCTGCTTGTTCTTACACTTGTGATTATGACATTTTCAATGATCTAATTTTAAAGATGAATTGTGTATTTCGTTTTCAAACTCTGGAAGAATACCTTGAAACCTCAAGACTGGTATTTTGAAGAGTCACTATTTACAACAGTTTAACTTTGTGAATCAGAACCGCTTAACAGCCGGGAGTGGTGGCACACGCCTGTAATCCCAGCACTCAGGAGGCTGAGGCAGGAGGATCACTGTGAGTTCGAGACCAGCCTGGGCTACATAGTGAGTTCCAGAGCAGTCTGAATTACATAGTGAGACCCTGTCTCAAAAAAAACAAAAAAACAAAAACAAAAAAACACCTTTTTACTAAATTGCTCAATCACAGCAAGGAGAAAGAAACACTCAGGTGTTCTAAATATGCACAGCCCCCAGCCTCCAAGCACAGACCCTCTCTTCCCACTGTGTTCAAAAGACTTGCCATAGATTCTGGAATAAACTGGAGCCTACAAAGGCCACCAAGGCTTTGCACAAGCTTCTTTCTGTACAGGGTGTTGATGGCAGAGAGCAAGTTTCTCAACCAGACGTACAACCAGCTAACCCTGCGGGCACTGCCCTCCCTCCTCAGCTGACCCACCTTTAGCTTAGGGCCTTCCAGTGAGGAGGGTGGGAAGGATGAGCAAAGGAGAACGTAGGGCAAAGCTCAGGCACCACTCTGGCTGCAGGAGGTTAGCAAGAGCAGAGTGGAGTGATGGCTTCTTTTCTGGCTCTTTTTGGTACCGGGGATCGAACTTGAGTCCTTGCGCTTGTGAGGCAGGCGGCGGCACCACAGAGCTAAACCCCCAGCCCCTAAGTGATGGCTTCTTAATGTCAAGTCTTTAGCCTGTATGGAAGGAGGGGGACAGCATGGAACTCGCAGACCCATAAAGGGCTCTGTAGGGTTACATGGAGCAGGGGACCCTGCACTGCCAGCAGACTCCCCTTCCCATTTTGCACCCACTCTGTAGTACCTTTGTGGAACAGGTACCTTAAAAAGAAAAAAAATCCCAAAGAAGGGCCAGTCCCCTTTGGGATGCAGTCAAGCTGGGGTTGTGAGGAGCCTTTATGGGCCAGGGAGGTGCTCCCAGAAGATTCTGCCCAGAGAAAGCCTAGCAGAGACCCAGAAGGGGAGTGGTCTTGGAGGGTGGAGGCCAGGCCTGCCCTCACTGACCACCTCTTCTCTCTCTCATCCCACAGTACAGTTTGACATGATGCGTGCCTGCAACCTGGTGGCCACGGCAGCGCTGGCTATGGGTCAGCTCACTTTCGTTCTGGGGCTGACAGGCCTGACTCTGATGTCACCTGAGTCCCAGTGCTGGGAGGAGGCCATGGCTGCTGCGTTCCAGCTGGCAAGTAAGTACGCAGGGTAGTCATCATAGCTGGCAGGCCTGCTGGGACCTGCTGATGTGACTGGGGGGCTGGAAGGGGGGCTGCAAACTGTCCCTCTAAACATGGCCACAGGCAGACCCCATGTGTCATACCCATTGCTAAAAGTAAAGCAAGGCAGGTACAGGTACTCAAGGCCCAGGAGCTTGAGGACGTGACCACCTGACTTTGGATCTGACCCCCCACCTTTTTTTTTTGGTTTTCTTTGAGACAGGGTCTGACTGTGTAGTTGAGACTGCCCTGGAACTCACTATGTAGCCCAGGCTGGTCCTGAACTCCCAGCGATCCTCCTGCCTCAGCCTCCTGAGTGCTGGGATTACAGGGGCGCGCCACCATGCCCAGCTTTTACCCCTTTCCATTTTAAAAGCAGCTCTAGCCACTGGAGTGACCTGCTTTACTTTTCCAAGACTGTTGGGATCATCCCGACTTGTCCTTCCATTGTCCCTGTGGCGCACCTGGAAGAGGGTCAGTCTGTGCTGGGCAAAGATGGGAAACCTCAGGCCTGACCCCAGCCTACTGCTATCTCCCAGTAGCCAAGGTATGGGGGGGGGTCATCAGAGTGTGGGCTCTGCTATAAGCGTAGCTTCTAGGGGCCCTAGCTGGGGCCAGGGCAGGCCCTTCTCAGTAGTAGTAGTACAAGGCAAAGCGAGGAGAATATGCTGCCCAAGAGTAGAGAAGGTGCAGGAACACACCCATGCTCCTGTTATGGTTATTAACATAGATGCAACCCTAACCTGGCTTCCCTAGTCCATGGGAGCAGACCTGGGGTGAGGCCAGGGATCCCAGCTTTGAGGAGCGCTGGGTCACCAAGAGCAGTCTCCTCTAAACACTGGGCTTGCAACAGCCTCCCCACTGCTGGGGTAGGACCTCCTGTGGGCATAAGGGACAGAGCAGAGCACTGATGTATGTATGTACGTATTTACTTACGGTACTGGGGATTGAACTTGGAACCTTGAGCTTGCAAGGCAGGTGGCAGCACCATTGAGCTAAATCCCTGCCCCACTGTGCTGTTATAATGGTGAAAGTGGTAGCGCTGTCAGAAATGATCCATAAACTTGTTTTGGGAGGGTCTGGAGCAGTGCTGGAAACCATGACAACTATCCACCTGTAACTTCCAACGACAGAGGGTCTCTGTCTGTCCTCTGGGCTCAAAGGATCGTGGTCAACTAAGAGAAGTGGGAAGATTGTGCTGCTCACTGGGGGCAAGCCAGCTCTTGGTCCATAGGACTAGAGTATAGGGAACCTTTCCTTTATGGTGCACAATGGTAGTCTGTTCCAGTGTCAAATGCATGGTTCCAACAGAGGAAATGGCAGGATGTCCGAAGTGAATCATTCTAGGAATAATGGGTCCCGGGCCCTTCTCTTTCTTGAGAAATGCAATTTCCAGAATGGGGTTGACAGGTAATCATGTGCTGGGAAGTGCCCTGGTGGGAGTCAGGAAATTGGGCTAAGCACTATGAATAGAACGCAGTGTTGTCCTGGGCAAGTCACTTCCCGACGCCCGGTCAGAGGAGGGAGGGGGCTCCTGAAGTCCTGGTGGAAGAACACAGGACTGGGTGGCAAGAGGCATGGAAACATATTTTAGTGGATGTGAACTAGGGCAAATCCCTGAAGCAACTGCACTTTACCTAGCTGCATTTCTGCCTGCTCTGAGAAACAGTGAGATAGGTGCAATGTGAAAGAGGATTAATTCTGCCTCATTCCTTCCTCTACAGCTGAGTGTAAAAACACAAACGTTCCAAGTGACAGGACATGTTTAGGAAATTGCCCTTTTTGCCCGCCCTCTGCTGACTGTAGGGCCATAAAACAGAAAAGCAGTTTTCTTTGTTTTGTTTTTTTGATACCAGGGATCGAACGTGGGTCCTTGCCCTTGCAAGGCAAGCGGCAGAACCACTGAGCTAAATCCCTGGCCCTGTTTTCCTTGTTCTTAATGAAGCCATGGAACTCTACCATGAGCAATGATCTGAAATTCCATTCATTCAAGAAGGAAATGGAAGATCTAAAAAATGTGATTAAGGTGGGCATGGTGGTGCACACCTGTAATCCCAGCACTTGGGAGACTGAAACAGGATTGCCCTGAGTTTGAGGCCAACCTGGGCTACATAGTGAGTTCAAGGCCAGCCTGGACTACACAGCAAGATGCTATTAAAAAAAAAAGCCAGGTGTGGTGGCAACTCTCCCGTAGTCCCAGCACTTGGGCACTCGGGAGGCTGAGGCAGGAGGATCACTGTGAGTTTGAGACCAGCCTGGGCTACGCAGTGAGTTCCAGGTCAGTTTTGACTACATAGTGAGAAGAGCCTGCCTCAAAAAAAAAAAAAAAAAAAAGACTGGAAAAGTTATTATAAATTAAAAAACATTTTTTTATTTTGTTTTGTGAGACACGGTTTCACTATGTAGTTCAGCCTGGTCTTGTACTATGTATCTCAGGCTAGCCTTGAACTTCTGATGATCCTTCTGCCTCAGTCTCCTGAGTACTGGGATTACAGGCATGTACCATCAAGCCCTGCAAAGTTGTGTTTAAAAAAAGAGACATTTTAGGGCCGGGGATTTAGCTCAGTGGTTCCGCTGCCTGTCTTGCAAGCACAAGGACCCGAGTTCAATCCCCAGTACTCACCCCCACCAAAAAAAAGAAAAGACATTTTAGTGGCATAAAAAAGAAAAGTAACAGGCCAGGCATGGTGGCTTATGCTTGTAATCCCAGCACTTGAGAGACAGAGGCAGGAGGTTTGCTGAGTTTGTGGCCAGCCTGAGCTATATAATGAGTTCAGGGCCAGCCAGAACTATAAAGTGAGACCCTGTCTCAAAAAAATAACTTGACTATGAAAATGACTCCTTCTAATAGGATAATCAAACTGATTACTGTCTTTCTTACTACATTTACTACATTTCCCTTGGACTCTAGAGTTATTTGAAGTGCCGTGAGTCTGGCATGTCAGAATGGACAGCCTACCTCCAGGAAACTTGTTTCAGGAGAAGAATGTTGCTCCTAAATAATGTGCTTTTTAAAAATAAAAAACGGGGAAAAGCCCTCCATGAAGAAAAGAATGACTGATCTTTTAGCAAGCCTGGGGTAGAAGCACTAAGAGCTTCTGTGAGGGGGAGTCCAGGAATACCAGACCCCACTCTAAATATTTCTAGGCCAATTTGATTTCTGAAGATTGGACCACTCTCTATCCAAAAACCCTCAGACAGGTGGAGCACAATGGAAAAACCCAGAGTGCTGAGCAGGAGGCTTGGGTAGTTCGGCCAGTGTCTTTTGCCTTCTCATGCTGCCTCACTTCTTGGTGTCTGACCATCATCCACAAGTCTGTTTTGCCCAAAAAGGAAATGCATTTGGCCTGTTTAGACTCATTTCATTGACAAACAGTACAGAGAGCAGCTATGTGCCTTTTTTCTATCACACTGCTAATTTTAGCACTGGGTTTTTTCCTGTGCTTGGGTCTGTTTTAAAGCCAGGGAGAGACTATGGGGCGCCAGGATGTCCTGTCACAGGACGAGGAAACGCCTGCTATTACCTGTTGTCAAGCAAACCTCGAGTCCTAGTGCTGGGGTGAGATGGGTGGGGAGGCGGGGAGAAGATGCTAATGAAAAGAGGAAGGGAAAGTATTAAGGAATGGAGAAGGCTCAAAAAAATCTGGAGGCTACCAAGAAGAGCAATAAATTGAGGGGAGAGCTCCTCAGTTGCCCTAGAGTGAGGTAGGGGTCTGTGCGTACACTCAATTCCTCTGGCACCAGTGCCACACTCAGGAGACCCCTGGGCTGGTAAAAGACCCATCCCTCCAACCTGAAGCACAGCAGTTCCTAGGGACCACAGGAAACCACTATTGGTGTGGGTCTGAAATGTGAACTTCAGGTATCACATGGCTTACCAAACACATTCAGCCGGCACATGCAGTGGTGTTTCCGATTTTTTTGCAAGATCTTCTAAACTTACTTTTTATCTTTCGGAAAAATTCTTTTCTGTGTCTTATTCTATCTGGTTCTCGCACACTGGATGCCTCTGTGAAAACATGCACTTTCCCTGGGAAGGCGGCACACTGTGTGTGAAAGAAGCAGGCCTGAGATGTGCAAGAACTGCGTAGCCAGGAGATGGTGCAGCCGACACTTTCAGCTGTCATCTAGCAGTGCCTTACCAGTCTCCTTGCTCTGTCTTCCCAGCTTCTTCCTTCCTCCTCTGCCTCTCTTCTTGGTTCTTTCTGTGGTATCTGGTACCACAGCAGGCACACAATGCCCGAGTTTTCCTGTGCTCTCCTTCCTGAGGCTCTTTCGGGGAGTGACTGCTCCATCAATCTGTCCACTGGCTCATGCAGATGTAGCACACAGATGCCTTCCTGATAGTGCCAAACAGTGACATCTCCACTCTTGTGTTCGTCACCCCAGTTCGAGGATCTGTTATGAATGGATCCATGGGGGCTGGCACCTTTCTTGCTGGCTCTAATCCCCTAGTGTGAGCAGCTGAGCATGCAGGCCCTGCCATCTAGGCCTGAGTGTTACCTGACCTCTTCACACAGGGACATATTGCCTGCTGGGCTTTCTTTGTGGGCCTTTTGCTACCTTCTCTTTTTCTTTTCTCTTTCTCAGGGCCGTTTTACTCTCCTTTTTTTTTTTCTTTTTGGTACCGCTGAGCTAAATCCCTGGCCCTGGTTTTTTGTTTTTTTTTTTTTAATCGGGGATTGAACTTGGGTCCTTGTGTTTGCAAAGCAGGCACTGGAACCACTGAGCTAAATCCCCCACCCTGTTTGTTTTTTTGAGAACAGGGTCATGCTTTGTAGTTCAGGCTGGTCTTGAACTCACTGTGTAGCTCAGGCTGGCCTCAAATTTGCACTGATCCTCCTGTTCAGTCTCCCAAGTGCTGGGATTACAGGCATGTGCCACCACATCTGGCTGCTCTGTTAATTCATGGTCACTGGTCTCACTGATTTGTACACAAGGCATACTGAGGAAAAGGTGCACTGAATGAGTCAAGATGAGTGGCTTGTGAAAATAACAAGTGGGTTCTAATCTCTGTCCCTGTACCACCACCACGTAGCACCTGGAGCAAGGAAGGGAGCCAGGGTGTGTCCCCAGTAGATCAGCTCAGGAGGCTCTTTTGCTCTCCATGGCTGCTGAGGACATTCCCATCTCTCAGCAGTGTCCAACCCACTGCACTGCTCAGGAACAGGTGGTGTGGGTTCTGCACCTTATGCCTTCCTTGTCTGCCGTGAGTTTCTGGATGTTCTCTGTCCTTCATGCCACCATGTGCAGTGGGGTATGTGACCCCCAACTCACAGTGCACTGTCATATGTCTGCTGATGCTTTCACTCTGATCCTCCCTTGCAGACCTGCTGGATGACGGCCATAGTGAGGACCTAGTGCCCCAAAGCAGAACCCATGCTCTCCCAACATGCACCCTGGGTGGGCAGGCTGTCCTTCTTGGAAGAACCCGTGGGCTTTGTGTCCCAGGAATGTCCCTCCCGCCTTCACCTCCAATCCTCACACAGGAACCCTGGTGCTGCTGCCTGCTGCCTATGACTGACCCAAAGATAAGTCTTGGATGGGACAATTTAGTGGCTATGCAGAGTTCTGTACCAGGTTCAAGTCACTGCCCATCACTGGAGGCTCCAGAGCAACTTGGCTGTCCAATGGAGTCCAGTACAAAGCATGCATTGAGGTCATATTGGTGAGACCACCCCTGTCCCCTCGGTCAGTGCCTGCATGGCATCCTCCATCAGTCTCTGGCAAGGTCTATGGCATCCTGATGAAGCACAGGGCTCAGCACTGTCTCCCTTTTTTTCCTGGAAGCCTTAGAGATGGGAAGTGCAGTCCTGACCGATGAGAGCAACTATGTGACCCTGAAAGTCATGCTTCTAACCTGCTTCCTCTTCTAAAAAAAAAATCCCTTTTATCCGAATTACTATTATAATTCATGCAGATGTAGCACACAGATGCCTTCCTGATAGTGCCCAACACTGACATCTTTACGCATGTGTTCATCACCCCAGTGGGAGGATCTCCAAGCCTTTTTGGAAAACAATATTAAATAGCTAAAAAAAGAGTCCTGAGCACAACCCAAAGCACCAATCTACCTCTGTGATGCCCAGGGACATCCTGAGGACAGGCTGTATATATAACAGTTGACTAGTTCATGTTTTATCTCGAGCTGCTTCTGTGGTGGCAGCTAGGTCTTCCTCTCCTCTTACAGCAGGTATCCTTTTATGGAAGTTAACGGATAAGGCCCAGGCCTTGTGCGATATAGAGCTTTCTTTTCCCAAATTGGTAAACTCGAACTTGGCCGTTTCTTTTTTCCTTTTTGGTACAGGGGATTGAACTTGGGAACCTGTGCTCTTGAGGAAGGCGCGGTGCCACTGAGCTAAATCCCCAGCCTATGCACTTGTCCATTTCTGACCGCCCATGTCTCGATTTCTGTAACTTGGTCCCTGTGGAAGCTGCAATGCTTCACTATACCTGCTCAAAAAAAGGTCACCAAGGGGCCGGGGATTTAGCTTAGTGGTTTGGTGGCCTGCCTTGCAAGCGCAAAGACCCGAGTTCAATCCCGGGTACCAAAAAAAAAAAAAAAAAAAAAGGTCACCAAGACTTCTAGGATGCTATCTTCTGGCTCAGTCAGCATGGAACCTGCTCAAATGGTGCCACAAGCCTAACCCAGATTCATTCTTACTAAGTTCCTTTTTCCTTCTCTGGAATAATTTGATTTCTTTGATACAAAAACTTAGTTTATACCCCTGAAGATGCTGATGTTATCAGTCCTTAAAGGGACAGTAGGGTTGGTAAGCACCTACTGACTCAGCATCTCAGGTAGTTAGGGACTTTTTTTTTGGTACTGGGGACTGCATCCAGGGCCTTTATACTGAGCTGTATAGCTGTATCTCCCAGTCCCCCTTCTAAACTTCCCCTTTTTTTTTTTTTTAATTTGAGACAGGGCTGGGGATGTAGCTCAGTGGTGTGGCGCCTGCCTTGCCAGTGCAAGGTCCCGAGTATGATCCCTGGAATGGGGGTGGGGTGTGGGGGAGGATATTTTGAGACAAGGTCTAAGTTGCTAAGTTGCCTAGGCTAGGCTCAAACTTGAAATCTTCCTGTTTCAATTTCCCAGAGTGCTGGACTTACAGGTGTGTACCTTTATGCCTGGTGCTGGAAAGGTTATTTGCTGTTTTCATAGACTTGGGGATCTTGTCGTGGGAAAATGTAATTTTTTTAGTTAGACTTCACTGGGTCTGAAACACTCAGTTTTCTTTTTTACCTCGTCCTCAAGCATTAGTGTGCATCCCAGCCACACCTCATCTCCTCTTCCCTTCTTCCTCCAACTGAGACTACTTGGGAGCTTCGGGCTCTGGTGGAAGCACAAGACCTCATCACCCCAAATTTCCCTTTACAGAGAACGATTTGGGTCACCACCATCTTGCTGCACGCAAATGCTACCCAGTGGTATCTGAGACAGTACAGTATTCTCTTTAAAATCCAGCCGCACAGGTCTAAGTTATAGGTACCTTGCTTATAGGTACCTATGGTCTGCAGCCATATGAGAGCACCAGGGGTCAGCCCCAGGGTCTTTCCTCTAATGCCACCTGCATGTATGTTTAAGTCGTTCCAAAAGGAAGGCCTTGTGACAGAAGCCACAGCCCCAGGAAATAGGCAGGAAGGAAAAGAGAGAGGAAAGGGACATGTTCTGGCCATGCTGTAACTCACACCACCCGCGGCTGGCCGGCTCATAGGAAGAGGCTATTTGCTTTGGCAACACAACTTTATGGAGATGGAATGAATCCCATGTGCAGACTTTAGTGTTTGCTGAAGTTCTTCTCTTAGATTTGTTTCTGGACAAACTGATTACATCACTGAAAAGTTTTGGAACAAGTCTTCAGGGAAAAGGATACCGAGAAGAAAGGGAACCTTACACTGGAGGCAGTGACTAAAGTAGAAAACTCTGAATTGAAGGCCAGCCTCGGCCCCCTGGTCTATGTTCTTCCAGCCCTTCCTTCCTGTCTCTCCCAAGCAGAGAAGGTCCTGAATGCAAACTTCATCTCAGGATGCTGTCTATAGCAGTTTCATCAGTGTTAGGAGATCAGGATTGGTGTCACTTAGAGTGTGTGTCACCATACATGCCTATTTTCCTGTGCTTTTTACTGCTGACATATGGAACAGGGATGACCCCCTCATACCACACATCTACTCAGTCCATAAGGCCTCCTCTGTTGGCTTGAAGCAGAACTTGGCCCCATGATGCTCTCTAATGGCTGTGTCCCAGGCTTGTTCTGCATGCCACCGTGAGGGCAGGGTCCCATCTTTGCAAGAGATGTGACCCTGAGCCAGCCTTGTCATCCTCCCTGTGTGTGATCATGTTTTCCTGGGGGTTCAGAGCCTTGGTACAGTGTTCTGAAGGTCCCATGTGTCCCACTGGGGTAGGAGAGGATTGCTCCCTGCTCATAACCCCTTTCTCTGTTGATATGTGTTCTAAGCTGAACCAAACAAAACTGAAGTTGATTGACAATGGTCTTCATACAGATGAGTGATATGAGTGTGAAACTTTAATTACCTTTCCACAAGGCACAGAGGTAGAATTTCTGTTATTCTGGGAAAAAAGCAAATGAGGTACAGCCTCTGAACTGCATCCCAGTATGAGAAGCAAGACACTGAGAACTCTGCAAAACCAGACCAGTGCCATGTGCTGCTGAATTCCAACATGTGATTTTTCAGACTAACGACGAAAGAGGTGGAAATTTGGTCTGCTCATTTTTCCTTTGTGAACTGTGTTCATTTGTTTGGCTCTGCATTCACACCTCAGCTACTATCTTTATAGTTTCCAACTTAGATTTGCAGGAAGTAGGTAGCTATGTCCAGGTCATTTGTACATATATGAATTCGCACTTCTTTAATCAATATATCCACATGTATAAAAATGTTGGAAACACACACACACACACACACACACACACACACTCACTCACTCACACACACATATATTTTTTAGTACATGCATGTTTTGAAACCCAACTTTGCATATGTATTAAGAAATGCAGCTAACAATGGGGGAAGCAATACATACATTAAATGGTTAAAAGAGTCTACCCGTTTTTTTTCTTTTTTTAAAAACTGAGTCCCATTTATTGATGAAGGACTCTGTAGTCTACCCATTTTCAAAAAATACTATGCTGATCTTAAGAAAGTTGCCAAGGGGCCGGGATTTAGCTCAGTGGTTCTGCCACCTGCCTCTCAAGTGCAAGGACCTGAGTTTGATCCCCGCTACCAAAAAAGAAAAAAAGAAAGTTAGCCAAGAAATAGGGTACAGCTCAGTAGAAGAGCACTTGTCTGGCCTATTTGGGGTCCTGGGAGTAATCCCACGAACTGCCCAAAACAAAAAGTCACACACTAAAGTAACATGGTTAAGTAACTCTGTGATGTTGGCTGATGTGGGTAGGCAGGGGGAGCAGCTCTCAAGTTTGGTGCCCTGTCAGTGGCTAGGCCCCCCACCCCACCCTGGGCCTGAGGGTGCAGCCTGTCAGGGATGGGACATGCCATGTTCTCATGCTGCCGAGGGCAGCAACCCTGCAGAGAGCTGCTATAGGGCTGGGAGGCTGGGCTGCTGTCCTGCCACATCTACTCCAGGATGTCATGTTTCCAGTTTGTTTAGAGTTCAGTGCCTACAGTTTTTGTTTAAGTCAGACACTATCAAATGCCACTCACTGGGAGGGTGGGCCAGGCCTTACTCCCCAGCTCCCCATAGGTGCAGGAATTAATTCCATCTTCATACCAGAAATGCCAGTTTCTCAAGGACTAATCAGTGGGCCACAGACCTCTGTGAGTGCCAGTGCTAAGCCCAGCATGGTCCCTGGCATGTGAGTGGGTCTTGACAGGTCAGGGAATACAGGAACACAAGGCTAATGCAATTGGTCTTTAGGATTGACGTGCCCTTCCATGGACCTTGAAAGGCACCAGTTTAAATGGGGCCTCAACTATAAAGCCTATGATGGCGTTCCCTTTGTCTCTTTTCTCATCGTTCTATGCTGCATTTGATCCTGGTCCACGTGTATGGTTTGCCCCGAATCATTTAGTCAGCAAGTAATTACTGATAGTCCTTGAGGAGTCAATGGGTGGGATGAGCTCCAGCCCCAGAAGTCTGCCCTCCAAAGGGGAGGTGCAAAGGCCACTAAAGGGTAAATACACGAAAGAAGTAATGGCAGGAGGAAGCCAGAAAAGGATGTGCACAACTCTAAGCTGAGCCTCAAAGGACATAAACAGGTTTCCCTTCTTCCAGGGCACATTCAGGGAAGATGGATGTGGCACCTTTGAGGAAGAGCAGGAAGGGCCAGTGATTGAGTCAAGGAAGCTACTGGTGGCAAGGGAGATGCGGTATTAGGCAGGGCCACCAGAATGAGGCCTGGAGTCACATTCTAAGGCAAGGGAAAGCCACAGGGGTGTTTGTTTATTTTTGGTACCAGGCATTAAACTCAGGACATTGTGCTTGCGAGGCAGGCATGGTGCCATTGAGCTAAATCCCCGGCCCCACAGGGGTGTTTTAAGTATAGGAAGGACATGATGCATGTTTTATGAAGGTCACAGTGGGCTGTGGGAGCAGTGTGTTAGAATGCTGGATGCATCTACATCCTTAGCAAGGTAGTCAGCACAGCCAGCCTCAGGCTTAGAAACATGGAAATACACTGTCTGCTACATACCCAGCTTCTGCAAGTGCTTTTTGATTGCAGAATCTGAACAGCTGCACTTGGAATTATTGGCCAGTTTCACCGGGAAATATCCATACAAAGAATCCACAAAGGACAGTGCGGTGGCACACACCTGTGATCCTGGCACTTGGGAGGCTGAGGCAGAAGATTTGCTATGTGTTTGAGGCCAGACTGGGCTACACAGTGAGTTCAGGACCAGCCTGAAGCACATAGCAAGACCCTGTCTCAAAACACATACAAACAAACAACAACTACAAAAATGAACAAAGCACGTGTGACTCCTGCAAACATGATGAGATGATCCTAACCTCCTTCCCTCCTTCTGAGCTGGGTCAGCCATGCCCAGATGTTTCTGGTTGTTTTATGCCTTGTGAGTTTTCCCCAGAGGCAGCTTTCGGAACTGAACGTGTGTTTAAGCAGTGTACAGAGAGACTGTGTTATGTGTGTCCTTTATGACTCCCTGGTGCCGTGTCCAAGAGTCACCTCTCCCTGTTGCCACTGCTGTTCATTGCTGGGCTGTCTACTCCAAACGCACGTTCCAGAGGTAGCTGATCTGAGGCTGTACCAGTTCCATTAGTTGACATTCCTGGGTCTGGAACTGCAGGTGACAAAGCCATACCATCACATTCCCGCATGGCCTTGTCCATGAGGGTATGTGTCCTCTGCTTTGCATGTGCCAACACTTCAGGTTTGTTTTCTTGCTAACCTTTCCAGTCTGGTGATGTCATCCCAGTTATTTCTAGAAGACTCAAGATCAGCTATTATAATCAACTTCTAGTTCAAGTGTCCAGAGAAAATGATATCCAGACCTTCTCTGTACATCAGTGATTCAGACCAACCCTGGGTCAGACAAGAGAGAGCTAGGAGGGCAGGGTCCACCCTGCTTATTAGTTTACAAGGCTGTGGGAAACCAATTCCTTCACACTGTTCTGGGTTTTTTGTTCCTTTTTTTTTTTTTTCCTTTTCTTTCTTTTCTGTACTAGAGATTGGTCCTAGGGCCTTCACACTGAACTACATTCCTAGCCCTTTTTCAATTTTTTTGAGACAGGGTCTTGCTAAGTTGCCCAAATTGGGCTCAAATTTGTGATCCTCCTGCCTTAGTCTCACAGCCTGCTGGGATTACAGGTGTGTGCCATCATGCCTGGCTATACTGCTGTTTTCTTTTGGTACTGGGGATTGAAATCAGGACCCTGTGCTTGTGAGGTAGGCAAGCGGAACCACTGAGCTAAATCCTTGGCCCTATACTGTTCTGTTTTAATGAAAGATACTGGGGGCTGAGACATGGGGCCACATAACAAATTTTAAGAATGTTTCTATAGCACACACAAGCCGAAGGGAAGAAGCTTAAGAAAAAGAATAGGTTTTGCTGAGAAGAGTGGATGAACACCTGGTAGCCCTCACCTCCTGCTGTTTGGGCAAACTCCTTTAACTCACTCACTGTGCTGGTAGCTCTTTCTCTGCGCCTTGGCTCTCTAGCCCTCACACACTGCCTTGCTTATTATCCCTTCTCTCAGATACAAGGTGGTACCCTATGTAACAATCTGACTCAATTCCACCTCTTTGAGTCTTGAAACAAGCATAATGAACTCCCTTGGGGCCCAAAGATGTCAGCAAAATGAGGGAATTAATGCTGAAAGTATTTTATTTCCATATAAAAAAATACCAGTTATAACTGCTTTAACTTCACTAATACAAAGGAAGTCATAAGCAGAGCATTTGTACTTTAGTACAGAAATGCCAGAAGTTTCCTCTGGTCACACTGGAGTGCTATTTTTACTAGAAAGGAAGTATCTAGAAGTTCTCCACATATAAAAAGCCCCAGAAAGTACTACAGAGAATTCACATAGATTAGTCACTGTCACTGTTTAGGACAATTAGAGGCAGGCAAATGTTCAATATGAATTTCTGGAAGGTATGGTAATGATGAGATCACAATATTTGTTTTTTTTTTTGTTTGTTTGTTTGTTTTTTGAGTCAGGGTCTCACCATGTAGTTGAGACTGACCTGGAACTCACTATGTAGCCCAGGCTGGTCTCAAACTCACAGCAATCCTCCTGCTTCAGCCTCCTAAATGCTGGAATTACAGAAGTGTCCCACCACGCCCGGCTGAGATCACAATACTTGTATTTTAGAAAAGTCAAGCTTGTTATCTTTCTTCCCCCATCTCCCTCTCTTGTCAGTCTGTCTCTTTTTGTCTCATCTCTTTCTGTTCCTTGTTCTGAGGCCATGCATGATTTGGCTTTCTGAGGAAAGCAAGGGAGGCCGCTGCAAGTGCAGGAACCATCATAAACAGACAAATAGGTGTCAACATGCAAGCAAGTGGTGGGACAGCTATGAGGGTTCACTTGGCCAGAGCCCAGGTAGGGATGTGGGCAAGTCTAAAAGGGGCTAGAGCGTGCTCCAGGCCAGTCTCCGTGATGGAGAATCTGGTATTTTTAGTACAAGGAATAATGGCATCCAAGTCAACTGGATAGATGGAGGGTGGGAAGAAGTGGGTCTGGTCTTTGGCAGGGGCAGCTCAGGGCTCACTGGGCTGCCCAAGGCTCTGCTTCTGCCTGCTTTTCTCACTCTTGCTCTAGCTAGATTTTATGGCCTATGAGGCCATTTCTGGTGAGACCTTGCAGCTGTAGGGGAGGAGAACAAAGCATCTTGGGCAAGCACCAGGGCAGCAGCATGGGGAAGCTTTTCCTTCATCCCTGCTATTATGGCTTGGATCTAGATGTTCCCTCCAAAGCCTCATGCAACCATAGGTGGGGCTTTTTGGGAGGTGGCTGGATCGGGGGTATGTGACGCTAGGAGTGAAGGTGTGAGTGCTACTCTAAGGGTGGGTAGCCGGGACAAAATATAAAAGACAGAAAGAGGATGCTGTTGCTAATCATGTGTCACTTGTTTCTTTTGTTGCCTTCTACCTGCCACAAACGGTTTCTCCTCTGTGATGCCCCTCTGCCATGCCATCCTGCCTTGGAGCCAACTAATTATAGAGTGCAACCTCTACAAACTGTGAGCCAAAATAAACCCTTCTCAGCGGGGATTTAGCTCAGTGGTTCTACCGCCTGCCTTGCAAGCACAAGGACCCAAGTTCAATCCCTGGTACCAAAAAAAAAAAAGAGAGAGAGAGAGAGAGACAAAATAAACCCTTTTCTCCTTTAACTTTGGGTGTCAGGTATTTTGTCTCATCAATGAAACAAGTAACTAAGACACCTGCCATTGGGTTTCTAGCCCAATTCAGGCCTGTCACTCCCAGTGCTGCCTTCTCTATCAAACAACAGGGTCTCATTGTCTAGGTTGACATACTCTGGGCAGGAAACCCTGATTTTCCTTTTCAAAGAGCCAATGAAATCAAGTCATTGGCACTCTTTTTTTTTTGGAACCGGGGATTGAACTCGGATCCTTGCACTTGCAAGGCAGGCCACCACTGGCACTCTTTAAAGAAAGCTACAAATGAGCTGGATATGATGGCACACGCCTGTCATCTCAGTACTTGGGAGGCTGAGGAAGGAGGCTCGCCATGAGTTCAAGGCTAGTCAGCCTGAACTACATAGTGAGACCCTGCCTAAAAAAAAAAAAGTAAACGAGAGAGTGATATCAACTCCTAACTAAAAGAGTCCATACCCATACTGGTGAAGGCAACCCACAACCTACCCTTTATTCCCTGGTGTCAAGACTCCAGAAAAGGGAGAAGTCGGGCAAGAAGAACACGAGGAGGAGGAAATGGGGGTGGGGGGTACAGAGGCCAGAGGGAGACCTGAAACCAGGCACACCGAAGAGGCACTTAAACGAGAACCTATCTTGGCCCTGCCCTTTTCCCATGAATGCAAGTTCCAGGCCATCTCAAATTCAACAAGAAAACCTCTATTTCCTCTAAAAGCAAAGCTATAAACAAGAAAAATCTTGAGAAATAAGAATATGGACTAAGTCAAATAGCACTCTGTTTCTAGATAAGATTTAAGAAATACTGTGTTTGTTTGGGCTTTGAACTAAGCACTTATAAAAGTTAGAGGTGGATTTAGCACAATTTAATGCAAGGTTACTGCTGGGTCTGTCAGGGAGGGAGGTGTGGGTGCCATGAGGGGAAGTGGCCCGACATCTAGTGGTTCCCAAGACAGCACACTGTACCCCATTTCCTTCTGCATTCTGCACAGTTCCCAGGTCCAAAGGCCATACATAAGGGCCCACCCAATAAGAAGCAGCTCAGCACCCATTCCAAAGAGCCCTGGCTCAGAGTAGGCCTTCCTGAGTACTTCTTTTTCACCTGCAGGCTTTGTGCTGGTTATTGGTCTAGTGACATTCTACAGAATCGGTCCCTACACCAACCTGTCCTGGTCCTGCTACCTGAACATTGGTGCCTGCCTGCTGGCCACCTTGGCAGCTGCCATGCTCATCTGGAACATTCTTCACCGAAGGGAGGACTGCATGGCACCCCGTGTGATTGTCATCAGCCGTTCCCTCACAGCTCGGCTCCGCCGGGGGCTGGACAATGACTATGTGGAGTCTCCGTGCTGAGTTACCCTTCTCAGGGCGTCACTTGTGAATATCCACTCTAATGGAATAGTCTAGAAACCAACAGGCTCTCCCAGGCCCTGCTTGTGCACAGGCATGGGATAAGTCTGGGTTAGCTCTACACAACATGTACGATACTCATGTACATTTAATATGTTATATAAGAATATATCATATGTCTATGTATTATGTGTACCACTCTACTCCTGACAGCATCTTCCTTGGCCCGTGTAATTCGGCTTCACATCACACACGTTTCCAGGGTGGAGACGAGAGCCTGAGATGGGCAGGAGGTGGTGTGGGTGTCCTGCTGTCTACCTTTGTTTGGGATTAATTTATTCTGCATCTGCTGAGAGGATTTCCTGGTCACATTTTACTTTCATAAAGCAGAACACTAAGGAAGCTTTTCATGAAATGTCCATGATATTCCCTGAGTGAATCAGAATTTATAACCAGGCAGCAATGGTTTTATGCAAGAATTAGGTTAGTAGTGTACATTGTGTTCATGATCATTTTTCTAAGTTAAAATAAATGCAAACTTAACCCTAAAACTTGTGTTTTATTCATTTAGACTGCCACATCTGGGAAAGGAATTTGATCAGTTTTCCTATGATTTTTGCAGGCTGATGCTAAGGGAAGGATTAAAAGGACCCCGTGGGTGAAAATACTCTTTTCTATGGTTCCAGGCAACTGAGTCTCTGAAGTCCATATTCCCATGGACTCTGAAAATTATGGCCCTGGGATGGTAGATTAACAAGTGGAGTAGGAAGAAATCTGCTAGCTTTTCCTTAAAGAAAAACTCAGCTTCTTTAGTGGAGTGTTTGAGGGGCTGCAAAATGCCCTCAGAGGCCACACTGCTTCCAGATAGATGCATTTTCTTAGTCTACAAACTCCTCAGGTTGGGTAGAAACCATCTAAGATCTGTACCCCAGGGGTCAAAACTGGCCCACCGAACCCTAAACTTCCTATCTGCAACTGTTACCAGGGTTTGGTGCCTGGCTGGATATTTGCTCTGATTCAGCCACTATGAGATGAGGAGCACAGAAGGCAACTGCCAGAGAGCAAAAAAGCACTAGAACCAATACTGGTAGGGAACATGAGAAATAGTAATTCCTTTGGATATCTGACCACCATTCCTCCTAATAAAACAAGTTGATCAGCTTGGCTGATCTGAAACCCAGGTTGTACCAGGAATTTGTCTTCAGTCAGAACAAATAATGACCATCTAAGACACAGCACATAGTACAGAAATATTTACAATGCAGCACACTGGTGCAAACAGGTACCTCTTAACTTCTTTCCACTTGACTTTTTTCCTACAAAGGATTTTTATTTCCAATCACATGTTAAATGTGATTGCTAATATTATGCATACAACTACATAGTAATACACTAAAATTTTAAAATTGACCATATGGGTCAGTTTTGGCTCTGTGACCTGTGACAAGGGTGACCTAAAAAACACTGGGCTTTACTATGCAGCCTCTCTGGGTCACGGCTGTCTGCATGGCTCCCTGGCTACATGGCTAGTATAGAAAAAGGCCCTTCCAACTGCGAAAAGGCCTGGCCCTGCTAGTTTAGAAAGACAATGGATGAGGACCCCACATTATACTCGTGTTATGAAGGGTACCTTCTGTGTTACAAAGTAATTATTGCAGATGATGGTTGCTCTAAGCAATTAATTTCTCAGATTTCTTTTCTCACAATGTCACTGCTGCATAATTTTCCTACCCTTTTAAAGTTAAAATCTATCAACTGCTTTTGTGGTGAATTTCTCTCAGGAGAACTCAGGTCCTTGTTGATAGTCCTTGACTGACACCGCCCCCCCGCCTTTGGTCCTGGGGATCAAACTCAAGACCTTGTGCTTGAATGGCAGATGAGGTGCCACTGAGCTAAATCCCCAGCTCTGACATTGTGTGTGTGTGTGTGTGTGTGTGTGTGTGTGTGTGTATGTGTGTGTGTGGTACTAGAGATTATACCCAAAGCTTTGTACATGGTAAGCAAGCATTCTACCACTGAGCTACATCCCTAGGCCACCAGATGTTCTTTTACAGCAATTTAATTGCATTTTTCCCCTTGCTATTTTTGTTTATTTATGAAAAACTTTTAACAATATTTAGCAAACATGAACTTTTTTTTGGCGGGGGTACTATGGATTGAACTCAGGACCTTGTGCTTGAGAGCCAGGTGGCAGCACCACTGAGCTAAATCCCCAGCCCCTGCAAACATGAACTTTTGATGAATTATTCTGAACAGTTAAATAATAGGGTTTTTTTTTTTTCCAGGTTTAGGGATTGAACTCAGGACCTTGTGCTTGTGAGGCAGGTGTGGTGCCACTGAGCTAAATCCCTGGCCTTATCTTGAACACTTTAAAATAAATAAAAACAAATGATATCTTGTAGGATTCCTGTACCACATGCCAAGAGCCAAGCTCACCAGCTTCACCAAATGCACCTTCTGTACAGCACAGCATACCAGGCACATCCTGGTATCCTTGAGCTAAGCAGCATTTCATGGAGTGAAAAGACCATTAAGTACACCATGATACAACCACAAAAGCATTAATGATTTTGAAAACCAGGCGAGAAGGAAAACACAGAGAAAATGAAGGCTCTAAAGGGGATGCATACCACCTTTTGATACCTCAGTCAATAGAATCCTTACCTCTTGATGAGTTTGATAGATTTGAAAGCTTCATCCATGTCTCCCACAGTGACGAAGAAGCTGAAGTTGAGCATGGCATCCTGAGTGGGCTTGTCGCAGTCCTCCAGCCCCACAAAGTCTCGTAAAGGTCTCCTGGCCACCATCTGGGGAGTGCAGTAGTGCTCAGAATGCACTCTGTTTTCTCCATCGGCTTCTCCAGGCTGAAGGACAGAGGCCCCATTTGTTTGTCAGGTCACATGTCAAGGTAAAAGACACGCCTAAATCCTTTTGTCTAGATACTCGTCAGTGCTGGGAAAAATCCATTTGCAGATAGAAACACAGGTATTCAGCCCAGGGATCTGTTTAGGGTCCTTGAAAATTATCAAAGCCTTAGGCCTTAGTTTCACATAACAGGTAAACAAAGGCTGTCCAGGTGCAAACTTATTTTTCAACCTCTAACTCACTAACATCAGATTCTCAACAGTCAGAAATGGCTGTAACTGTTCCCATCACTAGAGTGTGTTTTATTTATTTAGTTAGCTACATTTTTTTTTTTTTCCCCGAGTCAAGGTCTCACTATGTAGTTCAGGTTGGTCTTGAACTTCATATGTAGCCCAGGCTGGTCTCAAACTCTGTATGATCCTCTTGCCTCAGCCTGAGTGCTGAGATTACAGGTGTGTGCCATTACATCCACATTAGCTGGAGTGTCTTATTAACCATAAAGATTTTTTACCAGCTTGAAATAATCAAGTCAGATATGTGTACATCTCTGTGAGGTCTCTTAGAATTAAAAAACAATGGTCTTACTTCAGGAAGAATTTTTTAAAATCATCACCTGGATGAGTTTTATACTCTTTGCTTGTGTTTCTCAGAAGAGTTGTCAACCTAGTACAGCACCCCTGAAACATACACCCTAAGAGAGAGAGACATTCCTGTAGATCATGATATATATAGCATGCCGGGCCTGCCTCTTGGAGCAATCTGCCCTGGTCACATGGAGCAAGCAATGGGGACCAAGAGCCGTTAGACTGTACCACCCTCACTGGAAACCTGGAACCAATGAGGCTGATGAATTTGCACGTACACAAATAATCAGAGTAAGAGCTGGTTTGTTTTTGTTTTAGACAGGGTTCTGCTGTGTACTCCAGACAGGCTTAGAACACTGGATGTAGACCAGTTGGCCTCAAACTCATGCATGACCTTCCGAACTCAGCCTCTCAAGCACTGAGATTATTGGTGTGTGCCACTTCCCAGGTTGAACTAATACTCCTCCCCACGTGCAAATGAGGGTCAACACACATCAGGTGAGGTGGCTGTACACATGACAGGTCCAGACTTGGCCCACAGTCCGTGGACTCCCAACCAGCTTGGATAGGCAACATGGCATCCCACTCAGACAGAGTAGACTCTCAGCCAGATGTGATCCATGCCTGTAATCGTAGCACTCTGGAAGGCTGAGGCAGGAGGATGGCAAGTTTGAGCCTAGCCTGGATAACTTAGCAACTTGGCATAACCCTGTCTCAAAATAAAAAATATGGTGTAGTGTAGTACACAAAAACTCTGATCTATTTTCTAATAATTCATCCTCCAAAAAGCTGGCACTGGTGTCTCTCCCACCCAGCCAAGCTCCTCACATAGGTAAGCAGGTTAAACACAAAATGTTGGAACACAGACACATATACAAGCTACGCGGGATGCATCAGATGTACAAATGGGTACATATGCTAGGGGCAAGTGCTGGTGCACATAAAGGGACACCAGCTGGAGTGGGGAACACACACAGTGCACACACGACACTGCTTAAAATGAAGAAGAGGGACTTAGGGAAATGACAAAGCCACAGTGACAAACTGTAACTGAGGCCCTCTACTTACAATCATGTCATACATGCCTCCTCTCTGGAACAACAACTAAGATGCAGGGCATGAGGGGAGGTGGGACAGAGAGAGACAAAGAAAATATGCATAAATGGATGAATGAAACAAAACAACAGAAAAAACTAGAAGTTAAAAGAAAAAATTTAAAATTAGAAATGAATTTAAATTCAATTGAAAGATTATTTCCAACGTTCTGAGTTCAAGAATCACAGAGAAATCAATGAACATAAAGAATACAGAATACGAATGAAATTCAAGCTGGGTGTGGTGGGGCATGCCTGTAATCCCAGCACTTGGGAGGCTGAGGCAGGAGGATCACTTGTGCGTTCGAGACCAGCCTGGGCTACATAATGCGTTCCAGATCAGTCTCAAATACATAGTGAGACCCTGTCTCAAAAAACAAAACAAAACAAAAAAAGAATGAAATTCAGAAAAGAGCCAGTTTGATGGTAGTAATCTATTTAAAATAAGGCAGTTACGGCAACCTGTACTGAGAGGAAGCTCTCTAAATTTTGTAAATCACAATACTTCCCCTATCTTTACCAAGACCAACTCCATTTTAATGCACGTAAAAGTCAGGCACAGGGGCACAATCCTGCAGTACCATCTTTTAAGGAGGCTGAGGTGAGAGGATAAGTTGAGCTCAGGAGTCCAAGACCAACCTGGACAACAGCATGATTGTATCCCAAAAAGAAAAAAAGTTAATTCACATAAAATTATAACATATAAAGTGTTAGCATGCCAACTTGTAATGGTTGGTCATGCAATACTGCTTTATATAATCTGGAACAATGGAACGAACTACACCCAAACTTTTTTATTTTTTATTAAAGATGGGGTCTTGCTCAGTTGCCCAGGCTGGCCTTGAACTCACAATGCTTCTGCTCAGCCTCCTGAGTAGCTGGGATTATAGGTATGTGCCTCCATGCTCAGCTCTCTGACTCATTCTTGTTCTGAGTGTGTGCAGCACTACACTGGGAGTACAGGAGAACCCAGAACCAGAGAACCCCCCACACCTGGTCATGTGACTATCACAAACTAAGGGGCAATGTCCTTTCTGCCCTGTGTCCATTATACCACCTCCTTTAAATGCAGGGTGTAACAGGGTGTGTGGTGGCACATACCTGTAATCCCAGCACTTGGGAGGCTGAGGCAGGAGGATCGTTGTGAGTTTGAGACCAGCCTGGGCTAAACAGTGAGTTCCAGGTGAGTCTGAACTACATAGTGAGACCCTGTCTCAAAAAACCAAAAACAAAAAAGCTGGACGTAGGAAGAGCCTGGGTGGGGCCTGTATACTTGCTGGGGATTGTGTGGCCTAAAAATTAAGCTAGTTTACATGGCCATGTGGAAGGGATCACATAGAAGATCCAGATGCAGGTCCTTCCTCTGCTCTAAATATCCACCTGTGATCTCTTTCCCCTTTACTGTCTTGCAATTTTGGTTGCAAAAGTAATACATGTTAATTGGACAAAATTAGGAAAATACAGACTCATTTTGTTTCCACAAGGCTTGTTTTTTTTTTTTTTTGGTACTGGGGATCTAACTTGGGACCTTGCCCTTGTAAGGCAGGCCATGGCACCAGTGAGCTAAATCCCCAGCGAGCTAAATCCCCAGCCCAAGGCTTGTTTTTAAGATTGATTTTAAGTCACCTTATGAGAAAACCAGAAAAATCAGATAAGGCCGACACTGTTTAGTCCTTCTGATATGTCAGTAATAACACACAGAAAGCTGCCTACATGTACGTGATATGTCCAGGAGGAAAGCAGCATCCTCATTTCATGGGATCAAAGCCTCACAGCAGCTGCTGCAGCCCAGGTGGAAGCATTGGCCCCCAGCCCCACAACACCACCCTGGCTCACTGACCATACCAGCCAGGAAGAAACTAAGCCTGCAGACCTGCCAGGATCCTGGAGGGAAAAAAAGGCCCCTGAAGTGATTTAAGAGCTTCCAGAGCCTGAGAACAATTGACTGTTTGGTGAAGCAAAGGGGAGAAAATCACTGACAGGCTGAGCATGTGTACCTGAATGCAGGATGCTCTTAGGACAGACATACCACTTTTCTGTATACTCGCCATGGAACCTCTCACCTGAACATTTCAGAATCACACGGATTTGACATCAGGTACAGAAGAGACCTTGGACATGAGGAGACTACATCTAGGGAAGCTAAAGAACTTGTTCAGAGTACAGTGGTTAGCGTGTGTGCTCTTATGTGCAGAAAATGATGCCCTTCTATCACAAATTTAAAAAATACCACGGCAGGTGACTTTTTCACAGGAGCCTTCACTGGGTCCATGTCATGGAGATTTGCATTGTCGCTGGTTTTCACTTATTTGTAGTTTCTAAATTTCATACAGTAAATACAGGAATGTGTAATTTTTATTTGTTTGGTTTTTTTTGAGACAGGGTCTTGAAATATGGCCCATGCTGGCTTCAAACTCCTGGAGATGCCCTTGCCTTAGCTTCGAGAGTGCCAGCATTATAGGCATGTGGCACCATGCCCAGGAGAATGTGCAAGTTTTTAAAAACAGCCAGGATAAGGAAGAAAAGACAGACAAACTGAAAGACGTCATGCCTCTGGGGGAAAAGCAAGAGGGAAGGGCATAGGATCCTGGCTCAAGTTATGACTCGTTATACTGCTCATCAGTGCAACTTCTGTCCATCCTTTGAGCAAAGCAATTTCTCCTAATTTTTCCCAGTTCAAGAGATCTTAGTGTTCACTGCATTTCTGGTGACAAATGATAGCAGATGCTGACCTGGATTAGTGAGAGGTGAGTTGGGAAAACTGGGGGGCTACTTACCCTCAGAACCTTAGAGATGCTTGAAAGAACCCCTACTAGACAAGGAGAACAGAAAATACTGAGCAGATTTCATGCAGTCACACCTTTTTTGTGAAGTAATAATGGGGAACTTCCATCCCCAGCAGGGCCTGGTAGGCAGGAGGTCGAGGGAAGCTGTCATGCAGCAAGAGACCATGATCTTCGGAAATGAAGAATGATAAGATCAAAACATCCTCCTGGGAGAGAAAGGACAATGTTGTTCTGTTTTTAATTAGACAGTATAATATTCTATTTTCCTTCTAATTTCTGTTTTCACTGCCAGCACATTTACATAATCCAGAGAAAATAAAGAGGAATGCCAGTATGCACAGTCTTTTTTCCCCCTCTGGTGTGTGGCTGACATATGCGCCTCTACTAGGATTTCTCAGCTCTTATTACCCCCTTTGGAAGAACCCAGCACCTTCCATCTCCCAGAATAATGCAACCCATGTGGTGAGAGACACTAGTCTCTGAGTGACCATCAGTCCCAGTTAAGTTGGTGATGGAAACTCTTTGTGGGGAGTGCGGAGGGGAATAAAAATAATTAAGATATGTTAAGTACATGTACCTACCCTCTAAGAGGAATGTAAACATTATGTACTACAAACAGGTAATAATAAGAAAAAAAATTATTCCTCTGGTTTCTCTATTTTTTTTTCTCCTTGGTACAGAGGATCAAACTCAGGACCTTGCACTTCCAAGGCAGGAACAGGGCCACTGAGCTAAATCCCTGACCCTTGGTTTCTCTATTCTGATTCAAACATGAACAATGGCAATGATGACAGAAAGACACACTACTTTGCTTTCAAGGAATAGAGAGCACGCAACAAAGAAGTGACACTGTTTTGTCATACACGATACAAACAAGCAATGCCAGGAAGCAAAGCCTTCCCTCATCTGCAGGACCTTCTGAGCAAGAGCCTTTCCTCACTACTGCAGCATGAATTCTCACAACTGCATTCACTGTCACAGAAGACATAAATATTTGACCAAATGGCCAGGAAATAACCTTCCCACTGACATGTCTTCATCTTTCACTGGCTATCATTTGCTATTCTGGTTCACCAAGGACTGACATTCTACCCTCTTTTTTTGGAGATGGGGTCTTGCTATGTAGTTCAGGCAGACCTCAAACTTGCAGGAATCCTCCTGCCTCAGCCTCCCGAGGGCTGGGATTACAGGTGTGTGCCATCACACACAGTGCTGCCCTTTATCTTGAAGACAATTCCTCTGGCAATTCTTTGTTCCTTTATTTCATTGATAGAGAAGAGACTGTAATACATTTTACTGGTGTTTTAGGATCAAGAATCAGATTTGCTCCTGAGAATCTTGGGTAATGATATTGACTATAGATAATTTCAGTAAGATGACACTTTTACCATCTTGGTGAGGGGAACACTTTTGGCTCAGAGATATGTCCTGAAGTTTTAAGGTGGGATGTTCTTTGCTGACTTGAGAATCCTAATATACAGATTCCTCTAAGGATGACGTGGTTAGAGAGGTCCTGTGGGTTAGATAGTTTCCCAGGAATTTCTGATATCCCATTAGATATAAGACCTAAGAAGTGTCAATGAGTTCCATCTGCTGGTAGGATACTCCAGGGTACTGGGAGTGCATCTGCATGGAACTGTAAGGCCCTGCAGAGGCTGGAGGTGAGGACAGAGGCAGTAGCTGAGAAGAGGAAGCTGTATGAGTGGCAGTCTGCCTTGGTTCAAGCTATGGGATGAATAGCCTCTGATTTAATCACAGTATATGCTTGAATTGAGGGGTTGGTTCCTATCAACTGTTTCCACAAGAAGCTCTGCCCCAGAGAGAAAATAACATGCAGTAGCTAAGTTAACAAGAGAATCAAGGAAACAGAGGGTGCACCCAGCCCATCATGTGGACCCACTGAAGAGAGACACACTCCACACTGCAGCTTTTCCACCTGGTTTAAGAGAGGTCTGCCCATTGTCTTTCAAGAACCACTTTCAAGTTATAGACAAACTACTTTCATTGAGTGGTGTGAGGGGCACACTATTTTGAGTGACTGGATTTTCCTAGTATCTCTCCCATAAGCCATGTTATGAGGGTTATAAGTCTGGCAAACAGTTACCATGTGCAAAGTGGTAGGTACTGTGGGGCTGGTGCTGTCCTCAGCACAGGGCCGCTGCTTGTCTCCTGTAGCCTGGGCTCCCAGCTCCTCTTGCATGACCTCACACACGAAGAGCCTGGGTTCATTCTGATCCCAGTAATGGTTCAAAGGAATGTAGTTTGTCAGTCTCTCAACTGGGAAGATGGGGCTTCTGAAAGAGAAGGGAAGATCGCCCCCAATTCTGAGGATAGTAGTCTTGTGTTCACATCCCACACCCACTTGGAGGCTCTTGCTCACTGTACCCAGGCTGCAGCCTCCCTCTGTAGGTGCCCTGCCTCTGGAGCATCTTTGTACCTCATACTGCCATACATCCTGTTGGAATATGCTCTCAGATAATTAGGAATTAGTTGAAAGGGTCCTAGTGAAATCTAGTTTGAAGAACCCAGAGTGTGACACTTGGGCGGTGTAGGGTTCATAAAGGGTCCAGGACTTTCCCTAAAGGGACGTTTTTCCAGGACTAGCAGGGATGGCGCCCCCTACTGGGCAGCATCAACTTGTCTAAATCAGGAACTGGTTTTTATTTCTAGAAGTGACCCCTTGATACTACCCATTTTTATCCTGGACCCTCTCCTCTCTAAAATTCCATGTTCTATGGGTCAGGAACTCCATAAAGTATTGTAGGGGGACTAAATGAACTAGATGGCAAAGAATGAGTAAGATGTCAAAAGAAGGCAGGTTCCTGGATAGAGGAGAAAGAAGTACAGTAAGTTTGGGTGGAGGGTGGGATGTCTAGGCTCAAAGGCCTACGGAGGTTGCAGGAAGGGCAAGACCCTGTCCTACAGCAAATGAACATCCCTTGAGGATGCTACCTACACCAACACCAGAGATGTACCTGTGGCACATCCTGAGCACTGAGCAGAAAGCAGGGCAGACATGACACAGTGTTTTGGCTTGAGTGTTTGCCAAATACCCACAAAGTGCCAGACACACACTGTGGGTCAGACTGGTCTGGTATAAGACACATAATGGATAGGACAGTTGGAACAGACAGAAGGACAGGACAGCACAACATGAATTAAAAGTAATTTCAAAAGAAAAAAATGGGAACTTGGGTCATGGAAAGCAGGGATCAAAGGAAAGGTTAGTTCCAAGATTTTAAAACTGGGTGGCTAAGAAGATGGGTGCTGTGGTGAAAAATGGAACTCTGGGAAGTGCGGTGCATCCAAGGTGCTCAGGGGCACATGTTCTAAAGGAGGAGGATGGGGAGCCAGCTGGGAGGGAAGCAAAGATGGGAGTGTTCACCTGGGGACGCCATCAGGCGTGTGAGGCGGATCTCACCAGGTGAAACAGAGTTCCAGAGAAGGTCTGATGAGGCAGCTGTATGGTCAAAAGAGGCAGGGAGGATTTGGTGTCAGCTGGACAAGAGGAGATGCACTGGAAAGGAGGGATCTGTTAGATGTAGCAAAGTGGGGCTGGGGGTGTAGTGGTAGAGCACTGCCTAGCACCCGTGAGGCTGTGGGCTGCATCCCCAGTACTGCCAAAAAACAAACAACAAAAACCTAGCAGAAATGGCAAAGCAGTACAGAACGTGACAGAACAAGCTGCTGAATCCAACATTCTCAATTCCTCTGCTTTTCTGTGAACCGCCCATTCGTGCCTGAAATTTCTACTTGTGCTTCTCTGCTCTGCATTTACACCTCTCTCTCTCTCTCTTTCTCTCTCTCTCTCTCACACACACACACACACACACACACACTCATCCTGGCTGTCACCCTGTCCCTCCTTCTTGAAGATAATTTCTCTATGCTGCTTCTCCACTGTAACAAGGAGACAGACTCAAATCTAGCATTCTGCATATCACTTGCTTTTCTGTCTTTATGCAGAATCAAACTCAAACAGCAGTGAAATACAATACTGTAAGATTCTGAAGTCTATTACTATGTTCTCAACATCAGAAGGGATATGTTATGTTAAATTCCCAAAGAAAAACAGTATTTTTTTTTTCTAGAAATATTCTCTACAAAGACAAGAGTTCTAGACTGGGGGTGTGGCCTAGCATATGTGAGGCCCTGGCTTTGATCTCTGGCAATGCAAAAACAACAAAACAAAGACAACTGACCTCCCTCCTGTTGGAGACTCCAATGGGTTTCAGGGCTTCTCTGCAGCCCTCTGTCTGTCTATGAGTCCTGGGCTGTTTTTATAGATACTGTGGCTAGAGCCCTTCTGAAGTTCACATCCTACTCAACCGATTCCAGAACTTTAACCATGGAGGACAGAGACCAAGACTCAGATCTACTTCAACTGCCTCAGTGTGATTCCATTTTTTAAAAAATCTTTATGGTAATGGGGATTAAACTCAGGGGTGCTCTACCACTGAGCTATATTCCCAGACATTTTTATTTTGGGACAGGGCCTTCTAAATTGCTGCAGCTTGCCTCAAACTTGTGATACTCCTATCTTAGTTTCCCAAGTAGTTGGGATTATAAGTGTGTACCACTATACTGGGCCTATTTTTTATTTTTGTTTTTGCATGACTAGGGAGTGAAGCGAAGGCCTTCAGACTGAGCTAAACCCATTGTCCTTTTTAAAATTTTTGAGAAAGGGTCTTGCTGAATTGCCCAGGGTGGGCTTGAACTTGCAATCCTTCTGTGAACTTTTGTTGTGGTTGTTGCTTTTTGTTTTTGCTACTAGCAACTGTTGCAAAATCTTTTGAAGTTTGAAATACAACTTAACAATGACCTGTCCAGGTGATAAGTAAGCAAATATAGTTTTCAATATCTTTTCTACAAAATCCTCCCAAACACCATCTTACTTGTTAGTTTCTTGCCCATTAGAGGGTAGTGTCTCTCTCTGATCAATCTGTCCAGTCTTGAGGTCAAGGACAGTCACTGTGTCCATTTCAACATCATAGAAGCAGATTCTGGAATCAGGAATGTTGTCAACCTGAGGGAAGAGAAGATGGCACAGTTCCCAGAGCAACCTGGACTCCTGTTGTGTGAGTTATGCTCCATGGGCCACACATTTGCTAAGGGGAATATACCCATCAGCCACAGCTACAGACCATGTCAGCCTTTAGGGAGTGGCACACTTTATAATTTGAACATCAACCTTTTATCCCACAGAAACCATTTTTTAGTCCCTGCACCCCAGGATCTTACTATATAGGCTCAGGCTAGCCTTTTGAACTTACTGGTAGTCTGGACTGGCCTTGAACTTGTGTTGATATTCTTGCCTCAGCCTCAGGAGTGCTGGGACTACAGGCATGTGTCACCACACTGCTCAAGTTACTTTATAATTTCAGAGAAAAAACAAATCTATAAAACTGTCCAACCATTCTGTGTCTACTACAGATGCTTTCTTAGCTGGCATAGACTAAAAGGAAACCAGAAGGAATCTGGATTCTCGTGAAACCAGTCTCACAAAGCTGAGTAAAAATAAACTTCATGAAGATGGAGGATGGCTAGCTATTCCCACTTTTGGGCTAGCACATGAGGCAGTATGTACAAGTCACAGTAAGGACCAGGGGAAGGCACATCCTGAGGCCAGGCTGCAACTGCCACGTTGAGGAAGACAGACACTGCCCACTGTTCAGTGGGATCTTTGGAGCTTTCTTAGGTGATGGCTACACTTATAAGTTGACAGCAGTACCACTCACAAGAGTAAGAAAGGGAAGACACCAAAAAGAATGGATAAATAAAAGTCCACTGTACAAAAGAAAAGCATTCAGCCAAAAAAAAAGAGTAAGGCGCAGACACCAGCTACAACACAGCTGACCCTGGAAAATAGGATGTTCAGTGACAGAAGCCAGTCACTAAAAGACAGCTACTGTATGATTCCATTCCTGTGAAATGTCCAGGACAGGCAAGTCCATAGAGACAGTAAGCAAATTAGTGGTTGTAAGGGCTAAGGAGAATGGGGGGGTATGGCATTTTATTTGATAGTGATGAAGATGGAGGCACAACACTAACTACAGTGCCACTGAACTGTTCACTTTTCTGTAATTTTTTTTTTCGGTACCTGGAATTGAACTCAGGGCCTCACACTTGCCAGGAAGGTGCTGTGTTACATTCCCGACAGAACTGTTCAATTTAAATGGCCAATCTCATCTCAACTTTTTAGAGACACTATTATAAGAAATAAGCTGGGGACTTATCTAAGTGGTTCTGCTGCCTGCCTCACAAGTGCAAGGACCTGAGTTTGATCCCCAGTGCTCCCCTCCACAAAAAGAAATAAATGTTACCACCTCCAAAGGGTACCTTGGGGCTACAGTAGCTGAAGTCAGTGTTTTAATGGTGGAGGAAGAGGGTGAAAGAACCTGTGCCACAGCAGTGAAAGTGACAGCTCTGAGGGTCTCTCAGGACTTATCTCAGTGTATACTGGAAATGCTCGATAACTGCTGGGGGATGGGGGCCAATAGAAATAAAGCAGGTCCACCTTGCCTTCTAACTAGGCTGCCCAGTGGCACCAGTCAAGGAGCTGCTCCGCAGCACCTTTGTAACAATGCATACTGACTTCTGAGGGCTGAGGCTCTCAGCTGTCTGCTTCCTGGAAATCTTTTCCTAAGGGCCCGCCCCTCTAATTCCTCCCGCCCTTCCTCAGTGGCTCTCCTCATCCGGCCTCCTGGGCTGCTCCCTGTGACTCCATACTGCCCTCCACCTCAAGCACTCATTCTCTTCTGTATTCCCTGACACCACTGTGGCTTCCCCTCACTCCTTCATCCCTTGGCCAAGGACCACTGGCTGGAGCTCCAATGAAGTTTTATCAGAATCCTTGAAAATAAGATCAAGGAAATGGCAGGTGCAAGATGCGGTTGAGATGATGTTGCCACTATCACTATAGCTTTCTTCCTTCCTTCCTTTTCTCTATTTTTTGGGGGTTGGTACTAGGGATCGAACTTGGGACCTTACACTTGCAAGGCAGGCGGCAGCACCACTGAGCTAAATCCCCGGCCCTTCCTTCCTTCATTCTCATTGTGGCATAGGAGAGTACTGTGCATATGCACATAGAATAATAGAAACTGAGGGAAGCAGCTGAATTTCCACGCTTCCCCCTGCCCATCCCTCTGCGCCCACTGGTATCTGGTCCTCAAGTCAGTGCTGTATTGTCTCAGACAGCACTCCAGCAGCAGGCGCAACTCAGATATCAACTCTGGGTTTTACACATCTGTAAAGCAGTGCTAGGGGACACACACCCAAAACTTAAAGAGATTACAAGAAACTTAATCTAGTAGATATGGGAATGATAAATGAGATTGGGAGACTGTAAAAAAGAAAAGTAAGAAAACGAAATTTATCAAACATTTAGACAAAAGAAGTAATTGTAGGTTTAACAGCCATGGACAAACTCACAAATTGCAATCAATAGATCTGGCTACATAAAAACATCAGCCTTTTGACATCTCTACAAATGCCTTAAGGAGAATGAAGAGCTAACAAGAACTGTGGGAGCCAGGCGTGGTGGTGCACTCCTGTAATCCCAGCACTTGGGAGGCTGAGGCAGGAGGATCGCTGTGAGTTCGAGACCAGCCTGGGCTACATAGTGAGTTCCAAGTGAGTCTTAACTATATAGTGAGACCCTGTCTCAAAAAACCAAAAAAAAAAAAGAAAAAAGAAAAAAGAAAAAAGAACCAGGGGGAAAACATGCAGCAAATCAGCAAACAGGAGGCCAGGAATTCTTCCTCATTCTTTAACACTCAGGTGCCTGGGCGAAGGGGCCCATTTGTTCTGCCTCTTCTTCTCCAGAACAATGAAGCACATGTCCTTCTCCTGGATACTTGTGGCTGCTGGTAGGGAGGGTTGAGGTAAGTTCTTCTTCACTGCACACTTCTTTATTCTGAGCATATCCTTTACCTATTTTCTGCCCTGTCATGGAGAAGTGTTACTCATGTGCTGCAAGGGGACTCCTTTCTCAATCTGCTCCTTCTCCTTGGGAACAAGCTATCTCTGTGCATGGTCCCCTCTCACTCTGACTCCTTACCTAGCACCATGGCCCTTCCTGGACCTCCTAGATCTCAAGTCACCCACATCCGTATGCTACCAGAATGGTGACTATGGTCTGAAGGGATTAACTAGATACCTCCTTGGAGCTCCCAGTTCCCTGACTATCTGCTTGCTTGGCTTTCTCAGGGCCTTGCTGTACTTGGGAATGGCAGGAGTCATCTTTTCCTGCTGAAGCAGAACATGCTTTAAGGACACCTCCCAAGCCCAGTCCCTTACCTAAGCCAGCTCTCCCTTGAGATCCAGCCTGGATGTCGGTAGGTATGAAACTGTCCATCTGACACATCCAACTCAGCATACCCATCTCCCACACCCGCACTCCATCTCAGAATGCTCACTTTCCTCACCTATACCTCCAACCCAACACACCTACTTTCCTCACCTACACTCCCAACTCAGCATACCCACCTTCCCTCAAATGCCATGAGGGTCAGAAACAGGGGAAGTGTCCCAACAGCAATGGGTCACCAAGCTCCATGACTGCCACTCTCACCACATGGCCAACGCGTCCAGGCAGCCTTGAGGGTACTAAGGGGATCTCTGTAACCACTTTGTCCTCTCTCAGTCTTTTAGAAATTGCCCTCTTGAGGGCCGGGGATTTAGCTCAGTGGTTCCAGCGCTTGCCTCGCAGACGCAAGGACCCGAGTTCAATCCCCGGTAGCAAAACAGAAAAAAAAAGAAAAAAAAGAAAAAAAAAAAGAAAAATAAATCACCCTCTTGAAAACAGGATTCTGAGATTATGCTCCTTGCCTCTGTGCCAAGTTCAAAGTCAGCCTGCCAACCACATCAGCCTTGTTCTTTCTTTCCAGAACTGACATTGACCTTGGTGAGGCAATGCTCTACCCAGTATGCCCTCACCTCCTGACTTGTACCTCGTATCACAGTTCCATTGTCACTACCTCATGGGCTTCCTCACAGCTCACAGCATGACCTGCGCTGTTACACACTTGGCTGGTGTGCCCACTTCTCCTTTATGGCTCTTACCATGGTTGTAGAAATTCATCAGCTGGCTGCCTTGATGACTGATGTCTGTTTATTCACAGGGATTACAGTAGTCCTTTCATTTAACTGATCACCACTGTATCTGTGGTGCCTGCTCCACTGGGGGCAACCAGCATCATCTCATGAATGAATGAACCAATGAATAAACAAATACTGTGGGGTAGAATGAAAAGGCAAATCCAGAACAATGCCACCAGCCACCCTACTCTCAGGCACTCTCTAGGTGGCTACAAGAGTCCATTTCCACACCCATCTCATTCTACTTTTCTCAGGAGGATGCTTAAAAATACACTGGCAGACAGGCATACTTGGAATTCCAGCATTCTGAGTGGCTGAGGCAGGAGGATCACAAGATTGAGCTTAACCTGGGCAATTTAGTAAGACCCTGTCTCAAAATAAAAAAGGGCTGGGGATGGATGTAGCTCAGTGTAAAGGCCCTGGGTTCAATCCCCAGAATGATTGTGTCGGGTTTTTCACCCACAACAGTCCTTGTCATCTCTTCTTGTACCAAGGAGAATTCAGTTGGGTGATGAAGAAAACAAATGGAAAAGGGAAAGGCTGAGGGGCTCTCTTAAGAAAAAAACAATAAAAAACAAAGAAAGGCAGGAAAGATGGGAGGCGTACCGGTGGGGGAATGGACTAAGAATGGAGGGCAGTTAAAGATGGCGTTATACCAGGAGGGAAGGGATGAAGGGAGGCCCGAAGGCTACGTGAAGAGGAGCAGGTGGGGTGAGGAGGGCACAGCAGGACAGGGGAGGGATGGGGTTGGAGGCACAGCCGTGGGGCAGGCCCTCACCTAGGGCCACTGGCGGGAAGGCCCTCCCTCACCTTGCTGAGGAGGATGCTGATCTTGCTCCCACTGGCATTGCATCTGAGAGAAACGATGGAGCCCACGCCAGGGATCAGCTCAGCCAGGTTCCTGCAGTTGCAGTGCACCTTTGCCTCTCTGCAGGACAGAGGAAAGAACCACAGTGTGTCAGAAGTTCCTTTCTGTACAGATGCCATTCACTGTCCCAGGCATGTCACAGAAAAGACCCGATTCTCTGCTGAGGCCTTGGCTCACAGTGAATTTTGCTGGACAATTTGCCACTTCTCAGCTTACTGTCAGGTGCACTCAAGACCTGGGCCAAGCACAGGGCAGTTTCTAAATGATAGGTTGTTAATAGAAAGTATATAAATATGTATTCTTAGTGCGCCTCCTGTTCTTACACAAACACGGTGAATAAGGATGCTGTTCTGCACCTTGTGATTCCCCTTTACACCATGGCTTTGTGAATTCACATGGCAGAATGAGGGCACAGCCTCCTTATCTATCCTCCCTCACAACTGTACTACTTACCACCCCATGTGAGCCACTTCCCTGCCAGAAACCACTAGTTGTTTCTAGCTTGCTGTCAATATCAACAGTAAGCATTGTGGCTCATGCCTTTCTTTACTTATTCGCATTTCCTCAACTTCCCCAATGCTCCTTTTTTTTTTGGTCCTAGGAGCTCATGTGACATTTAGGCATTATATCTCCATAAGCTGCTCTTGGCTATGACAATTTTCAAACTTGCCTGTTTTTTTGATGGCCCTGACACTTTTGAGGAGCTCTGTTCAGGCATGGTGTAGGCTGCCTTCCTTTTGGGATCGGTGTACCAATTTTCTTGGGAACAGCACAGAGATGAGGTGCCTTCGTCTCCCACCACATAGGGACACGTGCACCTTGCTCACCTGGGAGCATGCTGTGTTTCTCTACTGGGAAGTGACCCTTCTGCCCCTACTGTGCTCTCTAGAAAGAACTTGGTAAGCACAGCCCATGCTGGGAATATCATGCTCCCTCTGCCCTTAGAGCCAGAGACTGCGCTTACATCTGAGGTCTCCAGGGCAGCACTTTTCCTCACACCATTGGCTAAGGTTGTTTCTCACATTTCAATACAGCTGTATGGTTTTGCTACCCTCTGTTTTCTATCTCTTTTATATTCTACAAGATTTTAAAAGTTTTGTCATAAAATAAAATTTTTATCATGTATTGAGGTTCATACTTTGTGCATAAAATCCTACAGGTTTTGGTAAATGCAGTGCCTGGTTCCCGTCACACAGAAATGCTATAAAATCAAAAACATCCCCATGCTCCACCTCTCCTGTACTGCAAAAGCTTCAAGTGACAAAGCACAGGCATATCAAAACATGAGGCGACCCGTTAGTGTTGAAATGAGAATTTAAGCTTCTGTCTTATTTTCTACCCACAACTTTGTGTCTTAACAAAATATAATAGTTTTATTCAGGTAAAAATCATACCTTCGGGAGAGATCAAAACTTTTAAAGTGAGCTAAATCTGTTCCTACGACCAGGAAATTTCCACAGATGTCCAGGAAGCATGGGGTTCCCTCAGTCTCGGAGAACATTAGGAGCTGTTTGACAGTCCCCTGCAGAGCAGAAAAGAGTGAGAAATTGGGGAACGCGGCTCCTGCAGCACAATGGCTCCCATGGAACTCCACTGCTGTTACCGAACACAGGTGATCTTCTGCACCTCATTTGCTCAACTACTAACTACATACACAGTACTCAGACCTGCACTAGACTTACTGCTCGAGGGGACAATGGGGTCCTGACCTCAGGAGAGCCCTGTGCCTGGAGCCTAGAGAGGAAACAGACAGCAGCCTCCTCAACAGGCAAATATGCACAAAATCTCAGCTGAGATGTGCTCTCTGGGAACACACGGGGGGCTGGAAAGGCCCTGGGAGCACGAGGTAGTCCCACTCTATGGGTTGGTGTGGGGCCCTGTACGGGGAAGGTATGGTTTTAAAGCATCCTGATGAAACTCCTTGGGCTGTCAGTGTCACATGTGTGGTTACCCTAGGTGGGGACACTGGGAGAAGAAGGGAATGCCAGGGTGCTGGTTGGTTACATGATGGGTATCTTCTACTCACAAAAATTCACTGAGTTGCACATTACTTATGACATATTTACATTTTCTCTATGTGTCTTAAATTTCAATAAAATATTAAAGAAATAAAAGACTTAGCAGAAGGGGAAGTAAAAAAATTAAGATATGTTATGTGTATGTACCAACTTCCCATAATGAATGTAATCATTATGTACTGCAAATATGTACCAATAAAAATTTTAAAAAGAAATAATAGTCTTGTCTGGAGCAATATTCAAACCAAGGGAAGGATAGGAAGAAGCCAACTGTCTGCAGAACCCCAGCTGACGTTCCACAGAGGAGGCAAAATATACTCAACAAGGGGAGGGTCTTCATACCTACAAGCCCCGCGGCCAATGAGGCAGGCTGTCGGGAGTCATGTGAGAGCGGCATGCTAAGGAGGTAGCAGGTGAGCAAAGGCCAGGGGGCAGCAGTACTGCAGGCTAGGGCACCAAACCTTATGTGAAATGAAGAATTCCAGATTCTGACCTGGGAAGTAACTTCACGTCATTTACATTTTCACCTTCCCAGAAAGTGCTTCCTCCCATTTCACAGTCTTGTATATTCAAGATCCAGCACAGAAGACTTCTTCCCTATAAAAGGCCCTTTTCTTGTCTCCTGATTTCAGAGTCACAATAGCCATCGATGAAGCAGCTATCTCAGCACCAATTTTTATAATCAGCCATCTGCTGAGGGGAATCTGATCTAGCTAAGCAAGACCAATGAAAGGATTTGACTTAATTTAGAAATAACATTTTAAACTGCTCTATTTTTTTTTTTTTTTGTACCAGGGATCAAACTTGGGACCTTGTGCTTACAAGGCAGGTGGCGGCACCACTGAACTAAATCCCCGGCCCAAACTGCTCTAATTTCTTTCCCTTTCTCTTTTCTTCCCTTCCCTCCTCATCCCCTCCTACAAGGTTTCACTATGTAGTTCAGGCTGCCTCAAACTCACAGTGATCTTCCTGCCTCAGCCTCCCAAGTGCTGGGATTACTGGCATGTGCCACTACATCTGGCTCCTTCTTCCTTTTCATTTTTTTCCCCATTCTAGTACAAGAGTTGAACCCAGAGGCACTCTTCCACTGAGCTACATCCTCAGGCCTTTTTACTTTATTTCCCACCCACTCCCCCCAGGGATTGAACTCAGGACCTTTCAAGGTAGACATGGTGCCACTGAGCTAAATCCCTGGCCCAGGCCTTTTTAATTTTTTTAGACAAGATCTTTGTAAGTTGCCAAGGCTGGTCCTTCTGCTTTAGGATCCTGAGGAGGTGGGGTTATAGGTGTGCACCATCACACCCCGAATAAAATCTTCTTTATCATCACAGTCTGTTAACTACATACAGCCACTTACCTGCCAGGTCCGAACTTGAACTCGGTTTGGCTCCACTGTATACACATTTTCCTCATGCATCGCTAACACTGGGGATTCACACTGGAAGGTCCCTGAAATGGAAGATGAGCATCAAAGTAGCAGTGATTGCTTGCTGAAGGCTTCTAGAGTTGAAGAGGTGTTTCAAGTGGAGTCCCTAATCATCTAGGCCCTCATGTTTCCATGAGGGTTGTGTTACCTGGATCTTGCAGATGAACAGAATAAGGTTCCTGTGCAAAAAAAAAAGCAAAAAACAAAACAAAACAAAAAACCCCTGGACAAACAAAAACCCCCCAAATAAAAAAGCAATAAAAAAAAACAAAAAACCCACCCAACCAAAAACAACAAAAAAAATCTGGTTTGATGGCATACTCCTGCAATATAGCTGCTGGGGAGGCTGAAGCAGGAGGATTACAAGTTTAAGGCAAGTCAGGGCAACTTAATGAGACCCTGTTTCAAAATAAAAAATATGAAGGGCTGGAAAGTGTTCAGTGGTAGAGCACTTGACTAGCATGTATAAGAACTTGGGTTCAATTCCCAGCACTGGGGTTGGAGGGAGGCTCTGAGCACTGGGAACCGCAATATCACCCCACAACCCTGGGCCTGGCAGGGACTCTACTGGGCTTCCTGCTCGCTCACTCATTGTGGTCTTCTCTTTTCTCCCACCTAGGAGCTAGCGTTCTCAGCAGCACAGCATCCATGACAGTACACTGGCAAGCATCTGCTCGTGCTAGGTAGAACGGTGGAGGCTACCTGCCTTGTCTCTGATGTTGCTAAAGGGGTTCTGAGTTAGGGAGGTGACGGCAAACACAAAACAGAAAAATATCTCAGCACCTGCTGTGCTGGCTCTACTGCAGTACAAGTTCATCCTTGCCCCTATCTGTGCAACAGAGAAGACATATGAGTGACCCTACAATACAGGTCACAGCATAGAAAAAGTTACTAGAGAACTTTAGACTAAAAGTATTAGGGGAGCCAGGTGTGGCGGCGCACATCTGTAATCCCAGCACTTGGGAGGCTGATGCAGGAGGATTGCTATGAACTTGAGGACAGTCTGGACGATAGTGTGTTCAAGTAGTCTGAACTACATGGTGAGACTCTGTCTAAAAAAAAAAAAAAAAAAAAAATTGGGCTGGGGATTTAGCTCAATGATTCCGTCTCCTGCCTCGCAAACACAAGGACCGGAGTTTGATCCCTGGTCCCAAAAAGAAAAGAAAAAAAGAAAAAAAGCTTTGGGGGGAAAAAAATAGGGAGTGAGGTGACAACCAGTGGAAATATCCCCAGAGGTGGGAGGTGGTTACATAATAAGGCCTTGCCCACAGCAAAAGGACAAGCCAAATGTCCATCAACTGACAAATGGATAAAGAAGATGTAGGATCTTTTGCACAATGGAGTACTACTCTTGTCATAAAGAAGCATGAGCTTGAGACATTTATAGCTAAATGGATGGACTTTGAGACTACACTCTCAAGTGAAATAAATCAGACACACGTTTCAATACTGCATTGCTTCTCTGCTATGAGAAAATGAAAGTGGAAATAAGGACTAAAATGTACAATAGACACTGGGAAATGGAAAGAAAATGTTCAAATGAGAAGGGAGGGAGGAGGGCAAAGGAAAGAAGGGATGAGAAAGAAAAAAGAAAATCGATTGAAAAAATGGAAACAAAGCTTTTGGACCTAATGGGGGTGGGGAAAAAGCATCAACAAGATACGTACTGGTGCCAATTCCCTATGATGAATGTTATTATTATATATAAAATGTATCAATAAATGTTTTGCTAAAAAAAGAGAGAAAAAGCACTGTGGTTGCTTGGGTTCACACAGCCTTATTTCCCAGCCACGTAGGAGTCTGGGAACCCAGGAGGGCTTGCTGGCGAGGGTCTTACTGCCCTTCCACTGCCTCGATGGGCTCCAGGAGGATGTAACCCAGGAGGCTCTGGGTGGGGGCACAGGCCAGCGGTGTAGGTGGAGGCACAAGAATTGACACTGAGGTCTGCCCAGCCCCTGTAGCACGCTCCAGACTACAATCCTCTCAGTAAGTGAGGAGACAATGGAGATGTCCTGGAGTCCCCTCTGGGTGTGAAGAGACTCCCACCTGCATTGCGTAGTGTGGCTCCAGAAGGCTCAAAGACTGCTACGTGTGTTCCATTCCAGACAGCCACAGCATCCTAAAAAGAACATGGACATCCAGAGCAAAGATCAGGCGAAGCACGGCACACACTGTAGATCCCACTACACACATCCGAAGCCCAACCCCTTCTCTTAACTATCCCTGAATTCCATCACACAGTCAGCCTGACACTGGGTCCACAGATGCAGGTGAGGGCTGGTTTTTACGTTCTGTAAAATGTCCCTGGGTGTTTATTATTATTTTCTTTATGAATATGATATACATGAAGATTCAGGAAATCTTTCAGGAGGGGATTGAAGAGTTGTCCAACTTGTCAACCAGGCCCCATGCTACCCTGAATTACCCCAATAACTGAGCAGCTCTTCCATCTATGCTGATGCCTGTCTGACCCATAGAGTCATCCTCTGCAGTCACCTTGGTGGCGAACACTCCGCTGATGTGCATGTCTGTGCGCAGGCTGTACACTTCCCCCAGAGACAGGAAGGATACACTGAGTAAGCTGGGGGAGACCTGCACGGACGCCACCTGCTGGTGGAAGTGTGAGGACATGGCCTGCTCTCTGAGGATCACTACGGAGGTGACGTTATTCACTGCCAGAAGGTTCTTCCTGGAGCCCCACTGCATTCTCAAGATAACAGAAACAGAAGCAGAGATACCATCAGGGGAAACACATAAACATTCCACACGAGGATCCATAAACTATATTCCAAACATTATTTTTTCTTATTTTATTTTTAAATAGATATATGTACGTTGTAGAAAAATTTAAAAATATACTGCATTGTGAATCAGTAGGTAGACACCTGTGTGGCTGTTCTAGCCAGAATCTCTTAACTGGTGAAGTATCTTCTAGAAATCAGCTTTTCTGAATATGTCATACGAATACTTATTTTCTCGGAATTGATAGGCACTTTTCACAAATTATTATGCCGTACTTTGTTGATGTAACTTAACTTCATACTAAACTTTTAAATCTATCTATAATATTCAGTTTTCTCTTTTTTGTTGTTTTCGTTTTCTGAGACAGAGTCTCACTGTGTTGTCAAGGCTGACGTCGAACTTGTGGTGATCTTCCTGGGTGTGGTTTTTCTATAAAATGAAATATTACTTAGCCATAAAGAATGAGAAATTAGATTCATTCATAGGAAAATGGATACATATTGAGGATATACTCCTAAGTGAAATAAATAAGTCACATGTGTAAATACCGAATAGTTTCTCTGATGTGAATAAACTATAATAGTACATAAGATCCTAATGATATAATGGACAATGTGAAATAGGAGGAAAGGGGCTAAAGGTGTAGGGAAGGTGGGAAGGGTAGGGGAAAGCTATTAAGGGAAAAGAAAAAAATATGAGAAAATGAAAAATGGAAATGAAGTGCTTGTAAAGGGGGAGGGGAGAAGGGGTGAAGGGAGGGCAGGGACAAGGGGAAAAAATGAGAACCAAGACCTATCATGTAAAGGTACAAGATCCCAATAATGAATGTAACTGTATTGTATACCTAAAAGGTACCAATAAACTCAATGCGGGGAAAAAAAAAAAAAAGAGGAGACTATGACCAATATTAAAAAGAAAAAAAAAGCAGACATCAGAAACTGTTAAGAGCCCAGATGTTGGACTTAGCAAAGTAGCTGCTACAGGTGTTTATTCTTATAAGGCACAACTACTACAGAAAGGTGTGATGGGGCTGGGGATTTAGCTCAGTGGTTCTGCCGCCTGCTCTGCCAGCACAAGGACCCAAGTTCAATCTCTGGTACCAAAAAAACAAAAACAAAAACAGAAAGGTGTGATGACTATGTTTGATCAGATAGAGAATACCAATAGACAGAGATGACCAAAAAAAAAAAAAAAAAAAAAAAAAAAATGCCGATGAGACCCCATCTCGAAAATAAAAATGGCCAAGGATGTAGCTTAATGCAAAGGCTCTGGGTTCTACCCCAAGTACCTGGGTGGGGGGAATACATAAAACTTGTGTACAAACATTCACAGCAGCATTTACAGTGGCTCCACAGTGGAAACAATCCAAATGTCCATCGGCCAATGAATAAAAAAATCGTGTTCCAGCCACACAGTGAAATAATACTCAGCCATAAAAAGGAAGTACCAACACCTGCCACCGTGAAGGTAAAGCTGGAAATCAGGATGCTCAGAGAGAAGCCAGTCACAAGAGATCTCATATATAATTCTATTTTTATGAAATGTTCAGAAAAGGCAAATTCATAGACAAAGAAAGCAGATTACTGGTTGACTAGAAACCCAAGAGGACTTTGGGAATATGCATGGATTTCTTTTTGGAGTGAGTAAAATATTCTAAGACTTATTGTGAAAAACATCATGTTGATGGCTGCAGAACTCTATGACTATATTACAAGTTATTTGTTATATAGATACTACCTCAATAAGCTGTTTTTAATATTATGTATATACACCTACATAGATATAGGTAGAAACACAGAAAAATGCAGATGAAAGGGTTGATACAAATACGGATCCATCATCTCTTATCTGCAATTCTGAGATCCAAAGAACTTTTCTTTCTTTCTTCTTGTTTTTTGGTACCAGGGATAGAACTCGGGTCCTTCGTCTTGTGAGGCAGGCGGAAGAACCACTGAGCTAAATCCCGGGCCTAAATCTTTTTTTGTTTTGATTTTTGGTACTGGGGATTGAACTCAGGACCTTGCACCTGTGAGGCAGGCAGTGGCACCACTGAACTAAATCCCAGGTCCCCAAAGAGCTTTAATATTTTCTTGTTATTGTTAGTAACTGATAAAAACAGGTTGAGATCAGTTGCTTCTTATACTACTTGCAGAGAAAGTGAAGTACTGCCTAGCCCCAGTGGAGCAGCACCTTTATTTGTGTGATGTTTCCTTCGAGCTCGGTGGGGGTCTGAGGGACCCATGTGTCCTTGCCCTCTGCCTCTCGGCCGCATGGGGAGCTGACCACTCTTTTCCACATGGCTATTCGCCCTTTGTCAGTACCAGCTGCCAGGAGACCTGAATGGGAAACAAAGTGCATGTCAACGGAGGTGAAAAAGGAACCATAGCAACAGTAAGCGTCTCTGTGATGACCACTTTCTCCAATGTGTCAGCCTCCTTTAGTCCAGGAATCCTACTCTCAGAAGCTCTACTTCCCTTCATAAGTACTACTTATCTCAGGCAACACTGTGCCAGTATAGGGAGCAGTAGTGGATGCTCTTTTCTGCTTTCCAAGAGCTTACATGTGTCCAACAGTGCTGAGCACTCAGCAAACGCTGCCAGAATGTCACTGTGACCCTCTCCTGTCCTTTCTGTGTGAATACACAAATATTCACATGCTTTCATGTATGCACACATATTACTGTCTCATGGGACTTCAGGAGGAAACAGACAGCAATGTACATATATTCAGTCTGCCACTTTTTTATTAAATTCTTCACTCACTGTGAATAACAAAGCTTTGTCACTTGTTCATCATGACTGTATTCAAGTGAGTGATGTTAGTTATAACTGGTGTGCCATTCTTTAAATAATCTCTAAATTTCGCTGTAATTATTTGTAGCTTGAGCACAATGGTTGAAATTGGTTCCATTTCTTTCATGCCAGGCCACATGTTACCTTTGGCTTTACAGTAGCAAACGCAGTTTATATTCTCTTCTTTTTCAAAGCCAAACTTCTCCTCTAGATTCAGTACGTAATTCTCTCCCCGTTCCAAGTCCCAGAATCTACAATGGAAGGAAGAAAGCCTCACCAAGGGGATGCTAGTGGTTTCTCCCTCTGCTCTGAGGGCTGTGTTGAATCTGTGCAGCAAACTTAAAATCATAAAACAGTCACACTCTTCAGACTCTCAATACGGTGTGAAAAAGAAAGCTGATGTTAATAAAAAAAAAGCTGATGTCACAGGATTATTTTATGCCGTTTACGATCAAAGAGGGTAACTGTTAAAAGATGGTTTATATATGGCCTGGAATAGTGGTACTAGTCTGTAGTCTCAGAACTTGGGAGGCTGAGGTAAGAGGGCAGCGTGAGATCAGGAGCTGGGGACCAGCCTAGGCAACTGAGAAACTGTCTTAAAACAAAATAACCCTTTCCCGACAAAAATACCAAAAAAACAAAAAAAAAACACGGAAAAGTGATTCTAGGGCAGATATCAGGTGCTGCTACTTGCTGGGTGAGGAACCGAAGGGAGAACACTAGGGATCATAGCATCTTTAACTTTGTTGTTCCACTTCGCTATATGGATGTGTCCAATTTGTGAAGACTCATCATAATATGTGTACTTTTTGGTATATGTGTTACACTCCAATAAATCCATTTAAAAGAACTTGTTCTTAGTCAAGCATGGTACTGCACACCTACAATCCCAGCATCTGGGAAGCTGAGGCAGGAGCATTACAAGTATGAGCCCAGCTTGGACAACTTAGCAAGGCTCTGTCTCAAACTGAAAAATAAAAAGGGCTGTGGATGTACCTCAGTGCAAAAGCTCTGGGTTCAATGCCCGTACTGAGGGTGGGGGGTGGCATGAATCCTGCCAGAATGTTCCAGGCATGCATGTTGGAAAGACAAGCTCTTACCTGAGGATGGCTTCCCCTATGGCCATCACCAGGAGGCTGCCTTCAATCAAAGTGATGTCTGCCCGGAGACCTGTTTTCCCACTCAGCTTTACCTGTATAGGAAAAAACAATCTGAAAGAAACACATGGCTGCTGCTAAGACCTCTGTCCCTGAGTTTGTGAGCCTTGGATCTGGTTTTCAGTAATTTTGGAAACCAGGTGAGTAGAAACTGAAAGGTATCCTTGTTTTTTTCAAGATGTACAGGGCAGAGGAAACAATGACTTGCATATGGGCATCTACTGTATAGTACATGATAGGAATCTCTAGAGTGATTACTAAATTGAGCTGGGTGTTCCCTGCTCAGTCATGACCGTATCCTCTACATAGGTCTTGTCATTGCCAATCTGCAGAATGAAAACATTCCCAGGGCGTACCAAGCATCAGGGTACCTGAAACCAGGTGCTTATGGATTCAACTGTCCGCCCTTCCCCATGCTGACTGCATCTACAGATAGGGCCTTTAGGAGGTAACAAGACTGAATGAGGTCCTCAGGGAGGGTGGAATAACTGGGCATGATAACATACAGCTGTAAACCCAGCTAGTCAACAAGCTGAAGCGGGAGGATGGAAGTTCTAGGCTGGCCTGGGAAACTCAGCTAGATCCTGTCTCAAAATATTCTTTGTCATACCTCATATCCGTGGGATTTGAGTTTATCAATCAGGAGGGGGTGCAGCCTCGGAGAAAGCCTAGGCTCCTGTGACAACCTCACCTTTGCCCAGAGATACTGAGAAATCACCTTTCATTTCACCCACCTAAACTGACTGTCTTACAGTAAAAAAAATGAGCGAAGAGTGGTACTACATAATGATGTTTCAGTCTTCATAACTAAGAGAGAAAGGGCATTCATGCAGGTAAGAGAATCTTGTCTCCCAGTTCTTTACCATGGCAGTGCCCTGGGTTGCCCAAACCCTGCTCTTTTACCCACCTTCATCACTTCCTCAGCTTTACCCTCAGGCATCACCATATAGAGGGACAGCAAAAGGTTCTCTGTGACCACCACCAGCGCCTCTCTCTTCTCAATGTAGAACAGGGTCTGGATGGAGCTGTTGGTGGTTGCCACACAGGTGGTCTTCCCTTTCTCATCCACATAGTGAACTGACCCTGGGGACACAGGCAGGTCAGTATGCAGGGGCTTCTAGCTTATCTGTGTTTCTGTGTCACTTGCAAGCAGACATTTCTATCTACTTAAGGGTATTTAAACATTTTTCATTATAAAAGCTTAGGAATTAAGCACTTCCATAATCTTACAGGCTACCATCTCTGAAACAATCTCTACTTCACTAGCTTAGGGCTGCCTTGACTTTGGCTGTCTCCGATGATTCTTTCTCCACCACGCTCATGAAGAATTTTAGCATCTATACTATTGAGCCCCCAGATTCTTCAGCCTCACCTTTTTCATTTCTGCCCACTAACTTCTGGTGCCCTTGCAACACTCAGGCTCTAAACGACCACCTTTCTCTCTGTTACTCAGCTCTGGAGTCACTTGTGTGACACCTACCATCTTACTGGATGCTTTCTGGCCCTCCCTCTCTTATACTGCATAGCTGCGGTTGGCTGTACATCAGTCCTTTCTGCCTGGAGGCCCCTCCCTCCAGCCTTGCCGGAGTTGCTGCTTTCACTTTTAGTATCATAGTCCATTTATTTTGGCCTTGGTTGAGATGGTTATCTCCCTCTTTAGCCCAAAGGGAGGCTGTAGTAAAATCAACAGATGGTTGCCAGGCATGGGGGTACACGCCTTTAATCCCAGCACTTGGGAGGCTGAGGCAGGAGGACTGCCCCAATTTGGAGGCCATCCTGGGCTACATAGTGAGTTTAAGGCCACCCTGAACTACAGAGTGAGACTCTGT
>NW_022900946.1:21552871-21570667 GCF_012274545.1 Fukomys damarensis | reverse complement strand
TTAAAAAAAAAAAAAAAAAAAAAATCAACAGATAGTGCTTATTGTCAACTACTTATGAGTATTAGCTGCTGGCTGGCTGGAAGTGAAACATACCCCTCCTTACTGCTCATGCTTTTTTTCCATATCCTAGCGAGTGTTTAGCACACTAAGTGCTGATAATTATGTAGACTGAATAATAGGGTTACCACAAAAGAATCTTTCCCTAACTGGGAATGTAGCTCAATGGTTGAGCACTTGCCTAGTCTGTGCAAGGCCCTCCCTGGTTTCATTCTCCAGCACACAAGGAAAAACAAAATAAAACAAAACCAAACTTTCCCAAACCATCTCCACTGTCTTGGGTGCTACACAGTCAGTGTAGAATTGCTTATTCATATTGGGTGTAGTGGTGTGTGCCTGTAACCCCAACACTCTAGGAGGCTGAGGTAGGTAGAAGGATTTTAAGTTCCAGTCTCACCTGGGTAACTTAGAGAGACCTTATCTCAAGAAAGTAAAATTTTAAAAAGGACTAGGGATACAGTTCAGGGCAAAGGCCCTAGATTTGGTCTCTAGTAGCTGGGTTGATGTGGGGGGTAGGGTGCTTACGCATAAAAAGCCTTTAAACAGAAATTTGGCTCACCAGGTCTCTGCCACAGCCATACACAGCATGCTGAGCACTGGAAAATAGCTATAGAAAACCAGCTGGCACAACATTGCACATGAGACAGGTGTGCCCAGCCTGTCCTTATTTTATACAGAAGCACTAACCATCAGTTTAAAATCTGCCAGACCTCCCTGAAATGATGTGGCTCCTAAAATCCCAACCCAAGTCCCTCACCATCCATGAGAGTGACGAAGAATGACAACCCCTCTTGAGTCCCCATCTTCAGGAAACTTCCAAAGCTGCTTTTCTTCCAGTTAAACATGTCCAGTGCCTTCTCATCACCACTGACTGCTGCCCTTGCCAATTGAACCAGGTCCCTGACAAAGTAAAGGCGACAGAGTCGGGATTCCTGGAAGGAGCCACACAACCCGCCCTGGCCCTGGGGAGCCTCACACTTACTGGCCAGGAGGGGGGAGCTGGAAGATGCAATGAGTGAGGTGCTTTCCATATTCATGCTTCAGCAGGGGTGTCCCCAGCACCCGACCCCGCTGGTCCAACTTCCACAGGAGCAGGACACCGAGCTGCAAGAGGCCAAGAGTGTGCAGAAAACACTTTCTTATAGAATGAATGGCAGGTAAACTGTAGTAGGACAGAGGCTGATTCCTTCCCCAAGAGAATCACTGAACTACCACACTTGCACCCCGAAAATGCCAAACTACCCTGAACTGCCACACTCGCACCCACAGAATACCAAACTATTCAACAGTATTCAAAGAACGAGGAACTTTTCTCTGAACTTTCTCCCCCTCCTCACTCCTTCCCTAGAGGAAGTAACTGTCATATATTCAGTCATCAAAACAAACTTCCCTGGAACAGATTCAGATTCACAGAAAGATAATGAAGGTAGTGCAGAATGCCCGCATCTGACAGTCTTCCCTGTCAGCACTGTCAATATGACACATTTCTTACAGTTAAAAAACTAATACTGTTGGGCCAGGGATTTGGCTCCGTGGTTCTGCTACCTGCCTTGCAAGTACAAGGGCCCAAGTTCGATCCCTAGTACCACACACACACACACACACACACACACACACACCCCTAATACTGTTATATTACTATTACCTAAATTCTCTACTTCATTTCAATTACCTCAGTTTCTCCTCGTATCCTTTTCCTATCCCACAGACTCATCCAGGATCCCACATGACATTTAGGTGTCACATTTCCTAGCCTCTTCTGGGTAGCAACAGTTTCTTACTTTCTCTGATGGCTGATAACCGTGACAGTTTGCAGGTGCTGCTCAGATATAGTATAGGATTTTCCTCCACTTGGATTTGTTTGATGGTTTGCCCATAATTAGACTGGGGTTATGGGATTTTGGGAGGAGCCCACAGAACTCTATATCCTAACAAGGGTCCATATAATCAACATGGCTCATCACTGTGGATGGTGACCTTGATCATCTGGAATAAGGTGGTGTTTGTCCACTATAAAGTGCCTCTTCCTTCCTTTTCTGTGCTGTAAGCCTTTGAAAGAAGCCACTATGGATAATACTCACTTAAGGGCTATGGACTCACATCCTATCTCAAGGGTGGAACATCTACATAAACCATGTGGCTGCTTCAACATGAGGGATTTGTCTTTTAAAATTTTTTACCATTTATTTATTTATTCAATCATATATTATAACACTATGGACACAGGGATATTTATTTCCTATTTTGGGTTATAACACAATGCTGTTTTCTTTTGTTGCTCAGATGGTTTTAGCTTTGACCCTAGGAACTTTTTCAGGAGGCCCATGTCCTTTCGATGTGTGCCTATTGTAGAGGGCTTTGTGAATGCCTCCTAATTCTTTGGAACTCTTTCTCTGGGCTCATTTTCCTAGTTCAGCCCTAGAATGAGCCATTTCTCCAGGAGCTCCAGTTCCTTTTGCTAAAGAATGGCATAAGAGGGACCAGGGATTTAGATCAGTGGTGGCATGGCTGCTTCGCAAGTGTAAGATCATGAGTTCGATCCCTGGTACTGGGAAAAAAAAAAAAAAAAGAAAGAAAAGAATGGTAGTAGAAAATAAGATCTGGGTGCTAGATGTACTCTAAATTCAACTTTAAAGTGATTAAAGTCTCAGATCAATGGCATAAGTAAACATTAGAGAAGGTTCAAGAGCAAGATTCCGCAAGATGGTTGAGGAGGGCTTCATGAATGGGGATGCCATTCAAGGACAGCTGAATAGCAGTATTTTTTTTTTTTTTTTGTATGGGGGATCAAACTCAGTAACAATACTTTAATCTGAATCCCTCTGATTTGATGCCCAAGTGTTCCCCAAAGGATGGTTACTGTATCAAGGAAGTAGACATTTCAGCATGTGGGTGGGAACTCTTCTTCCCCCTCCATTCAGTTAGCATTGGCTCTAACACCTCCAAATGCTGGATGACATTGCTTTTATCAGAGACAAATAAGATTTTCAAATCATGTCAGCTTTAAAAGTAACTTATACAGGACCGGGGATTTAGCTCAGTAGTTCTGCCACCTGCCTTGCAAGTGCAAGGACGAGAGCCTGATTCCTGGTACCAAAATATAAATAAAGGAATGAATGAATGTAACTTATACAATGAACCTCCACGATCTAAAATACTGTGTAATATATGAGTACACATATGATATGAATAATACATCTAAATCTAACTTCTTGATTGCCAGCTTTGTGAAGACAAAAAGACAAATGCCACAGAGTTTTTTTGGCGGTACCTGGGGATTGAATTCAGGACCTTATGCTTGTGAGGCAGACAAGGCACCCCGACCCACCACTGATTTGTGTTTAGTCTTTTGTTTTTACATTAAAAAAATTTTTTTTGTTTTGTTTGGTTTTTGAGACAGGGTCTCACTATGTAGTTGAGACTGACCTGGAACTCACTATGTAGCCCAGGCTGGTCTCGAATTCACAGCGATCCTCCTGCCTCGGCCTCCCGAATGCTGGGATTACAGGTGTGAGCTACCATGCCCAGCTACATTTAAAAAATTAAAAAAAAATTTTTGTTACCAGGGATCAAACTCAGAACCTTGTGCTTGTAAGGCAGGTGTGATACCACTGAGTTAAATCCCCGGCCCCGTGTTTAGTCTTTTTTAAAAAAGATAAAAATATAATGCTTGCATACTGAGAAAGAAAGACACACACACACACACACACACACACACACACACACACACACCCCCCAGGATAAAAAACAAAGAATATCCTCTTCCCCTCTACCTAGCCTCCTTTCTAGACCCAAGCACTATGAGCGTGCTTAGGTATCTTCACAGTACTTCTCATGCAGCATCCTTTGAGATGCTTGTGTGTTTGCCTTTCATGCAATTTTTTTCCATTAATTAACTTTAGAGATTTGTTTTGGTACCGGGGATTGAACTTGGGCGCTTGTGCTTGTGAGGCAGGGAGTGGAACCACTGAGCCAAATCCCCAGCCCTAACTTTAGAGAGTTTTCTTATTAGCACAGCAAGTTTCTCACAGGCCCACCAGGTTCTTAAACATAACCAGACAAATATCACATCCACGTTTCTGAGATGATGCTTTAGCAAAGAAGTTGTTGGATACAAATGTTTAGAGCAACTGTACCCCAAAAGCAATGATTTCCGCTCAGGCAGACAGACAGGTAGCCATTGTCTGACAGGAAGACAGAAGCAGTCCACTGGGATCAGGAGTTACACCATCACTGTCTCACAGGGAGGGGAAGCAATAAGCCAAATGTTCACCTCCTCAGATTTCTACTTAACGAGCTACAAATGTGAACTTGAAGTGCATGACTTAGAAACTAAGTAGGAGAGGCCTCTGCCTCTTTTGCTACACCTTCCTACTCCTTGTCCCCAATCTTAAACACTGAACACCAGAGTCCACGCCTAGATGTTTTCTCCATGTCTTCATTCTTTGCAGCGGTCACTACTCCTAGGGGGTAATCCTTGTGATCAGGGATATCTTTTCACTATCTGTTATTCTTTCTAAGTTATTTCATGCGATATAATTCTGTGTAATGACACCATAAAGAAAACCTACCTCCAAAGGTGAAATTAGCTTTGTTTGTGAAGCACTAAGGATGCTATGCAGCGAGGTTCTTGGTAAGCATTTAAATGCTGGGTATCCTAATAAAGCTTTGTTAAAGACTGATTTGCTATGTGTTGGGGAACAGGTCTACTTGACCCTCATGCTGGACTGCATGAGAGATACCTGAAGGAAACCAATGGCCTATGTAAAGTTTTCCCCTGTTCTCTATTGGTGGGGCTTCTAATGGACAATTACCTCCTTCCCCCAAAAATAAGACCTAGCAGGAAAATAATCAGCCTTCAAAACTAGAGATCAAAATGCTGGCTCTAAGGGAGTAAGTGTAAGCGGTAAGGAGCACAGGGAGGGAAAATAAGCAGAATAAAGATATGCCATGTACAGGAACCTAATAACCTCAAAAAATGTAAACATTGTATAACATAATATGAGCTAAGCTAAATAATATCAACAAGAATAAAAATGAGAATAGGGAATTAGAGGAGGGAGGGAGGGGGAGAGGAGGGAAAGGGAATTAAAAAAAGAAACAAGCTGTAGTATGTACATGTATCCATTCCCTAAGTTGATTATAAACTGCATGTAATGCAAATATGTACTAATAATTATTTTTAAGTTAAAAAATATATTGGCTGTAGTCAGCCCATCCTTGCCTTACCTGTCATCATTACTCTTCTGCTTGGTGGCCACTCTGCAAGGCAGGTAAGGTAAGGATAGGATGACTGGGCCTGGCATTTTTGATCTCTAGTTGTCAAGGTTGATTATTTTCTGGCTAGGTCTTATTTTCAGGGGAAACATGGTAGTGGGATGCCTGGTGTTTCTTTCCAGAGATGGTCTACCTTTCTGGGCATTGCTGGCTGGTGCACAGGGGGTACTTGGAAGAAGCCTCTGGCACCAAGCCTGGGGAGGGATGTCTGTTCACTCAGTGTACTTAGTATCTTCCTGCCTGGGCTTATTATTAAATTAGTTCCAGCATAATGTTAGATTTTCTCAGAAGGATCGGGAATTTCTGTTCTTAAGTATTCTGACTCACAGGACTCGTCAGCTCATACCTGGCTTTCATTTTATGCCTGAATACTCTGTTTAGCCAGTTGTTTCAGAATACTGTCAAAATGAGGACGACTGAGTGCAAGGGTCTTGAATTACTCTATTCCAGTGGGTGATTGGCAACTGTTCTATAGCAGGGAGGTAGGAAAGACCACCAGAGAAGTGGCAAGCTGGAGGTAGGCCAATGTCAGCAGGTGGGAATTAAACAGCAAAACAGAAGAAAAAAATCATCCAGGAAAAAAAGAACAACTTGAGAGAAAAATGGGCTAATGATATGAACAGAAAAGGAAAACAGATAGCTCTTGAAGATGAAACTCATCAACAGTAAGAGAAACTAATTCTAGTACTATTGAGATACTATGTTTCTAAGCTAAGCTCTCATGTCTGGATGTTCCCTGCATGGGATGGGGAAATACTTGGTAAGTGTCACAGTGAGTTGTTACCAGCTCATAGACTGTGACTTGGCAACATCCATCACACCATGTAGGAATGTGTACTGGGGCCCGTTGGCACCATATGTATGCCGTTGTCCATTTAGCAAAAGACTGGAAACTACTAAAGTGTTTATCAACATGGACTAGTTAAATAAATTATAATGGATTCATGCAATGAAAAACCAATTGAAAGGGAAGTTTGTTATCAATGTGGAAAGATCTCCAGAATACAAATAAAAGGAAAGAAACCAGAAACATAAACAATGTGTACAGTATGTTATGTTTTAAAATAAGGCAAATAGGAAGACACATTATTCTTGCAAGGAAGGTGGTGGAATCACTGAGCTAAATCCCCAGCTATTCTTGCGATAGCTTAGATCTGAAATGTCCCCCAAAGGCCCAAGTACTAAAGGCTTGGGGTTTGTACTATCAGGAGGAGGTGGAACCCTTAAAGGTAGGTCCTATGAGAAAGAAGTTAGGTCACTGGGGGGTATGCTCTTGAAGGGAAAATTATGATCCTAGCTCCTATCTCTTTTTTTCTTCCCAGCTGCGATGTGGTGAACAAACCTATTGCACCATATGATGTAATGGGCGACCACAGGCCCAAAGTGACATGGCCACACAACTGTAGACTGAAACCTCTGAAATCGTGCGTCAAAATAAAACCTTTCCTCCTTTTAAGCTGTTTATGTCAGGTGAATTTCTCACTGTGACAAAGCTGATTACACAATTTTCTATGTTATATTCTTGCCCAAAATGTTTAATTTGAAAGTAATCATGAGAAGATCAAAGACATCCAAGTCGAGAAACATTCTGCAAAACAACTAGTCTGGACTCCTTAAAATATCAATGTCATGAAAGACAAAATAATGGAAGGGAAAGAAAAGACTTCAGACAAAGTCTTCACTAAAAGAAACTAAAGAAAAATGACAAATGCATTATATCATGGGGGAGAAAACAGCCATAAAGAACATTCTTAGAGAAATTTTAATATGAACAGCATGGGGGTAATTGTGCTATATCAATGTTTAATTTTCTTGGTATATTGTGGTTATGTAGAAGAATGCACTAGTTTTCCAGTGATCACTGCCTAAGTACAGCTATTTCTCATTTAACAACATACCTATTTGGGTGTTCAGACTTACTACCGAGGCACTGTTAGGATCAACGGCTTGCATTTATGACTTGTCTTTTTTATACAGTTCTGTACATCTTGTTTATAGAAACTCAATGCTTTTTTTTGTACAGTATACCTTGTTTATATAGTATAATCCTGTATTTTTTGCAGACTGTACTGTACAGTACTGTAGTTTTATGTTGTTATACATTACAGTACCTGCAGGCAAGAGTTATGCAAATGAAAATAAAGTCAACCAGTTGAAGTTTTCTTTAGTCATTTCTTTGTTCTGAATATCGTAATGGACACATTATACACAATTCCTCATTTAACGACCTATTCATTTTACAACCTAGTTCCAGGAACAGAACTCAGTCATTAAATGAGGAATGTCTGTATCTAGAAGCAAAGTATTATGCCTGTGATGAACTCACAAGCAGACAGGAAAGCGTGCATACAGACAGAACAAATGTGTCACAGTGTTAACAACTGTGGATCTGTATGGCAGGCACGTAGCTATTCCTTGTGCTACTTCAACTGCTCTTGAAAAGTGTAGGCCTGGGTGTCTGAAGAAACTAAGACAACCTAAAAGCCATGTACATTGGAGGAGATGGGGGTTAGTGGGTAGGGAACAGGGGACAATCTGTATAGTCTTTTCACTGTGAATGTCTTTTATATCTTTTCAATTCTCAGTGTCCCTGGCCCTACTACACATAAGATGCCAGTAGAATGCTCTCCTTAACTTGTGACAAAAAAATTCCTTTGCACACTGTCAAATGGTCCCTAGTTAAGAAGCCCTTAAACAGACAAAAAGATAGGGACTCCTGGGTGACAAAGGAATGTATTAAAGGAAGTAGGTGACTCTGGGGTATCATAAAAGCAACAGTATCTGAGGCATTCACCCTACCTCCAAATGCAATTTCCTAGGAAAGTTCATCTTAAAAATTACAGATATGAGGCTGGGGATTTAGCTCAGTGGTTCTGCTGCCTGCCTCGCAAGTGCAAGGTACCGAGTTCAAACCCCAGTACCCCACTAAAAAAAAATTACAGATATACTTTTGCCCTAGAACGGGATCTTAGAATAAAAATTTCAATCTTTGCCTGAGAAACAAAACCAAACCTACAGTTAAACCAGAGCAGATCAGTTGAATTTGGGAAACACACATTTCAAATAATTTGGCTCTAGCATCCTTTGCCACATGTATTTGTTAGAGCATAGCAGGGGATGCAGAGACTGTGCACTTACCCTGTCCCCTGACACCAGGCAGCTCCCACTGGTGCTCCAAGTGAGGATGGTGATATCAGTGATGTGTGTCGGGGGCATGGTGTGCTGCTCCTTGTCCTGCTTGTTGAACACGGTCACTTCCCCAGTCTCCCAGCCAACAGCAAGTAGAAGCCGCGTCGGATGCCAACACAGAGAAGTGACTCGAAAGGACCTTTCAATATGTGTTTCAGGTACATGCTCACCCTACCTCAGACAAGAGGAAAAATACTGTATTACAGATGGTGGTAGCTACTTTAAGAATTTTGGCTTAATACATGCAATTGACTTCAGATAGAAGAACTAAAGAACTGTTTACTAAAGCAGCTCTTCAGTTTTCATAGAAACACACTAACCTTTCTGTTAGCCACACTATCCCAACAGAAGGTAACCAACACTCAAGGACACTGATCAACTGGAGTACAGCCTCAAAGTCACAGTTGCTGCTTTACAACTAGCAAGCATTTCATTGGGTGAGGCTGAATTCCAATAAAGCCTTATTTATAAAAACAGGCAGCAGGCCAGTGGCCAGTTTGTTGCCTCAAGGTTCTCAAAGTGAGGGTCAGGACTCTGAACCCTTTTAGGTACCTGAAAGGCCAAAGTTATTTTGGGGATGAAAATAAAGAGTTATAGTAGAGAGTTATTTACCATGTTCACTCTCTTTTGGGGGGTGGGGTGTACCGGAGATTGAACTCAGATCCTTGCACTTGTGAGGCAGGTGGCAGAACCACTGAGCCAAATCCCTGGTCCCTCTTGCTCATTCTTTTTTTGAGACAGGGCCTCACTACGTAGTTGAGACTGACCTGGAACTCACTATGGAGCCCAGGTTGGTCTCAAACTCACAGCGATCCTCCTGCCTCAGCCTCCGGAGTGCTGGGATTACATTACAGCTGTGTGCCACCACGCCTGGCCTCTTGCTCATTCTTGATGAAAGTGTACTAGAGTTTTCAAAGGCTTATGTGACATGTGATACTATCACTCTGACAACCAACAGACCATGTGTTTGTATGTTCTTGCATTTTCTAGAATTTTCTAAGAAAGCAGGTTTTTAGCATAAATATGTATGTTTTCAGATATACTTCACTGACTTATTTTGCAAAGGTATGCTTTAGGTTTTCTAAATTTTTTTTTTTTTTTTTTTTTTTTGGTTTTTTTGAGACAGGGTCTCACTATGTAGTTGAGACTGACCTGGAACTCACTATGCAGCCCCGGCTGGTCTCCAACTCACAGCGATCCTCCTGCCTCAGCCTCTCGAGTGCTGGGATTACAGGTGTGGGCCACCACATCCAGCTTTACTTGAAGTTTTCTAAATTTTCTCTAAAATTGTTGTAATAATTTTAAGATTCATATTTATTCCTTTATTCTTTTTGTTTTGGTACTGGGAACCTTGCACTTGTGAGGCAGGTGTGGTGCCATTGAGCTAAATCCATGGCCCTTGTATTTATTCTTTTAAAGAAATTGCAATACATATTTGGTGCCGGGGTGCTAGAAGGCTACAGAACAGCTTGACAGACTTTGAGATGCCTACAGAAAGGATGACCGGAGTAGGCATGTGTATATTTCCTGAGAAATGGGCCACTGAACCACTGTTGTCTGAGGTATTAATATGTTTACATTCATTAAAAAAAAAAAAAGGACAAGGGAGATTCTTTGGTGCAGAAAGCATAGCACATGCAGTGCTAGAGGGCTTTAGAATACCTTTCTAAGCCTTGGGGTGCCTGCGGCAAGGAGGGAGCATGGAGTGAGATTTGGGTTGAGGCAGACTTGGGTAGGGGGATGATTTCCATGTTTACCTAAGGAACAATGCAGGGAAGGGAGGTGGGAGCAGGGAGTGGTGGCTCTGATTCTTAAACATGGTGCTGGTTCTTATGGGGGGCAGGCAATGGAGGAGGCCTATCAAGACTCAGTTGCTTCGGCAGGAAAGCTACTGTCGGGAAGGAGTGGGTAGGAGCATGGATAAGAGCCAGTGGAGCAAGAAGTGGCAGATTTGCCGGAGAATCCAGAGTTAAAACATTCTGGTAATAGATGGGAGAATCTGGTAATAGATGATGACAAGGCAGTGGAGTAGGAAGTGTGTGGCAAGCTATTCCCAAGTCTGTGTTCTGGGTATCAGAGACCACAAATGCGCACAGGTAACCTTTGCAGGTAGATATGAGGGAAGAGAAGGATGGGGGACAATTTCAGATAAGTTTTAGAATTGTGGAGTGTGAGATCTCTTTGAAATACCCAAGGGATGCAAGAAAGCAGCTGTATTCCGCATTTGTGTGTCAGGGAGGCCTTCTGGGCAGGAGCTATATGTTTGCAAGTCATCTATTGACACCCAATGGGGAGAAAAGATCACAAGAGTAAAGAGAAAGAGGAGGCTGTAACAAGCTCTGAGGAACGCCAGAGTTTGGAAAAGGATGAAAAGCCAGGAAAATTCCCACACTCGCTGGCCTGTTTCCCAAAGGACTATCAGGAATGTGGAGCTGTGTGGATGACTACCCTAAGACACTTAAATTGGTACACATAAGTCGTTGATGACTACAACTGCTTAGACACAGTTAAAGTGACAACAGGAAGACTCCAGAGCATGGAGGAGTGAGTGAGAGAGGGAATTCACTTTTCTCTGTGAAGCATGAGGTGTGCTGTACAATGATGGTGGCGGTGGGAGTTCTGGAAGTTTGAGAAGCATGGACAAAGTGTTTCTATAGGTTTAAATGAGTAATCTAAAAAGATATATTAAGGTTGGGGATTTAGCTCAGTGGTTTCACTGCCTGCCTCGCAAGTGGAAGGTCCTGAGTTCCATCCCATGTACCGAAAAAACCAAACAAACAAATAAACAAACAAAAGATATATTAAAAGTCCTAATCCCTGGTACCTGTGATGTGACCTTTTTTGGAAACAGGATCTTTGCAGGTGACAGTAAGCTGAGATGAGGTCACTGGATGGGCATTAACAAATAACAAGTCCTTTTAAAAAGAGCAGAAGAGGAGCTGAGGAATTTCAGTGGTAAGAGTGCTTGCTCAGCACAAAAGTGAGGACCTGGGTTTGATCTCTAGTTCTGAAAAAAGAGAGGGCAGAAGGGAAAGGGGAGAGGGAGAAGGAGAGGCAGAGGGAGAAAGAGGAGAAAATGAGAAGAAAAGAAGAGACAAGACACATAGACAAGAAGGCTATGTGACACATCAGAAGGAGAAACTGGACAGATATGTCTACAAGCCAAGGAGCACCAAGGATTGCTTACCAGAAAAGAAGCTAAGACAAGGGCATGTGACAGATTTCAGAGAGACTGTTTCTGCCCTAATTTGATTGTACACATCTGGCTGTAAGAGAATGAATTCCTACTGTTTAAGTCATTCAATCTGCGGCAACTTGTTACAGTAGCTACAGGAAATTACTACAGTTCAAACGGTCAGTCTGAAGAGTCGAAGGAGGAGGCAATAGGATAAGGGGTCAGGATCCACAAATGACACAAGGGCCCATTGACACGAACTGATTGTGAAACATGCCTTAAGCATTCCTAAATATGTCTCCAAGTCTTAATGGCAGGGGTAAAAGAACTGGACACTTACTAGGGTTTTTATAATATTGGAAATCTGGACACAGTGAGAATTGATAAGGAAAAAGCCAGAGTAGAGCTAATCTGATCCCTGTTCCAAGAACAAAAGAAAACCAAAAGCCAGAAACTAGCAGAGTCAGAATCATTGCTTCTAGTACTCACTTGTTCCAGATAGATATCCACACTGCCTCCTGAGGCTGTGCTCATGGAGGCAACTGCCAGGAATGGGTGAACAGTGTGCCAACTGACATGGAAGGGTGACCCAACAGAATTTGGGGCTTTGATTTGGTGGTCAAAATAGAGAGCCATGATGAAACACAGCCCCGCTCAGGGCTGAAACCTGCAAGAGAAAAAAAAAAAAATCAACTGAGAACAACTGCATACAGAATTATTAAAGGGTAACCAACCTATAACCATAAGATAATTGGTAACATAAAAATGCTCCTGTGGACTAACAGCTGGCAACATTATTGCAAGAGCTTTCTAATGGGAAAAACATATATAAAATTAGAAGAAAAGAAACAGACCTGGAATCCAGGGCCTGATGGGAAAGAATAAAGCCCACTCTCATGAAAAAAAAAAAAAAAAAGAGAGAGAACGAAAATAAGCAAGCTAGCTCTTTTAAAGGCCAGACTACACACACAATTGTGATTTTTATTCTAGTTACCATAAAGACAATTTTTATTTCTGTAGTTGCTTTTTAAGCAAAATTTCTAACAAAGTAAAAGCAAACTGCCCCACAAGAGAATATATGCATAGTAAAGACTAGTAGTCAATTAAAAAAATAAAAGTAATACAATTCAAGAATAAGATCTGGCTTCCAGGTGGTACAGTACAACAAGATTCCCTCATTTAGAATTGAGAACACAAAGCCACTGTACTTATGGATAAGATGAACATGTGTTATAAGAACTTAATTAATTAACTTAATCTCTTCTTCCTTTCAGTCCTGGAAAGGATACACATATCAAACCTTTCAGGAGGGTAGGGTGGTGAATGAAATAGCAATTGACTACTGCCATCTTTTCACACTCAAGTCTGTTAGTGGAAGCTAACTGGCAAAGAAGAGAAAGTCTGTGGGCTGGTCTGTCATCATTTAAAATTATTCAATCTCACACCCATTACAACAGCTACTATCAGCAAAACAAAACTCAAAAAACAGTATTGGTGAGGATGTAGATAAACTGAGATCCTTGTGCACTGCTGGTAGGAGTGGAAAATGGTGAAACTGCTGTGGAAAACACTCTGCGAGTTCCTCAAAACATCAGAAACAATTACCATATGATCCAACAATGCCATATATACTCAACTGAAAGCAGGGACTTAAATTATATATACACATATACACCCTCATTTTCAGACAGCATTATTTACAATATCTAAGAAGTAGAAACAAACTAAATGTGCTTCCACAGAATAGCTAAGCACAATGTAATCTATCCCACACCAAGGAATATTACTCAACCACAAAAAGGAAGGCACATGCTGAAAGGATACCTTGAACACATCATACCACGTGATGCACTTCTGACAACAAAGGACAAACACTGTATGATTCTCTCATAAAAGGCATTCAGCATAGTCAAAATCACAGACAGAAAGTAGCACGCTGGCTGCCAAGAACTGAGGAGAGGGAAGATGGATCTAGAATTTGAGATGAGAAAGTTCTGGAGATGAACATGCTGACAGCAGCATGGGCTACGAATGTACTTAATGCCACCGAACTGTACGGTATAGGTGAAGATGGTTAAAATGACAAACTTTCAAATGGTTAAAATCATTTCCCTCTTCAGTGTTGGGGACCCAACGCTGGGAAACTGGGCAAATGAGTGAGCAAACCAGTGAGCTAGACTCTCAGCCTGAAATAGCAACCATTATTTCATATTTATTTTTTCTTTTGCTTTGTCTAGGCTGGCCCTAAATTCCCAGAGATCCTCCTATCTCAGCCTCCCGAATGCTGGGATTACAGGCATGCACCACCATTCCTGGCTCTACATTATGCACATTTAATCATAATAAGAACTGTTCAAAAAATTAAATGCCTGTAAAGTCCTATCAAGTGAGTAGGAAGTAGATTATGCTGCTTGCTTTTACCAATCAATAGTTGTATGAGAGGCCAGTAGGAAGGCTATTTCCCTCTATAGAAGGAAATGCTCTTTAATGAGAAGCTAAAGCCACAAAGATACTAGTAAATGGTCACAGTTCAAATGTGGCCCTTTTGCCTTGGAATATTTGCCCTGAATATTAAAGAAAGCCACAAATTTAAAATTTATTTTATTTATTTTTTAGCCAGGCGTGTTGGCACACGACTGTAATCCCAGCACTCGGCAGGCTGAGGCAGGAGAATCGCTGTGAGTTCAAGACCATCCTGGGCTACATAGTGAGTTCCAGATCAGACTCAATTACATAGTCTCTGTCTCAAACCCGCCCCCACAAAAAGAATATTTTATTTATTTTTTGACAGGGTCTTGTTTTGTAGTTCAGGCTGACCCCAAATTTGATCCTCCTGCCTCAGCCTTTGGGAGTACTAGGACTACAGGCATATGTCACCACAACCGGTTTAAAGTCATAATTTTTGAAGTTGTGATTTCATTACTATCAAGAGAACAAATCCAAGGCTGCTAGCAATGGAAACCTTTTAATATTATTTTAAATGTGGTACATTCAGCCATTGGTCTAAACTCTGGGCTATGAAAAATTTGTATTTAACAAGTTTCCTCTGAAAAATGAGCAATATGCTAGTTTGATTGTGGTGAATTAGGACGCAAGTAAAATTACACCTGATTTCCTGTGTTTTTCATTTCCAATATCACTTTGTAAGAACTATGAATGCTTATGAGACATCTTTATTTTCTTTCCTGCCTTGAGCTTTTCTAGACCCCCTTGCCTCCATATATGCATTAATTGTTTGTTTTGAGATGGAGTCTTGGTATCATTTCCCCCGTTTGTCTTATAGTCCTGGGCTCAAGTGATCCTCTTGCCTCAGCCTCCTAAGTGCATGCCTGGCTCCATGTTATTGCTTTGACTAATCACATTATTTGTCCCAATGTGGGGATATCAGAGCATTGCAGCACCAAAGAACAGTGCCTATACAAGAATAGGCCTCAAAGCTTGGCACAGTGACACAGCTGTAATTCCAGATACTGAGGAGGCCGAGATGGGGGTTCCAAGAGCTCGAGAGTTCTGAGAGCAGCCTTGACAACATAACAAGACCTCGTTTCTCCAAGAGCTCGAGAGTTCTGAGAGCAGCCTTGACAACATAACAAGACCTCGCCTATACACAACAAAATAAAACAATGGACCCTAACATGACATGGGAATTCCAAATATAGATATTTATGAAAATAGAAAGATTTTTTTTTTTGGTACTGGCTCCAACTCAGTGCCTTGTATTTGCGAGGGAGGCGGCAGAACCACTGAGCTAAATCCCAGCCCTGCTCTTCTTTCAGCCTTGACAACATAACAAGACCTCGCCTATACACAACAAAATAAAACAATGGACCCTAACATGACATGGGAATTCCAAATATAGATATTTATGAAAATAGAAAGATTTTTTTTTTTGGTACTGGCTCCAACTCAGTGCCTTGTATTTGCGAGGGAGGCGGCAGAACCACTGAGCTAAATCCCAGCCCTGCTCTTCTTTTTGAGACAAATAATCCAGACTGACCTCTAATTTACAATTCTCCTGTCTTGGCCTCTGGAGAGCCCGTATTATGCCACATTGTCCAGAGTTTTGATACTCTGTTACTTGTAAGAAGTGGTCTGTAGGTCAGCTCTGAATGAATCTATTTTTACACAATGTATAATTGTCCAATATTCCTTTCACCTGCATCTTAACCAGTTTCTACCATCTGTATTACCTGTATAATAAAGATACCAAATTATAGCCAAAGAAGCAGATAGCTAACAACGGATATTAATGGCAACCTATTAATGACCTCCGTTCAGAAATAATTACACTTTTTTTTTCTTTTTTCTTTGGTATCAGGGATCGAACTCGGGTCCTTGCGCTTGCAAGGCAGGCGGCGGAACCACTGAGCCAAATTCCCGGCCCTACACTTCTTTTTCTTTCTTGTGGTACTAGGGTTGAACTCGGGCCCTTGTGCTTGCACGGCAGGCAGCTGAACCACTGAGCCAAATTCTCGGCCCCCTAAACTTCTTTTTCTTAAAACAAGTTTCCCAGTATCTAAGATTCAAAACTGGCAAATGCCTAACTTTGAGGAAAAGGAAAAACATTTCACTTTTCTAACACATTGACTCCCCGCAAGTATAGGTGCTCAACATTTTCAGGGCCTAAGGGCCTCCGCTAACTTTTGGGAAAGTTTCTTATACTCATTTAGCCAAGGAAACATGGTAATGAAGCTTTAAGAAGCGCTACTCCTCGGTGACAGTGCACGGAACGTAAGGATGGACTTCATCGTGGACTTTAAGGGAACACCCTCCAAAGCCTCACTCTCTAGGCCAGGCCTAGGGTCACAGGCTGAATTTAGCAGACCTAACTGAAAAACCATGAGGGGCGGCTAGTGCACCGTTATCTACTCTGGTCCAGGGTATCATATAAGCAACCTGGAGATTGCTGGGAAAGCACAGCATGTTTTATTTTCTTCTTGTCCTCAAAACCTCGTGGATGGCGCTGCAATTCCAACCCCACCGCATCCACCCAGAGGGATCCGCGCGACAAACAGGGCCTTGGGACTCGACCCAGTGGTGACAAGCCCGTGCCAAGAGCGCCGTTTCGTCACTACGAGGCCGCGAGGGAAGGCAGGATTGGGGACCGGGAGGCTTACCACCGCCCTCACCCTGTCCCAAACCCGGCGGTCTTCCCAACCTGCCCCTAGTTTTGCAGCCCTAGCCCTTGTAGGTCACTCACCCCCGCTGGGTCGCCGCGCCTCCTCCGTTGCCCGGACAACGCCGCGCGAGAAAAACGGAAACAGCCGAAGGGTGGCGAAGCGCTGCCGAGGCTGCCCGAAGCGCGCGGGGATCGGAAAGAGCCGAGGGTGGTCGGCCGTGCTCGGTGGGCCTCCGGGCCGCAGCCCCGCCCGGACAGAGCCACTCTTTCTGGAGAGCGGCAGGGCAGTGGGAGTTCTCGCTTGGGCCCGAGCGGGTGATAAGGACAGTTCTGGTCCGGGGCCAGCGTCTCTTGCCTTGTCCCCTTTAAATCTTCGCGGGCCAGTGGCCGGTCTCTCGCGAGGCTCCGCCAGGTCGCCTCAGACAAAAGAGCACAACTGAGCGTTTTTCTGAGACCTCCAGAGAGCAGTCGGCTGGGAGCCCGTGCGCGAGCCTTGGGGCCGGGCCGCGGGCCTGAAAACTGCCGAGGTGCCTGAAGCAGATGCAGCACCATGCACGTAGCCGATAGGCGGAATAACAAGAGGCGCGGACCTCGCACGTAGGCAAGATCCTGTTTTTCCAACCCTACTTTATAAACACTACGGTTTCAAAAATACTCCAGCGCCACGACGAGGAAAAGTGACTATTGCCTACACTAATTCGTCCTCTCAGAAGCGCTCCTATACTAACTCATTCCCCTGCCCCACTTCGCGCGCGATTCGAGACGTAGCGCTTAGGCGGCGTTTTCTTCTCACGCATCCGTCAACAAGGCTGCAGCCTATCACAGCGTGGCCGCTGACTCTATTGGCTGTCGGTTCGCCAATCCAGAGAGACGCACGGATCGCACGGGCGCTAGGCCGGCGTCACAACACGCCTGGCGTCGCGGGTCCGCCTCCGAAATAGTGCGTGCGAGTGCGCGCGGCCGCCTCTGACCAATGGCA
>NW_022900946.1:21551080-21552398 GCF_012274545.1 Fukomys damarensis | reverse complement strand
GGCGAGCGCCGCTCGGCTACTGCGTCTCACTCGTAAACACCAGCCCGGCAGCGCAGCATCGCACAGCCAGTACTACCCAGCTTGGCCGGTTCTGCCGGCGCCCGCGGAGGCCCGGGGAGCCAGGCTGCTGCGAAGCGTGGATGAAAAAGGTGACGGCAGGCTGGCCGGTGGGCTCAGGGTGCGCGGGGCTCGGGTCGGTTAGCGGGCAGGCAACAGACTCTTCAGGAGTTGTGAGCTCGACACCCGAGACAGGACAAAGGGTGTGGGGCCAGACTGAGACCCGCGGAGCCGGCGTTTCTCGCCGTCAGGAAGTGACGGGATTCGGTGCCGATTCCTGCCCTGTTCCCTGCCGCAGGGAACGGCCGGATGTCATCCGCCCGGCGCACGTTGAGCGGACCTTGTGGCTGGGGGCTCTGCGTGGCTGTTGGAGCAGGACTGGTCTTGGGGGTGAACCTTCCTACTCAGAAGCCAAGGAGGGGCCTCGGAGGACTTAGGGCTTGAGCTAGGGAAATGGGGATGGCTTGATAGGTGAACAGTGAGAAGTCCTGTGTCATGGAGTCCTTAGGTCTGGTTGTGTGTTTTGGACAGTTATGTTCTGTGGCAGGGTTTTATAAAACCAGCGTGTTAATCAGTTTCAACAGATAAGAACCACTGCACACCATTTTGTGGCAGACGCGGCAGTCGTGGTGTTTCTTTGAGTTTTGCCCACGTTCCCGTTTTTCTTGCCCGCGCTGCTGCGTTTCGGCGTCAGTGTTGTTTTCCTTGCTCTCGTTTTCCTCTTCGACGGGAACGCTTCTCTCCACGAGGTGTGGTAAGCTTAATGTCCAAATGCGTTGAGAAATGGAATGTTTTGCGTTTTTTGCACTGTTCCGTCTGGGTTTGATGTGTCGGTGTGCAGCTGAATCTTAGTTTATTTTGAGTGGCTGTGCCCTGTGGCTGCCAGAAATTTTGGCCATTGCGTTTAACGCGACAGTGGGTACCAACCAGTTAATGCAACACTTTTATTAATTGCTTCCAAGACTGTTTACACAATTTGCTTTTTCTCATCATTGCAATTGGACCAGGACAGAACTATGCTGTCACTTTCCTGGGTATCCCCAACCTGTTCCACGCGATGATCTCCTTTGTTGCACTGGTGTTTGGGCAGATCCCCACAACAGCGCGCATACCCCGCCCCGGGAAAAGGCTCCCCGGTAACGGTGGCTGTCACTGCAGACCAGCCTGGGGACAGGCAGCGTCGTGGCCGTGGGGTGGGCGGCAGAGCCCTCACGCGGGCTAGCAGGCGCAACCTGCTCCTGGCGGGCAGGCCGGGCTCCGA
>NW_022900946.1:21546867-21550709 GCF_012274545.1 Fukomys damarensis | reverse complement strand
CGTGAGCCAAGGCAAGAGGGTTCTGGTCCGGCGCGGTGCGGGCCGACGGGCGGGCGGGCGGCGCTGGAACAAACAACGGCCGCCATGTTGAGGCCCGGCGGTAAACTTCTGCCTGGCGCCGCCTCACCGCCCCTCGCCCTCTCTCTGCTGCAGGATGACAGTGAAGTTGGGCGACGCCGGCAGCGGGGAGGAAGGGCTCAAGAAGCTGGGGAAGAGGTCGGCTGATGAGGAGTCCCTGGAAGGAGAGGGGGCTGGCGGCGCGGACGTGGCTGAGGACGGCAGCGGCACAAAGAGGGAGGAACCGACCTCACGAGCCGACGGCGCCTCCGCGCCCCCTGGGGGGCCACAGGCGTCGTCCCCACCGCAGGGCAGCCCCCAGGACCAGCACCACTTCCTCAGGTCCAGTGTTCGGCCACAGAGCAAGAGGCCCAGGAAGGACTCACCCTGCGTGGTGGGCAGCGCCGGCCCCAGCAGCTCTGGACCCCGAGGGAAAGGTAAGTGATTCAACTGCCCAAATGTGGCCTGCTGCAAGGAGCTCCTCTTCCCCCAGCCCATCCACTCACCCATGAGTGGTGGACTCCTCTCATAGTACTTAGGGGAGGTATGTGTCCCCCTCTTCCTCCTAGCAGGCTGTTACTTAACTTTTTATACGAAGAGGCAATGAGTGCACTTTCTTTGGGTTTGTGAAACAGATTTCCAAAGGATCATTGATCACTTTCTTTGGATGAATGTTTCAAACTGCAGACAATATTTTAGAAATGGGAAAAGAGAAAGCATGTGCTGTTATCTCCTTCCCAGATGCCAGATGGGGGAATGCAACAAAGAAGTGGGCTGGCTTTTAGAACTCGTTGGGAGGATGACTGATAAAATGTCCAAAATGAATGATGCCAGGGCTGATATTGGTTCATTGACCTCTTCTCAAGTGTACCTCGCTTGGGGTCTTTAGACTTTCAATTGAAGTTTACTTGGCACTGCAGAAGAATCCTCTCTGGGTTGGTACGTGATGAAAACAACTGTGGCCTGGTATCAACCAGCAATACTGTGTGGAGTTTGTCTTTGTGAGAATGTTGAGAATATTACTGCCTCACTGGGGCCCCTACTTAAGTAATAAAAGCAAATGTCCTTTTTATTCTCCATGTGCTCATACTTCCTTCTTGTCTGCTTTTAATCTATTTGTATTTCAGCATTATGCTTTCTCTTAATTTTGCAGGTGAATTGCTCTAACAATCTTGTTTCAAACTAAGTTTGCAGCATTTTTGTACATCAAATGTAACATGAATTTCCAGTGAGTTTTGCATGGAAAAAAAAAAAACTTTTTCTGCTTAGTTCTTTCAGATGTTAATTTAAATTTATTAAATGGTTCTGGTAGTTTTTATTTATTTGTTTTTGAGACAGGGTCTCACTAGTTCAGGCTGACCTTGAACTTATTATTTAGCCCAGGGTAATGTCAAACTCTCCTGCCTCAGTCTCCAGAATGCGGGATTACAGGCATGTGCCACCATGCCTGGCCATTTTGTTTTTGTTTTGGTACCAGGGATTGAACTCGGGTCCTTGTACTTGTGAGGTAGGTAGCAGCACCACTGAGCTAAATCCCTGGCCCACCTGGCTGTTTTTAAAAAGAAAATATTTCAAGAGCTAAAAGAACCAATTTTGTAATTGTGATTCAAATATGTCCCATCCACTTCTCCTGCCTCATTCTCAACTGAAGAGGACTAGCCTCTGGATTTGTGTCATTTATCTAATTGATAAAGAACTTTGGTTTAAAGATAAAAGTGTAAGGAAACGTATGTTTCAGAAATTAAAATTTCATGCAAGTTATTTTGGTGTGAAAATTGCTGATTGGTTAGAAAAACATTAATTTGCTTACTGACCTTGGTTGTTTTCTAAAAAGTACCTTTTCACTGATAATTACAGGTGGGCCCAAATTCTACTGGTATGTGTTCAACTTCAGTAAACCTTTTGGGCAGTTTTCTTTGTTGTGCTGCTTTCAGAAGTTCTGGACCTGGAGTCTCACTTGACATCCACAGACCCATCTCCTTGGCCAGCTGACCTCGCTTCTCTCATTTGATCTGTCAAATTTGTTTTTCCATCAGAGAGATAGCACCACCTATGAAAAAGGAAGGGTAGCAGCTGCTGTGCCCTTTACAAGTATGGCTGCTGAGATAGGGTCCCTTGTGGGTGATGTGAAGGGGCCCTGAAACCTTAGTATCTAGGTGGATAAGAGGTTAGTGAGGTGGTGAGGGGAAGTTTGCTCTTATTTCTGGAATTGAATGGCTCACGCTGGGGAAGCTTCCTGGTTAACCTTTTGCTTGGCTCATCAGTGCTCCTGTTTCTGATTTTTAGTCCCAGTGTATGGCTTAGAGATTGACTTAATTCTCTTCTTATAAAACAAATACTTTTAAAATTATTGCCAAAGCTCAGCTGTACCCATGCTTTTAGGAGTGGGAAACTGTATCTCCTCTGCATTCAGAACTTCTCAGCCAGTATCAGTATTAAGCTTCCTGCTAAGGCTTTCTCTTGGTTGCCCTTAGTTCACAGGTTACTTGGACTCTGCAGCTACTTCACCATGCCCTGGATGTACCACTTCAGGCTTCAGGGATAGCGCTCCTTGGTCATCGCTTTCATTAGCCATCAAATGACCAGGTGTGAGATTGTCCTTGATGCACACTATCCAGCCAACCTTTGGAAATAGTTCTTTGAAGAAACATTTTCTTTTAGACTGGAAATCTCCACCTGGAGTGGTGACCAGGGCTCAATAGGAAATGAGCAATACTTGGATTTTTCAGCTTTTCACTTGGAAAAAATGTATCTTTCATGTTTGCAAGAAAAGATCATAGCTGAGTAGTTTCTCAGCTCCTTTCGTTGCTTACTTCCTGTCTTGCCAATTTCAATCCTAATGGCGCCCAGGATTTAGCTTAATGGTTCCACCGCCTGCCTCGAAAGCGCAAGGACCCAAGTTCAATCCCCGGTATCAAAAACAAAATCAAACAACAAAAATTTATTTCAATCCTAATGGGCATTTGGAGGAAAGGACTTGTGGAGAAGATGGAGGGCCCCCTGTTTGGCCTTCTCTACACAACTGTGTTCTTTTTCTGAGTCTGTAAAGTTAGACTCTTCTGTTGACTTCAATGATAAATAATTTTTTTGTAGTATGATTCTAATTCTTTTTTCTTTTTAAGTGTTTTTGAGACAGGGTCTTGCTATATAGTTTAGACTGGCCTTGAACTCACTATGTACCCCAGGTTGGCCTCGAACTTGCTGTGATCCTCTGCCTCAGCCTCCTGAGTGCTGGGATTACAGGCATGTGTTACCACACCCAGCGATTTTAGGCCTTCTTTTAATTGATGAAGTGACTGTAGCTAAGACTTAGTGCCAGTATGCAGGCATTTTGCACCTTTATAACTTCGCTTCTGAATGGGTGAAGAAAGTAAAGTTTATTGTTTAAATCTCATGCTCTTCCTAAACAGGGTAATCTGCAAACCAGAAGTCAATGGATCTGCTTAATTCTTCCAGCAGTCGTGCACTGCCAAAAATATCCAAGGATGCATTTGGGACCAAACTCAGATTTTCAAAGCCCAAGTCCACAGAACCTGGGTCAGGAGAAAGAAGTCCCTTTGCCTTCCCTCATGGCTGACCCTGGGCAAACTAGTCTCTTTTTCAGAGCCTTAATTTATTTGTCTATAAGCAGTGATAGTATGAGATTCTGTGTGATACTTGGCTACTTGTAGCTTCTAGATATTTTTTAAAGATGTGTTTAGTCAGCTTTGTGAACACTGGTACTATACTGAAAAGAGGTTTGTACCAGTAGTCAGGGGATCTAAAAGGGAAAGTTGTTAAATATG
>NW_022900946.1:21539827-21546462 GCF_012274545.1 Fukomys damarensis | reverse complement strand
TTTTTTTTTTTTTTTTTTTTTTTTTTTTTTTTTGGTTCTTTGCTTTTAAAATGAGTCAGGTAATCTTGTAGCTGAGAGCTGCACTTACCTGAACATTCAGGGATGGGGGATTCAGCTGTGTACGTGAGCCTTGGATTCCATGTGTTCTTGAGAGAGCATCCTGGAAGGTAAATTTGCTGAGATCAGCATGTTATATGTTTCATAGGCCTCTGCCTATCCCTTGGCTCTAGGAGAGATCCTGGCAGGGAGTAGCCAAAATGCTGCCCTCCTTTGTGCAGACGGGCGGCTGTGCATGGCACCTGGTACTGGTTCCTCCTTGTCTATACTGTGCTCACTTTCATTGGCTCTTCATCAGTTGCTTGTGCTGTGCAGGGCTGACTGGGTAAGATACAGCATTTCGTGCTGCATAGTCCTGGCTTCCATTCTCTGAAGGGAAGACACATCAAATCATGGCAGGATCACTGTGGATCATTGAAGAGCTCTGTGGTTCCTTTCTCTAGTCTAATTGGGTAAATGAAGTTTACTGGATTTAGGTGCAGTGAGGGGAGTCTGCTATGGCCTTACTTGGGCAGTGATATCAAGCTGCGATGAAAGCTCTCAGATCTTTATCACAGAAGAGAAGGAAGAACCAGGGACTATGCCCTACATATCTACTCCTTGTGATGATGACGACACTGGAGGACAGCCATTCAAGCATGTGGTCCTGTTCTAGAACCTAGACCCACCTGTGAGTCTCAGGCCACTTCAGAGGGTAGTCATGATGGTACTGTGTAGAATGAAGAGAGAAATACCTTTACACAAAGGTTCTTGATAAATTATGAAGCTGAAAGTTATACAAATTATATTTGCCTCATATTGTGGAAGAGTGACAAAAAAGTAAGTAACTTAATAACTGATTCTTAGTTTCAAAATTTAATTTTCAAATACAGTTTTTTTTTTGGGGGGATTAGATTGAACTTGGGACCTTTCCACGCAGGTGGCGGCAGCACTGAGGTAAATCCCCAGCCCTCAAATACATTTTTAAAAGAAAAGTTAGAATGTATACACTTTTCATGGTGGCTTACTGTCTTTGTGGAATTGTCTTTTGGCAATGAAGTATACTTAAGGATTTTTATTTTTATGTCTAATTTTGGGTTGGATAAGGATATGAAAGATGATTTAAATAGTAAGGTTATAAACTGAAATTTAATGTCACATATAATGATGTAGAGAAGAGAAGCCTTTTGTCACACCAGTCAACCATGGTGTTTTTAGCACTAAAGAAAAATCAAGGAAAGAAGACATGTTCCTAAGAGCTTTTGCTTTCATAGGGATAACAAAGCTTTCTTGTAGAAGACAATCAGAAAATTTTCATAGTACTACATACGAAAGGCAGGTGTTTTTAGAGAAATAATGAGGTTTTAGTTGTGTTTCTCTCACATATTTGTGGAAGAGTGGGAACATCTTCAAGGGAGGCTGGTCTTAGTCTGAATATGTCCAAGGGTGCTGAGCCTTGCAAGTGCCAAGGAGAGGACACCCAATGGAAGGAAAGCATTCTTGTTGAGAAGACAATGTATATGGTCCTTGGATGAGAACTGTGCTCATTTTCAGAGCACAGGAGAGGACATCTTGCAGGCACCTTGGAGAATATGAATGGCATCTCCAGAGACAGGTTGATAAGTGAACATTGGGAGGGATCCTTGTTCATTTGCTGAACACTTGCCATGGGAATCAAGCAGCAGTGCTGTGGGTGAATGTTAGAGTTGGACCAGTGGGAGGTGTTTACATTCTTCCATGAGGAAAAATCATTGATAATTGCTTGCTTGAAGCCTTCTCCTTGGTTAGGATTCCCTCAGTCACACCTAGGGCTCTGAAAGCAGAGCTGCTACAACTGGGCTGAGGTGAATATCCTGTATTGGACAAGACACCGAGCCCTAGGGGAACCTTCTCAGACATTTGCCTTCCTGCCTTGACCTTGGCTCATGTAAACTAAGATAGCCATGTTAATCCGTAGTGGTTTGTGCCATTTTTGGCCCCTGTGAAGGACTCTTCCCTGTGCCAAATTTGGGAGTGAATGAGCCTGGAGGCATACTTATATGAAAATATCTCAGCAGACCAAGGGAATGGGAGACTTCTATATCACCCTGACAGTCACTGCATTCCTTGCATTTAGTTGGGCTACTGTTCTGGATTGTAGTGTTCCTAGCCCTTGTGAGAAAGCTTACGAGACACAGAAGGGAAACTTCAGGACAATAAATTAATGCTATAAAATATGGTAGATTATAATGATGTTCTCTAAATTAAATTAAGTCACAGAGTTATAAAAATTTTATTATGAGTTATTAAAAGGTAGAAGACAAGCTGGGCACAGTGGGGCATCTCATAATTCTAGCACTTTGAGGGGCTCAGTCAGGAAAGTTGCAAATTTGAGCTCAGCCTGATATTTATTGGTTTAGGAAGACCTTGTCTCAAAATTAAAAAAAAAAAAGGCTGGAGAAGGCCTGGGATTTAGCTCAGTGGTGCCTCCACCTGCCTCTCAAGTACAAGGTCCTGAATTTGATCCCTGGTACCAAAAAAAAAAAAAAAAAAGGAGATGTATCTCAATATGAAGGTCCTGAGTTCAATCTCCAGTACTACCTACACACACACACACACACACACACACACACTCACACACACTCACAATTCAGAGTTGTTTTTTTGTTTTTGGGTTTTTTTGGTACTGGGGGTCGAACTCAGGTCCTTGTGCTTGCGAGGCAGGCAGCAGAACCACTGAGGTAAATCCCCAGCCCTCAGAGTTGTAGCTCTTGTCATTCATTGGCCACGTGGAATTAGTCTTTTGTTTTTGTTTGTTTTGTTTTGTTTTGACTTTTTTGAGACAGAGTCTTGCTGTGTAGTTCAGGCTGGCCTTGAACTCACTATGTAGCTGAGGTGGATTTGAATTTGAAGCGATTCTCCTTTGTGCTGGAATTATAGGTGTGTACCTCCATGCCCAACAGGGTGAGTCATTTAATCGCTTGATTTTCTTAATTTTTACACACCAGAGGGACCTCAGGATCATGTCTCCTCTATTCTAAAACCCTGAATTCTGCACCCTTGTAAGTAGTGAAGCAGCAGCCATCATGATGTTGTATAGGCTTGGGAGGAACAGGTTGGCACATACAGCCCAATGTGGAACGTGTCTGTAGTGAGTTATAGGGAGAGCCCTGGGTCTCCAGTGTGATGACTGGGCTCGGGCTTGGTTCTTGCTGTCTGGATGATCTTGTGGCTTTCTTAATTTGACAGCCTTAATTTCTTCATTTCTAAAATGGAACTGTATCTATGCATTGTGAGGAGATGAAGTTGTGCCATTGAATATGTTTTGAAGATGTTGTTGAAATACATATTCTGTTATTCTGAGGCCTGCTGGGAACTGAGGAGCTCTGTGGCTTTGTGAACGAGTTACCTCATCTGTGCCATTTGGAAGCTAGGATGATTTTATCTTAGGTGGTATGAGGGCTGGGTGATGTGTGCAAGATGTACAGAAGAGAGCAGGTGGTCTTCCTTTTCTGAATGTGGGGCAAGAGGACTGGCAGCAAGGAAAGCAGTCCAGGCCATGTGGCTGCATCCCTCAGTATAAGTTCTGGAGGCTGGGCTGCGTTAGGGCGGATGATGTGGGACACCAGAGAGGAGGCTGCTGGAATTGGTGGGAGAAACTGGCTGCAAAGCACAGTGGCAGTGGGGGAGCTAGAGGATTGTAGTGCTTATATGGGCTGAGAAGGAAGTAGGGGTTCAATGGTGGAGGTCTTGGGTCCCAGGGGCCTGAGATGTGCTGTGGGGCTGACGAGGGGCAGAGGGAGCCCAGAAGGCCACTGCAGTTGGGGTACCCAGGGGCCTCTTGTTTATCTTCCCTGACCCTTGAGTGTCCACGAGTATCTGCTGTGTGAAGCCTGGTGCCAGGCTTGGGTATGGAAGAGCAAGACACTGTCCTTGCTCTCACAGATTGCTGTTGGGGAGCCTGTTCTTTTATATGATTTCTCTTTGTATTTCTTGGATGTTGACCTCATCATGCAAGCTATTTTTAAACATCTTTGTGGTCTTAGAAACATATTTATCCATGGAATGTTTTTCTTGGCCCTTTGCTTTTTGTTGGGCTTCACACACACACACACACACACACACACACACACACACACACACACACACACACACACCCCTACACCCCAACTCCAGAGAAAACCACCTTGCCCACCCAGACTTGCTCCAAATTGTCTTATCTCCTGTATCTACTTCTTTCATTCTCCTTGCTTGCTTCTAACTCTTTCCCTTTGATTACCACTTTGTGTTTTCTCTCTGCATTTTCTGCAATAAGAGTTGCCTGTCATATTCTACAGAGTGTCCATGGTCTCATTTCCTGTTTCTGTTCTGCTTGAACGAAGCAAGAAAGCTGCATCCTTATCTGAAGTTTTAAGGTGGACTAGTTGCCACATCCCTTTTCTTTTCTAAAGTTTGGGATTCTGCTGTACTTTCATAAAGCTTTTGAGATGTAGGATTATGGGAACTAGATGTTAGCATGGTTACTTGAAGTGATTTACTTTCTTATTTGAATGTTCATATTGCTTTGTTTTCCTCTATTGATTTCTCATCACTTTTGGAACGTGAGATGGAAGGGCTGAGCATCTTGCAGCTGACTACAGCCAGTGGGGGAGTGACCTGTTACTCAGAAGAGTGGCTTGCTGCCCCACAGCCTTGTCAGAATCACTTCCCTTAGTGCAGCTTAGCTTCCTGCCCACCAGTGTGATTTGTCCCATCCTCTGCCTCTGAGGTCTCTTCCTATTCAGGAAAGGTTCTGTACTGTTTTCTTTTGCTGCTTACTCTCTTTGTCTTGTTGTGACGCAGGTAAATCTCATGAAATTAAGGAAAGCTTCTGTGTTACGGGATTTTAGAAACTAGAGGTTCGTTACTTCGAAGCAAGCCCAATGCCAGCATGGGCTGGCAGAAATTAACCTGAGTAGCAATAGTAGGGCGGGTTGGCAAGCTGTTGTTGGGAAGAGAGTTTGGTGAATGTTTTTTGAGAGACTGGAAATGGCTTTGAAACCCTCTGATGTGGGTGGTGCAGGAGGGCAACCAGCTTTTCCTCAAATGGCCACATGTGAGGAATCTTGGGCTACTGTGACTCATATTTGAGAAGCGTTTTAAATGGTACTTGTGACTTGCTTTCCAGTCTATAACAAATACATCCTCAGTATTCTGGAAAGGCACTCTGTTGCTGCCTTTCCTGGTGAAAGCATCTTGGAAATTGCCAGGTTCTTCAAGTTTGGTTTGGTGAGGAATGAGCGGTGTCAGAGGTTGTGTCCAGAACTTCCTTGATTTACCTGGTAACATGAGGATACCTCATCCATTTGTGATGTTGGTGCAGGATGGACACCAGGTATGCATGTGTGCATGCATTCATCCATCCATCCATACCTTCATTTATTATTAGCAGATGTTTGTAGTACATAATAATTACACTCATCATGGGGAAATGGTACATGCATATAATACATTCCAATTTCTTTCCTTTTTTTTCCCATCCTCTTTGTCTTCTTTTCTCATTGCTGGAACAAAAATACCTAACATCCACAAACTAAAGGAGAAAAGATTTTCTGTAGTTCACAGTTTGCAGAGGTTTCAGTCCATAGTTGACTGGCCGTACTGCAGGGCTATATGGTAGAAAGCCATGGCAAAAGAGAGTCTGTGCCAGGGCAGGCAAAAAGCAGCTAAGCAGTGAGCCTTCCTTTCTCTTTTTATTCCAGGTGGGCTACAGGCCTATTGGTTGTTGCCACCCATACCCAGGGTGGGCCTTCTGCCATTAAATACGTTCAACCACATGCAGGACTACAATATTAGAGGATCCATCCAGTTATCACATACCCATAATCTAATCTCATACATCCATGGTCCAGTCACTTCCAAAAAAGCTCCATCTGGAAGTGCCTGCAGCTTTGGGAGACATTTTAGTTATAAGCCATAATTCTCATCCTTCCCCTCGTTTCCCCTTGAAGATCAGGCTTTTAGTTTACTTTGCATCCTGTATCAGTGTAATCAAATGGTAACTATGAAATATTCTGGTAGCACTTTCCACAATAACAGAAATGTTCTGAACTGTCCAGTACAGTAGCTGTGAGCCATGTGTGACCATTGATTACTGCAAACGTGGCTAGTGTGACCAAAAACTGGATTTCCATTTCTTTTTTCCTCGTTTCTTTTTTTTTTCTCCTCCTTTTTTGGCAGTACTGGGGCATCACACATGATAGGCAAGCACTCTCTTCTCAGCTACAAAGATTCCACTTATATAAAGTTCATAAATAAGCAAAATCAAACTGTTGTGATATAAAACGAATCAATGTCTTCCTGGGAGTGGGAAATTAATAGAGAAGGGAGACTGACAATAGGCAAGAAGGAACTTTGGGGCTGGGGATTTAGCTCAGTGGCACTGCACCTCCCTCGCAAGTTCCATCCCTGGTACTGCAAAGAAAAAAGAAGGAGCTTTGTAGGGTGACATACCTGTCCCATACCTTGGTTATGTTGATGCATAATTTGTCAAAACATATTAATCTCCATCTTTAACATTTATGCATTTTACTGTGAATGAATTATATCCCTATGAAGAAGAAGAAGAAGAAGAAGGAGGA
>NW_022900946.1:21509730-21539629 GCF_012274545.1 Fukomys damarensis | reverse complement strand
GGGAGGAGGAGGAGGAGGAGGAAGAAGAAGAAGAAGAAGCAGCTGTTTTTTGTTTAAATATTAACATTGATAGCTTTCAGAAAACCATGTAATTCTCTACACTTGTATTTGACGCTGGGATACACATAAGTAACCAATTTTATATAGCTCAGCATATGACAAAAAGAAAGGTCATTTCCTAATACACAATGTAGATAACAAGAGAAAAAGAACAGAAATAGGCTACTTTAGAAACCTCTCTTTGCCAGGTCTGCATCTGATTTTCATGAATACTGAAGCAAGAGAGATTGAAAATTAATATCATACACACATACACACACGGAAAATTAGGGGCCGGAGCTTTAGTTCAGTGGTTTCACCACCTGCCTTGCAAACTCAAGGACCTGAATTTGATTCCTGGTACCAGAAAAGAAAAGAAAGTTAATATAGCCAAAGTGGATAGTATATGTAGTTTCTTGATTATTAATTTATGTTTATGATTTCTTTATGACACCCCTGCCCCTTCCTCCCTTTTTTTAAATTTTGAGACAGGACTTGGATTTTTTTATGTTTTTAATTTTAATTAATCAATACTTTTACTTAACCTGTTATGATTAGTAATTTTAGAATTGGACAGTGCAGTTCTGATAAACCAGTGTTTTCTTCATACCTAGTTGTTTTGTAGTCTGTCCTTGAACTGTCACACAATTCCATATGAGAGCATCAAATTCTTTTCCATGTAGCTAAGCAGTGTTTTCTGTGTGTGTGAAAACTCTTTGTTAGCTGAGTGATGGGATGTTTTCAAATACTCTGTTTTGAAGTATGGATACGCCTTGATTGTCAACAGGGTTATGTCCCAATAAGCTCATCATTAAACTAGAAATATAATGTACAAAGTGTGTTTAATAAACCTAACCTATAGGACATACTAGTTTAGGAACCCAGTCTACTGTAGAGTGTTGTTTCTCTTCCCATTCTTGTGGCTGACTAGAAGCTGTGGCTCTGTGCTGCTGCCCAGCATCATGAGGGAGGATTGTTTTGTGTATCGTCAACCTGGAAAAACTTCAAAATTCAAAATTTTAAGAACAGTTTTTTACCATCATAAAGTTGAAAAATCAGGCTGGGTGTAGTGACTGACACACGCCTCTATTCCCAGCACTCAGGGATCATTTGAAATAGGATCATTTGAGCCCAGCAGTTGGAGGCCAGCCTGGGCAACATAGTGAGATCCTCATCTCAAAAAATATTTGCAAAGCTGTTTGTTTGATTGTTTGTTTATTTATTTTTGGTACTGGGGATCGAACTCAGGACCTTGTGCTTGTGAGGCAGGCGGTGGCACCACTAAGCCAAATCCCCGGCCCAGAGCTGTTTATTAAAAACATTAAATTTGAGGGGTGAGGGTTTGGTTCAGTAGTATTGTGCCTACTTGGCATGCACAAGACCATGGGTTTGGTTCCTAGTACTGCAAATAAAATGATTGAAAAATAGGAAAAATCTTAAGTTGAGCCATCATAAGTCACAGCACACACGTTGATAGGCAGGACAGATGGTGCAAAGCAGATTGAGTCTGCACCTTCCCTGTACTTCCGCACAGTGCTTATACTACTAGTTTCTTGTGCTTTCCAAGTTTATATGGATTAGTTTTTCATTTATCTTTCATGATCCGTAAAGTTCCTTTTTTTAACTCCACTATGGAGGGAGACCCAGGGAAAGGGAGGGTGAGGAAGAAGTTTCTGAGACCCCAGCTCTGTGACCCATCCCTGTCTGATTAGGAGATAGATCTCAGATGAAAAAGCCCATGATTGTCTTACTAGGAAAGCATTTTGGTAATTATCTACATTTGTTTGGCTTTTGAATTTTAAAGTACTTTTACTTCTGTGATCTTTATTTTTATCTTTGTAATGTTATTTTAGAGTTGGGTGGTTTCTCAGCATCTTATGGTCCCACAGCATATCAAAAGAGAACACTGTTTATCACTGGTATGCTGTGAGTTCCTGTTACCTCTGAGAGGAGGGAACTTAGGTGGGCAGGAGGATGGGGTCAGGTCATAAAGTCCTGTGTGTGTGTGTGTGTGTGTGTGTGTGTGTGTGTGTGTGTCCTCTCATTCAGACCTCTCTTGCTATGTATTTCATTGTGCTGCTCTCTCCATGTGGCTTCAGATAACTCTGCTAGAGGTCAGGTCTGGTGCTCTAGAGAGCTTGCAGGGTTAGCAGTACTCAAGACCCCAGAGCCCAGGCATGGTGGTGCTCACCTTTGTTACCAGCACTCTGGGAGGCTGAGGCAGTAGAATCACAAATTGGAGCCCAGCCTGGGCAATTTAGCAAATTAGGAAGAACCTGTTTCAAAATTTAAAATATAAAAGAGAACTGGGTTTGTAGCTCAGTATGAAGGCCCTGGGTTCAATTCCAGGTACAGAGTAAAAAAAAAAAAAACAAAAAAACAAAAAAACAAACCTTAGTGAGGGCTCTGGAAATATGTCAAAGATAAGGATTCTTAAACATTTCTCTGGCACTAAATAATTCATATCTGGGGCTGGGGATTAAGCTCACTGGTTCTGCCACCTGCCTTGTAAGCACAAGGTTCTGAGTTCTACCCCAAGAACCAAAAAAAAGTTCATATTCTGAAGTTCCAATGATGTCTGAAAGGAGGCTGTATTTGACACATAAATGGTTTCTTGCTTTTTAAGTTCAACTTATTTACTTGAAAAGATGTTAAGACTGTTTGAACCAAAATCTTGTTTGAATGAGAGACACTGCGGTGTCACATAAAGCTTTGGTGAGGGGACAGGTCTCTGCCTTCAGTGTGCACAGAATGTCAAATGTAACAGTGTCACTCTACACCACACAGACTCCCCTTTCTCACTGTAAAAACATTTAAGGGTTGTTTGGTCAAATTAAGCTTCTGTTTTCTGTTCTGGACGCGGGTCCTGGTTGCTATCCTGCTGGCATCACTGGTTCAGTAAGAAAGGTCAGACAGTGGATTGGTGGCCTCTTGTCCTCACTAACCATCTGTCCTGTGTGGCCTCACCAGCTTTTTGGAACAGGTCACTGTATAGTCCTTTCTCTTCAAGGAACCGACAGTGGTGGGACATCGTCTGGAAACGTGTCTGGGGTTGCCTCTGCAGGGGGCTCACGTTCTTCCTCCCGGAACATCGGGTCTTCGGGGGCTGAGAAGGAAGAAGGCAAAAAAGTCCGGAGGCAGTGGGAATCGTGGAGCACAGAGGACAAGAACACCTTCTTTGAGGGTCTGTATGAGGTGAGTGAGTTGTGGAGGTAAGAAAGTATGAACAGAGGGTTTCCCCCTCATGTTGGTTTCTGCACTGCTCACCTTGTCTGGGCACCTTTGCCTCCCTTTGCCACATGCTTACAGATGAACAGCTTCTGTCTGCAAGCCCTGAGGTAGCTTAGGCAGAAGTGGCCCCCTTGACAGGCTGTGACCTTATGTCTCCTCAGGGCTGTTTGAAGCATTTTATGCTACTTTCAGTTTTTTCCTAAAGTTTTTAGCCATTGTCTTGCCCATAGTCTGTGTGGGTGTGTTTTTTAATTTTGGTTTGTTTTGGTACCAGGGATTAAACTTGGGACCTTGCACTTATGAGGCAGGTAGCAGAACCACTGAGCTAAATCCCTGGCCCTGTGTCTGTGTGTGTTTATGTATCTGTGTGTTACCAGGATTGAACCTAGGGACTTCTCTCTGAGCTACCCTTTTTATGCTTTATTTTGAGACAGAATCTTGCTAAGTTGCCCACACTGGGTTTGAGCTTAAATCCTTTTGCCTCAATCTTTCAGGTAGCTGAAATTATGGTGTGTGCCACCATGCCTGCATTTTTCATGGTTTTTCATAGTTCCTTTGTTCATTTTTTATAAATGCTTGTAAATATTCTACTTTAGATATAGATGAACTGGCCTGTATATACACTGCCTGTTTTTATAAACAAAGTTTTATTGGAACACATCCATGCCAATTCCTTGTGTGCTCTCCCCTAGCTGATTTTGGTCCTGTGACAGAGTTTAGTAGTTGTAGCAGACCTTGAGTGTCCCTCAAGTCAGGCCCATTCCTGCAGTACTTAATTAACCATACTTGTTTTGTGGACTACTGAGGTTTCTACCAGATTCTGTTATGAATAATGCTACAGCGAACGTCTTTGTGTACATTCCTTATTTTAGATGACTTCTTAGGCACATAAGATTAGGAAGAGGTCACTAGAACAACAGTCTTGTCATTTTAATAGCCAATTCACTGGAGTGATGGGAAAGTGTTGGTAAGCCTAGGAAACGTAATCTGTATAAAGGAATGAAGCTTTGAAATTTAAACCATGAAACATTTACAGAAAGATTAGGAAAGGAGACACTTCTAAATGTAGGCACCAGACTTGATTTCACTGTATTCCCATGGCTGATATTGCTCCCTCTGGGACCAGATGGCTGCGATCTGCCTATCTTAAGTGGACAGGATTGGTGTATTAGCGTGGTTTGACATTTGTCGTCCTCAGAAAGAATAAAGTGTGCCCACAAGGCTTGTGATATAAAACCATTCAAGTAAATAAAATGTTTTCTTTAAGAATTTTATAATAAAGTATAAAGATTGCCTTTGTGTAGGGAAAATCCCCACATTATATCTCTGATAAACTGCTTGTTGGAGTTTTTACTTTTTGTTTTGGTACCAGGGATCGAACTCGGGTCTTTGTGCTTGCGAGGCAGACAGCAGAACCACTGAGCTAAATCCCCAGCCCCTGATAAACTGCTTGTTGGGAGTAGAAGACCTGTGATTCTTGCCTTGCTGTCAAAAGCTTCATTCATTCATTAATTCATTCATTTTTTTTGAGGCAGGGTTTCACTATGTAGTCTAGGCTGGCCTTGAACTTGGTTTGTTTGTTTGGTACCGGGGATTGAACTTGGGTTCTTGTGCTTTCAAGGCAGACAACAGAACCACTGAGCTAAATTCCCTGCCCCCTTGAATACTTTTTGTACCCTAGGCTGGCCTTGAGCTTTTAGTGATATCCTGCCTCAGTTTCTCGAGTGCTGGGATTACAGGCCTGGCTAAAAGCCAGTTACTGCAGAGTCTTACCTGAACCCGTCACTACTATGGTGTGGCTCTTTCTTCCCAGGGGGACTGTGTGCTCTGTGAGATCTACCAGCCTGGATGCAAAAAATAGAGTACTAGATGTGGTTGAACTAAAAGTAGGGAAATGAGTCCTTTTTGCCACCCGCCTCTTGCCCTTCTTCAGGTGAATTAATGCATTCCTTTCTCCTAGCCTCGTTTTCCCTGTGTGTGTGTGGGGGGGAATTGGTGGGGAATTAAACACAGGGCCTTTTGACTGAGCTACATCCCCAGCCCTTTTTAAAATTTATTTTGAGATAGGGTCTTGCTAAGTTGCCCAGCCTGGTCTTAAATTTATGATCCTCTTGCTTTACTCTCTCAGAGTACTTGGATTATAGGAATGTACTTGATTTCCTTTTTCTACCAGGTAGGTATTCAATGTTAGATCTCCTGAAATCCTTGACTAGTAATAATTGGCTATTCTGTTCACTTTGTGCCTTCTGCCGTTGGTACTGTGTATCTCAAACAGTGTGTAGTTTGAGCATGAGATAGAAGAAGCACACATACCTTAGGTCTATCGTTTTATGTATCTGACTAAAGCTAGCTGGGACTGTGATGGGACCTTTATGTGTAGCTGATCAATGGGGATAATAATGGGACCTCATTTTTGGTCTATTCTGAGGAGTATTATTTCTGTAATGTTTGTTAAGATTTTGCTGTCCTCTTCCCCCTTTTTTTTTGGTGCTGGAGATGAAACCCAGCACCTTTACGTGCTAAGCACATGCTTTAGCCCTGAGCTACATTCCAAGCTCCTTGCTGTCTTATTGATGGCACATATGTGATCTACTTATGCACCCAGTGTTGGAGACTAGCTCAGAGCAGCGCTCAGGGTGGAGGAAATTGGATAACTGTTCAAAGCAAGAGAGAGCTGATTGGATGCAGAGATTCTGCAGTTATTCATTCTGGGCCTCAGTCTGTTGCTTCTCTCCTGCCTCAGACCCACCAGAGGCCAATGCTGCCCCAACCCTGCCTTTGTTTGGACAACCTGGGCCCCAGGGTTCTCTTCAGTGATGGTCTTCCAGACTCCCTCTCTGTGGCCAGGAATGAGTCATGGTCCTCTTTCTGGGAGAAAATAGGGTGGACAGGTGAATGGATTGAACCTGGACCTGCTCTTACCATCTGTCTCTTAATGCCCTTCTGTTCCAGCTGTGGTTCTGTAGTCTACCAGTAAGTGTTCATTTCCCTTAATATCTGTCTCTCTTACCATCTGTATGTATTTGTTTTCATCATACTGTTCTTAGTTACCTGTCTTACAGTTTCCTGGTGAGCCTCTTGTTCTTATTTCTTACCTTGTTGAGAACTCCTGTGCTTTGTGATAGGCTTCCTTTCTCTGCTTTTGCCTGCACCTTCCCAATCTCCTGCAAATGCCAGCAGGGGTACCCTTGACTTTTTTTCTTTACCATATACATACTGTGAGTTTTGTCTCTTTGACTTTGGATACAGTTCTCTTACTTTAACTGTGCCTATTTGTTCCTTTTGCCACCACCATTTGATTGAGTTCATAACTAATCATAGGGCAACATAGCTATGCTAGAAATGGAGAGAAGTTCTTGCCCATCAGGAGCTTACTATTGTGTTGGGGAAATACAATGGGCCACACAAGGATGACTGAGAAGGCATGTGTTCAAGTGTCACAGACTCCAGAGGCTGCATAGTTTGAGAATACAGGGGCAGGAATCAATTTGCTTCTACTGTGATCTGTCTCCAAGGCAGAAGACAGCCAGGAAGCGGGGGGCTTCTAAAGCTGGACACTCAAGAGAGATGTTTCAGAACCAGCTTTGATTCTTTGTGGTTTATGTCTGGAACTTGGAATCTTCCTACCCCAGTCTCCCAAATAGCTGAATCTACCCTGCTCCATTATTTTTTTGAAACATTAAGTAAGTTCTAATTTTCTTAAAGGTTTTTTTAATTTTTTGGATGTGAGGGTATTTTTTTGCTGTGATGTTTGTCACCCCATTGATTGCCAGGGTTGATTTGGCTGATCTGGTTGGCTAGGCAGGTATCCCTTCCTCCCTCACTGCTCCACGTGGGTCCCTCCTGAAGCTGCATGCTGGGTCTAAGAGGATGACCACCCCTGATAGAGGAGGACTGTTTCCTCAGGCGGGGGTATACAAGTAGCTGCGCTTCTCTGCTAGAACCTCCAAACCATCTCTCTAGGGTTTTTATTTTTTAGCTTTTCATTTTGGAACAATGTCAGACTGAAAAAATGTTGTATAACAACAACAACAACAACAAAAAAAAAAACCCAAAAAATTCCCATGTGTCCTTCACCCTGTTTCCCCAATGTTAAGGTACCCACAGTGTGACAAGTGGAATGAGGAAAGGGAACATGGAGGGCTCCGATCACTCACCTGCAGGCCTTCTGCAGAGTTAGCAGGTGCGATTCCCACAGTTGAGTTTTCTGCCACCTGGAATGCTTCCTCAATTTCTCTTTTGTCTTCTGTGACTTTTAACACTTTTAAGAACCCTGCCTATTAGACTGTCTCTCCATTTGGCTTTGTCTGACGTTTCCTCATGATTAAATTTGTGTCAAGAATTCCATGGCAGTGATGTGTCCTTGGTACATCTAGCCAGGAGGTGCATGATGAGATCTTTCTCAGTCCTGGTAATGCCACCCTGGACCTTGAGGTTTGTGTATTGACTGCATGTCTATCCCCCATGAACTCATTCTGTTTACCTTTGAGAGTGTAAGTGTCCTGCTTCTCATCATGTGTGCTTTTGAGGCAGGCAGCAGAACCACTGAGCTAAATCCCCGGCCCTCATCATACATTCTTTAACAAATTTTTAGCAACCATGGCTGCTTCTTACCTGAAATAATGATCACATTGGTATTCACCAGTGATGGTCTTTTTTCTATTGTTTTTCCATGTCTACTGATAAGAAATCCTATGTAAGTACCCTCCCTTCTCCCATGTTGATGGATGTATTTATCAGTTACTTATTTATATACATATAAGCTGTGTGTCTAGTTTATTGTGCAGATCACTTTCTGTTTGTGTCATTGTTAATTTTGTGGTCCACATGGTTCCAGCTTTGGGTATGGGAGCCTCTGTAACTGGCTCTTGTCTCTCCCTGAGCATATTCTCAATCTTTGGCACCTTAAGGTATTCTGTGCACACCTGGTGCTCTCCCTGCCCCAGCCCTAGAATCAGCCATTTCTCCAGGGAGCCTTTTTTTGTTTATTTATTTGTTTGAAAAGTGATACTTAGGAACCAAGACATGGGGCTGTGGTGCTATTGCCACTGACGCCTTTCCAGTACTTCTTCTGGCTTTTTTTTTTTTTTTTTTTTTTTTTTTTTTTTTTTTTTGCGGTACTGGGGATTGAACTCAGGACCTTGTGCTTGCCAGGCAAGCTAAATCCCTGCCCCTCTCCCCTCCACCCCAGTACTTCTTAATAGACGGTTTTGTTTTTGTTTTGGTACCTGGGATTGAATTTGGGCCCTTGCGCTTGCAAGGCAGGTGGTGGCACCACTGAGCCAAATCCCCGGCCCTTTAATAGATGGTTTTGATGAGAATGTCATATAGTTGATTTTCCTTATGGAAGTCCTGAAGTAGCACTAGGACCTAGGTTTCATTCTTTTTTTTTTTTTTTTTTCTCAGCTTTAATTGAGTTTATTGGTACATTTTAGGGATACAGTACAGTTACATTCATTGTTGGGATCTTGTATCTCTACATGACAAGTCTTGATTCTCATTTTTTCCCCTTACCTCTGCCAAGGTTTCATTCTTAAAATCTAGGTTGTGCTCAACTTTTTTTGGAGGCATTCCAAAAATATCATCAGATCACAGCCTATAAGGGTCTCTTCTTAAGTATGCATATTGACTAACCTTGTTTGAATGTGGAATACACTTTTTATGATCAAAGAAAGGAAAAGGTTATGCAGAATGCCTTCCTATTTTCTTTTGTGACACTTGGTGGCAGCACCCTGAGCTCATGAATTACATTGTGCTGTGTAGGCCAGTGCTGTTCTTATGGAGGTATCTCCTGCAAGGTTTCTAAAGAACTCCAGAGAGTAAGCTGATTGTCCCATTGAGTTTTATGTTTCTCCTGCTGTAAGGCTGCTTTAGTTTGTTGTGTGCTGTTACATCAAAAATACCTGACCTGGGGCAACTTGTGAAAAACAGATTTATTTCTCATATCTGGAAGCTAGGAAGTCCAGGATCAAGATGCTATACAGCTGATATCTGCTGAGAGCTGCGTTCAGCTTCCAAAATGGTGTCTTTCTTTTTTTAAACATCCTTCTGAAAGCAGGAGCCCTGTGCCTCCCATGTCAGAAGGTAGAGGGGCAAGATTAATGAAAATGTCTAGAAGATAAGGGCCTAATGCCATTCATGAGGGTGGAGTCTCCTCTTCATATCGTCACATTGACACCGCCTGAATTTTGGAGGGAACACATTCAAACAGTAGCAGAGTCCTTGTCTCTTTGGTACCCACAGGCTGTGATGTTCTATCCGAGTGCCTTTGCTGCTTTACCTAATTCCAGCCTGAGACGATAGGGCAGCAGAATTGAAGATCATGCACAAGTAAGAGCAGTAAGGGATAGCCTGCAGCCCACCTGTTCCCTTCTTTCTGCACTGTGTGAATATCATAGTGCATTGATGGCAAAGCTTTTTAGAGTTTTCAATGATAACAAACAGCCAGTTGTGGCATGAGTGCCTTAGGTTCACCACCACTGTCATAGAGAGAGTCGCTTTGTCTTAACCACTGTAGTTTTATTGTGGACTTTGTTTTCCAGCATGGGAAAGACTTTGAAGCAATTCAGAACAACATTGCTCTGAAGTACAAGAAAAAGGGCAAGCCTGCAAGCATGGTGAAGAACAAAGAGCAGGTCCGGCATTTCTATTACCGCACCTGGCACAAGATCACCAAGTACATCGACTTTGACAATGGTGAGTATGCCACAGGCTGGGCCTCTGCTCAGGAGCATGTTTTCTGGCATTGCCTTTCACAGCTGCTTGCCGGAGATTTGTTTCCAGTGCTTTGGCTGGCAGCATGCCCAGTGCCTATTGGTTAGTTTACCTGCAAGGAAGGTGCTTGCATACATGCACTAGTGATCTTACTGATACGTCTCTTGAGTTTTCTATGTTTCAGTGGCTCTGAATGCATGTGGGTTCTAGATCCCCTGTGAATGAGGGCACTGAGATGCAGTGAAGGAAAATTGAGTTGCAGGTGCGCTGGTGGCCTAAGATTGGACCCTCTCTCTCATGTGGAGCACATTGAGAATGACAGTTGAGCAGCCTGGTGTCATTCTTCCCCAGGAAAGCAATCTTTACCACAACTCTGACCATCTGTATTTGAATCCAGGTGCAGTGTGGCTTTCAACTCTGAGCACCTTTGGCTGGTCAGTGGTTTCTCCAGGGTCAGTTGGCCCATGTTCTTTTGTACTGCCTTTGTCTTTGTAAAGTATTGCCAACTGTTTGCACATATTGGGAGAAAAGCCTTTCCCCATGCTTCCTGAGTTGCAGGCTACTTGGCCCTGTTATGCACTACTGCATTTTCACAATAGTGGGTTCATTCTAGATGCTCCCTTCTTCTGATATCTACACTCATTGTTAATCCTTCTTCTCTCCAAATATTATATCTTCTGTGCCAGGGTAACTGGATCAACTGTGACTGTATTGTTCCACCTTTCAACTTTTGCCTGTGCCTTCATGTTGGCCTTTGATATTCCTTGTCTTCCCTTGCCATTCCTGTAGTGTCCTCTCTGCAGGATCACTGTGTCTTTTTTGTTTTGTTTTTGTTATTGAACTCAGGCCTTTGCGCTTGCAAGGAAGGCTGTGGGACCACTGAGCCAAATCCCCGGCTCTTGGGTCACTGTACCTTGATCGTAGTGCGCATCACATTATCATAGTTTTAGGAGACTCTAATAATGCCCATTTCCCCATCTGCCCATGGAACTGAACTTGGTGGGGATGGGCACACACCTGCCTCCTGTGGACTTTCTCTAACGACCTAGGGAATTGGGTTTGTCAGTCTCTAATCAGTGGGAACATCCCTTAGTTGAATTGGTGACTCTTTTGTTAATGCTGATTTGTTTGCTATTGGTGCCCACATGACCATCAGCATAAAATTTCCTGCTCACTTCAAGCCAACACCATTTTGTTCTTTTCCAGTTGTCAGCACTGTTGCTGTGTACTCAGATTGATGGTTTATTTGCATATCTCTTCACTGGTTAGGTCCCCTGGGGTCCAAGACTATCGTGATTTGTGTCTGTTTGCAGTGAAGACTTCTGCCTTCCAGAGGGGCTCTGTTTATATGCTTTGTCTTTCTATTTTCCTTTTCTTGTATCTACCATATTTAATGATTTTCTGAAAGTCTGTCCATGAGCATGAGTTTACTTTGGCTGGTCTTAAAAAGCTCTCTTCAAATGAGAAGGTGGCCAGCAAGTTGCAGCAAGAGTTGGGAGGCTGTTGTGGAGAGCGGGCAAATTCCAGTGCAGCCATCATTGTGTGTAGTTTTACTGAGGTTCATCCATGTACAGTGTAGGTGGTGCATACTCAGACCAGGCCTCATTCACAGCTCTAAGGCCAAAATGCTCATTCCTAGGCACTGCCAAATTTGTGCTTTTTTCCTCTGTTGATAGCAGGAAGCACTTGAAGCAGGTTTTTTCTTTGCTTTGCAGCACTGGAGATCTCCAAGGCCTTTGCACTGAGCTATATCCCCTGTCCATTTTATTTTGAGATAGGGTTTTGCTAAGTCACTAAGTTACTCAGGCTTGCCTTGAACTTGGAACCCTCCTTAACTTCCAGGTGTGCACCATCACACCTGGCTTCTTTTCTATTTTTGCCATATTTTCTGCTGAACAACCTCCTTGCCCTACCTCCCTGGTGCCTGGAGGCATCATTCTTCTTGGCTCTTCCCTCCCATCAGGCTCCTGTGGGATCTGACCCAGCCTGTCCTTTCCCTTTTCTATATGATGGCTTAGCTTCTCTCCCAACCCCTACTTCATCTTCCTCGCCCATACACTGTCCCTACAGCCTTGATGTTTCCCGTGTGTCTTGCTCTTAGTGTCCTGTTTGTCCCACTTGAAGGTCTGTTCTTCATTTGTGGATATAGCTTTCCTGAGGTTCTTTAATGAGCCTGTTAGCTACATGCATCATGCACTGTGATCCTGTTCAGACTTCTTCAGCTGGTTTCCGCCCTGAAGGTTGTCTAGCCCAGCTGAGAGCCTCAGGTAGAGGGTCACCAGGACACTCTGAAATTCCTGTGGTTCCTTAGATGTTTTCATATTGTACCATGCAGAGTAGCAGTGTTTTTGTTTTTGTTGTTGTTGCTGTTGTTTTAATGTATCATATGTATTTTAGGTGTTCTTAAGAGCCAAAGCAAGGGTAAGCAAGAACATGTGTGGGATCAGGGTGGCTGGGCCAAGTCCATGCTGTAAGGACAGGTCATCCCTTGGAGCGTAAGTCAGTCGTTCACCGCTCTGGCGCTGCAGCCTCCACATGCTTCATCAAGAATTCGTTAGTTTTAGTAGTCCCACATCATCTTCACGCAGAGGTAGGTCCCCAGTGACTATGCGGCAGTGTGCTACCCTGAAGAATAATGTCCACGCACATCCACCTTACTTGGCTGTTGTCTGCTGTTGGGTGCGGGTTTTGTTTCACACACCTTAAAGTTTCAAAAGGTGAGCTCTGCTTTCTTCCCTTCTCTCCATGTGAAGGGACTGGGAATTGTACGATGGCATGAGGCCGCCTTGCCCCTTGGAGCCTCTGTTCTGGGCTTGCTCCCTGCCTTTTGCTCCACACTCCTATTGGCCTTTTCTCTGTACTCTCTTGCTCTTGATGCTGTTTGTGCTTTTCTAGGTTGTGACTATTTCTCTTTTTGCCAATTCACATGTTGAACTTTTTTAAAAAAATTTTTTTGAGATACCACATTCCATAAAATTCACCTTTTTAGATTATACTTCAGTGGCGTTTGGTATATTCATTACCTTCTAAAAATATTTCTTGAAATGGATAAAAAATGTGGAAAAAATTAAAAATAAAAATATTTTTATCACCCCAAAGGAGACCTCATCCCCATTTGCATTCACTCTTATTTCTTCTCCCCAGCCTCAACAAACACCTGCTTTCTTTCTGTGGATTTGCCTGTTGTGGAGTATGTCAGTCAGGGCTCGCCAGAGTAACAGATTTAATATGTTTATATTTATATTTAATATAGTTATATCAAACTTATGTATTATGTATATAATTTTCAAGGTAGGCTTACAATGGCAGAGTCAGGTGTGAAAGAATGCAGAAAGAGCTCTCTGTGCATCGGGGAGTCAAATAATCCAGTCAGAGGTAAAAGACCTAAAGCTCACTGCAAAGTCTTGTTGGAAGTCAAAGGGTCTGCATTGAAAGACTGGAATCTGAACTGGGAGGCTGAAGAGTCTGAGCTGGAGGCTGAAGAATCTGCATTGAAAGCCTGGAAACAGATGTCCCAATGCAATGGTGAAGACTGGTTCTCCTCCAAAGGAGGAGACTTCCTTCTTTTCCATTTTATTCCATTTAGACTACAAGCCTATTGGCTGATACCAATAGTCTGACTGACTTAACAGTTGTATGGATGGTCTACCTTTTTGTTACCTTGTTTTGTTTTTTGAGACAAGGTCTTGCTATGTAGTCCAGGCTGACCTTGAACTCATGATGGTCTTACTGCTTCAGCCTCCCTAGTGCTGGAATTAAAAGTATGTATCACCACACATCTGCTGTTCTTTGTTATTATTGAGTAGTGGGTTTTAGACTTTCCTGAGTGCTGGTCTACTTTGAAATCCAATGAGATCCTGGATTTAGCCTACAGTGTTAGCAGAGTCAGAGTCTTTGTGCCAGTCCAAAGTTCAGAGTGCTTCAATCCTTGTCCTCAAAATATTGTTTGTCATTTACTGATATGTTTTTTGTTCTCTCTTATTATAAGCACACACATTTTAATGTTAGATCCTTCAGAATGGAGATTCTTCAAAAAACAAAAAGTAGAAATTCCATTTGACCCAGTTATTCCCCTTCAGGGCATCTTCCTAAAAGACTCGAAGAACTCATATTATAGTGATACCTGCATACCCCTGTTTGTAGCAGCACAACTCATAATATCTAAATTTTGAATGTGATCTATATGTCCATCAGTAGATGAATAAGAAAATGTGGTATTTGTACACAATGGAGTACTGTTCTACTTTAAAGAAAAATAAAAGAGTAATGTTTTTAGGAAAATGGATGCACCTTGAGACAATAATGTTAAGTAAAACTAATCACACAAGTTTAAATAATGCATGATTTCTCTTATATGAGAATCCCAAAATACAAATACAGTAAATTAAAGAGCAAAATAAAAGATAATAGAAAACAGGGAGATAAATTTGTTGTAAAAGGGAAGTGGACCAAAATATGGAGGGGAGGGAAAAGATGAAAAAAAGAATTAGGTTGTGTTATGTACATGTACCAACTTTCCACAAGGAGTATAATCATTTATGTACTGCAAATACGTACTAACAAAATTTTTTTAAAAAGTAAAAATGACAATCTGAAAAAAATAAAGTCCACTTACTATTCTACTTATTATGTTGCCTTTAAAAAAAAAGTATCTCTGAGGAGAGAGCCAGAGAGGACAGTTGCAAGAGTGTGATATTTGTCCCTACACTGTGAGATGGCCTGAAGGTGCCTAGACTCTTCCTCTGTGTAGCTTAACTCCCATGGCAACATATGGGACTCTACTTTGTATAATTGAAAATATTCAAGAGAACAGTGGCTAGCATGGAAAGTTTCTCTCTCCCACCCAGTACCTGGGGACTGCTTTTCAGCGCAGTAGGGACCTGGCGCCTCCTCTCTGCTTTGCTGTTCTAGTGTCATTGTGTGCTACTAGTATCTAGGATAGAGCCACATGGCAGCACCTGCCCCAATTCTGCCTTTTGAAGAAGCTTGCTAGAGTCTCCACAACCTCCTTCCTCAAAGCCCAGAACTTAATTGGTATCATGTTGAGCTGCATATGTTGTATCCTGTCTGCCTCCTGCATAAAGCCTGTCCCATTACTGAAGATAGAGAGGTGGATACCAGCTAGGGGTTTGGTGGTATCTACAGCTGGTTGCCTTGTTAGCCAGGGAGGTTAGGTTATACAGGGAGGTGGAAACTTGTGAGGGTTTAGGTTGCCACCTCACTTGCTGCTTGAGGGAACTCTGCATGGCAGAGCTAGAGAACAGGTGTGACTATGCTCTTATGTCTACACCCTCCTCTTCCTCTTCTCTGTGAGAACCTGCTGTGCTGAATGATCCATTTTCTTCTGAGGATATTTGCTCTACCCATCAGTAATGTAAAAGCCGTACCTGTCATTTTTGTTTAGATTTTTATTTTGAAAATTGCAAAAACAGCACCGTTTTCCTGTGTGTTCTCTATCATTTCCCCCCGGGTTTTGCATCATGCATGACCAAAGTGCCATGATCAACCAGAAAATCTGCCTGAACCTGCTTGGAAATGCTACCTAGTGTCATTCATGTGTACACAGGTTGTACCTGCAGGGTATCTGTACCCCCATCCTAAGTTCTTTCCTTCGCTCATCTTCCAGTGTTCTCACGAGGGCTGAAGAAGTCATCCCAGGAGCTGTATGGCCTCATCTGCTATGGCGAGCTGCGCAAGAAGATTGGGGGCTGTGAGTACCCTGCCTGTCCTCAGGCTCCCCTTGCCCTTGTCACCTCCGATCCTTAGTGTTCAGGATCACTTACTTTCCCTTTTGAAAACATTTATTTGAAAACATTTTGATGACAATAATTGAAAAAGCATGTGATGAAATGCCTTCCTTTAGATTTACCAGTGGTTAACGTTGGTCACATTTGCTTACTATCTTTCTACACACACATTCACACACATTTTCCAGTTTTTCTTCCTCTGCCATTTAACTGTAAGACCTTATATCACACCCTAGAGACTGCAGCCTCCATCACCTGAGAACAAAGTCATGCTATAAAACCACATCCCATTGTCTCAATGACACATTTCTATCAAGCAAGTGCAACAATCTGCCTAAATTCCTACCCATTTTTAAATTTCTCAGAATGTTCTCAGACATTGGTCAGGGCTTCTATTGAAGGCTGTTGTGCCACATGTGACTCTGGTTCTCCCTGAGAACTTTCAACCAAGAACCCATCCTAGTTTTCTTGTTTGTTTGTTTGTTTTTTGATTGGTACTGGGGATTGAACTCAGGAACTTGCACTTGCAAGGCAGGTGCGGTGCTACTGAGCTAAATCCCCAGCCCCCATCCTAGTTTTCGATCTTTGATGTCATTGGTTTTTTTGTTTTGTTTTTTGTTTTTGGTACTGGTGATTGAACTCCAGACCTTGCTCTTGCAAGGCATTCAGCAGCACCACTGAGTTAAATCCCTGGCCCTGGCATCATCATCATCATCATCATCATCATCATCATCATCATCATCATCATTATCATTATTTTATTTATTTATTTTTTTGGTACCAGGGATCAAACTCAGGTCCTTGCACTTAGTTTCTCAGTGACCAGTTTTCCTCTAGAACAACTCTGTGTGGGTGTTTGGTAGGGATGCTCTGAACTTTGCAGGGCATCTGTGGCCTATGCATCTCATCCTTGCCTGTGCTTCTTCTGTGACTCCCTAGGCCCCAATCCAGTGGGCATTGTAGGGCCCATGCCTGGTCACCTAATGTGTCACAGCTCAGAGTGGGCTGTAGCACTGGGGAGGATGGGTATTTGCTGGCTGCTCCTTGTGTCTTCTCTGGCCATATCCTGAGCAGTCACTCTTCATATCTGATCATTGTCCGTCTGGTAGCTTCTGTGGGCCACCCCACTTTTGTGTTTAGGAGGCTCTTTGCTCCTTTGTGATGCCCTGCATCTCTTCTCTTCCTCCAGTCTCTGCCCTTCATTGCTGTTTTCTCTGCTCTGGGTGAAGACTTAGGTCTTGACTCCTAACTTCTTCTCTTTCCAGTCATCTGCTTTCAGGCTCCAGACATTCTAGACTGCCTGTGACTTTCATGCCCTAGAGCCTCTTCCCTCACACTGTTGCATGTGCTGACATTCCTCTCCTTATTTCTGAATCTCAGTTCCTCTGTGGCTCTCCTCACCCAGCCCTGCAGCTTCAGGCCATCCACAGGCTGAGCAGTCCCGTTGCCCTCTCCCTTGGTGGTCTCAGAATGGGCACCTGCCCCCTTCCCATCCCCGTCTTGGGGCCACTTGTCCTCATCATAGTTGATGGCAGCAGCACAGAGGCAGCTACTGGAGATGATGCCCTAGGCTGCCCTCACTTGCTTTTCTACCTGTTCCTTCTACCACCGGATTGGGTCTACTCTTCTCATCTTGTCTTCATTGTGGACCTGTGGTATACTCCCTGATGTCCCTGTGCCTCTGTTCTCCCTCTGTGAATCTTTCTTTCCTAGAAGCCAGAGGGCTTCTTTCCCACCCCTTTGGCCTCCATTTTGCATGGGCAGCATCCTTGACTGACTGAGGCACAACATGTGTCCCTGCCTGTTTCCACTATTCTGTCCTCACTGTTTCCCACCCTGCAAGGCTTCCAGTCCAGATAACACATTGGGTACCAAACCTTCTTGGAAAGAGTGCTTTGACTGTCTTTAGGCCCTCTACCTGAGTCTCTGGACACATTATCTTATTTGTTCCTTTTCTGTGACCTTAATGGCTTTCTATTGCCCACAGTAACGCTGGCTTCTGTGACCAGGGGCCTCTGTATTCAAGCCTGTGTCCCATCTTTCTGGTTATACCCATTCCTCTGCCAGGTGGCTCATTGGTCAGAGTGCCCCTGTGGCTCAGCTTGTGCTTACTCCAGTTCTGCTGGGTATGCTGGTTGGTCCCTTCTAGCCCAACTGTACCTTACACTTGAACATACACTCTCACATGCTTGTACACATCTGAAGCCCACAGATGGCTCTTAGCATGTGGATCTGCTAAGTGTCCGTCATGCTATGGTGTTATTTCCCTCTGGACCCCTCTGAATCCCCCAATACTACTCAATCAATTTGTCGTATTTGGATTCCTAGACATCTTCCCTTTTTGTGTTCTTTTGTCTTCTATCCAAGTACTAACCAGGCCCAACCCTGCTTAACTTCCTAGATCAGATAAGATTCTGCACATTCAGGGTGGTATGCCTGTATAGACTGTTTTGTTCTTTTATGTCTCTTTTTGGGGATGTACACTCAAGACCTAGTAGCATTTCTCTGAGGCATATGCATGATCTGTTCTTTCTGGGCTTTGGAAAATGCATTTGAGAGCTGGTGGTTAGAGCAAGATTTTCTTGACATGGCTTGTTCTGCTTGGAGTCTCCAGAAAAATATGAGTCCTTGCATAGCAGACTTGAGTCTGTCCTCTCCTAGGATGTCTACCTGCTGACCATGTCAAGTACCAATTGCAAAAGGTCTTGAAGGGTATTGGGGAGCGAGGGAAGTGGATGATGCAGGACCCTCATGAAACAAGTGACAGGCTCTATTTATTTGCCTTGAAATGGAGTGAGCTGGGCACAGCTGCTGGGTGACATGCCTCGTGTGGCAGTGCCTATGCCTGGCTTTCCAGCCTTCACCATCTTGAGCAGACAGGTCTTGTGCAGAGTCCCTTTGCTTGGTGTTTGGTCCGCTGGCTAGAGCCTGGGTTTCCAGGATGGGGCCTCTTAGGTGCTGGGTTGCTGGCCCTGGTGTCCTGTCCTGAGAGATCACTTGACCAGGGCTGGATCACTGATGAATAGCCTTACCTCCCAGTCCCAAGACAAAGGCAGAAAGTCCCATGCCTGTCTACCAGGGCTTGTGTGATCCAGTTCAATTGCCTCCTCCCAGGCTTTACCTCCAAGCCTTTTTCTGTACAGACACACGACTGTGGGACTTTCTTCCTGACCAACAGGTCAGATCTAAGCTGGGCTCCTCATCCTAAAGTCTTGCTCACAGAAAGGGTGGCTGATTTGCCCTTTCCAGTGCTCTTCTGTCTTTTCTGAAGTACTGTTACCATCTGGGATTCTTTTACTTTGCTTGAAAAATTTAACTTCACTTCTTGTCATTCAGTTGCACCAGCCATGAATTCTTTTAGTTATTATTTATCTGAAAAGCCTTTGATTTTTTGTTTGGTTTGGTTTGGTTTTTGTTTGGTTGGATTTTTGAGACTGGGTCTTCATTCGTAATTCAGGCTGAACCTGAACTTACTGTGTCACCCAGGATGGCCTCAAAATCACAGTCATCCTCTTGCTTTAGCCTTCTGAGTGCTGGGATTATAGAAGTGTCCAGTCCCAGTCCCCAGTCCCTGGAGACCACCCCCCCAGCCTTTGTTTTCCTTAAAATTTTCGTGAATGTAGAATTCTGATTTGACAATTTTTTTTACTTGCACTACAGTTGTTGTCCAGTGTCTCTGGCCTGTACTATTTCTGCTGAGAGATCAGTGGTTACCTGGGTCATTGTTCTTCTGTCTGAATTCAGTCTGGCTGGTTGCTTTACCATTTCACCTTTGTTTCTGACTGTGTCTTTGTGGTTTCCATGCCCCCAAAATGCAGAAGAGTTCAAGGAACTGAAGGAATTTTGCAGTGAGCAACCCAAGTGCCTCCATCTAGACTCTTTCACTAGCTTCTTTTTTTTCCCCACTAGCTTCTTACTACTTGCTTTTCTGCTCATCTTTCCTTGGCAGCAGTGAGTTCAGAGGAAGTAGGGACTCTGCTCTAACCAACAGTGAAGATGTCAGACTCATTGTTTTCAGGCCTTGTTGGGGTTGTTGGGATTCCTGAGGGTTCACTTGTGGACACCATTGGGTGTGGAGCCCAGCAAGGAAATTGTGCACAGGCCTAGCATGGTACCTAGAGAGAGCAGTCATCAAAACCAGTGTTCCAGACCAAATAGCAGCTTAGTAATAGCAAGGGATTAAAGAGAACTTCTGGGATAGATCAAAAGTTGGACCTTTGAGAAAGTGGCTAAAGAGAGACCTGCAGGCAGGCTGAGATGTGTGGATTAGTGGAGTTCCTCTTAGGTAACTAATTTTCTAGATGACCTTGGGGAAAGGGCTGCAGCTACCACAGAGGTTTTATTCTGGAAGACCTTGAGTATTTAGTGGCAAGGTTTGGTGGAGTCTATGTGGAAGATGATTATATAAGACTCAAATACTTTTGCTCCTAACTACCCCTTGACCTCATTTATGTGTCTTCTATTTAAAGGTATGGATGACAAGAATGCAACGAAGTTGAATGAACTCATTCAGGTTGGGTAAGTATAAGTATTACGACATTGTGTTTGCAGCTTTTGAATACTCACATTTGTTCAGTGAAATTCGAAAGTTAAAATGTGTGCAGCTTTTTTCCATTTTCTCAATGAGGACCCTCAGAATTAAAATTTACTGTCCTCTCAGGTGCCCATTTTGTTCCCAAGAAAGTGGGAAAGCCCAGGTGTGAAAGTGGCCCCAGTCTTGCTTCCTCCTTCCCTTCTCTGTGTGTTTGTACGTGCTGGTTCCCTGTCCTCTACAAAGCCTCTCTTTCCCATTGTGTTTCCTCTGGTCTCCTGGACCACTTCCAAAGACTTTCCAGCCTCTCTCGCCTGCTGATACTTCTGTCCCAGACCCCACGATCAGTCTGGCTTTCTGTTCTTCTTCCTTTTTTCTCCTATCTTCCATAGCTCAAATGATTTTAGGGCATCACAAGCTGCCAGACCCCTGCCTGTTCAGTTGTTACCTGCTCGGCCTTAGTTGCTTTTTTCTGCTGCAGAGATGCTACCTGTATCAGGACTTGCTCTGTGAAGATAGTTTACCTGCGCCCTCACAGAGTATCTCCTGTGCACTGTCATGCACTGACTCTGCACTTGGCCTTTAAGTCTTCCTTATTCTGACATCTGACAGCCTCCTGACAGACGGTGATCTGTCAGCACCCTGAGCTTCTTTCCAGTTCTGTAAGAACCCATAGTGCAATCTGGGGTCACCCTAGTGCTGTCTTCCAGACCTTCCTGTCTCTCTAGCCTGTCTTGTGGCTAGTAAATGACTCCTGGGGTCCCTGTCACTTTTCCTGGGTGAAGGACTCTAGAGTCCTACTCATCCCTCATGTCTGCACCTTAGTTGCAGATCTCACTACCTGGGAGCTTCCACGTTTTGTGCCCCCAGTGTACCTTGCTCTGCCACCTTGCCTGGTTGAAAGGTTGGAAGCTTTGCAGATGGCCTGAGCCATTCTGGCCATACGTCCCACTTTAACCCTCTCATAACTCCCCTTGTTCAGGCCAACAAATCACACTGTAAGACCAGCCCAGCCAGTACCTGCTACAGTCTGGAATTCTACATATATGGGGTACTCATCTGATAATGGTACCCCCTCAGTGGTGACTGCCATGTCCCTCAGCCATTATCCAACACTGATCCCATCAGGTCTTTCTCCCTGTTCCTTGAACCCCAGGTGTTTGGTCTGCACTCTTGCCCAGAATCTTCTGAGCGCTCATGGATATACTGGCCTTTCTATCTGCAGAACATGGCATTGCCATACCTCTGGCCATCCCAGCATCTCCCACAGGCTTAGAGTCTGACCCTAGGAGCCATAGACCTTGGGAAGAGTGCCTAGGGTCCAGCTGTATACCTGTTCCAGCATCGGGTCCCTGAGGCTTTATTTGTACAAACTGCCCTATTGAGTCTTGGCAGGAACTAGAATGAAAGTTGTGGAATGTTTCATAAATACATTTTCTTAAGATTTTCAGATAGTGCAAACTCATCCCATTACCCTTGCCAAAAAATTCATGTGCATCCTAATGAATTTTTCCTTAGGGAAGTTACATTTATAAATTGTATGGCTTCTCTTACATGAGTATCTCAAAGTATAAATAATTTAAAGAGCAAAATAAAAGCTAGATGGTAAGAAACAGGGATATAGATCTTTCTGAGATGAGAAGGGAATCTTAAGGATGGAGGGAGAGGGGAAGAAGGAAAAGAAAAAGAATTGAGAGGCAATATGTGATCCAGTTATGGCAGTGTAGGCCTGTAACTCCAGCTCTCAGGAGGCTGAGGCAGTAGGATCACTGTGAGTTCTAAGCCATCCTGAGCTACATAGTAAGTTCAGACCAGCCTGAACTATGTAGGGAGGCGCTACCCCACTCGTGCAGTGTTGCATATGTACCAGTTCCCCACAAATGTATTCATTATTTATCCCAAACAAGTACTTCACTAATAAAAAAGAAATTTTCATTTATAATTACACAGCTACAAATATAAAACTGTAGAGATGTAATATGAAATTTTTGCATATCTTTAGAATCATACTCTGCTAGTATATGTGCTATTATTTTTTATTTATTTATTTTTTTGGTACCGGGGATTGAACTCAGGTCCTTGCGCTTGCAAGGCAGGCCACCAGTAACCGCTGAGCTAAATCCCCGGCCCTGTGCTATTAATTTTTTAACAGAGTTTTTACAGAAATTGAACAAATATAGAAGAAGCTGTCTTAATAGACATGATCACAACTGGGAATAGGTCAGTCAGAAAACTTGGCTGAAGCAGAAAGCTATAGTAGGCATACATACTGTATTTTGTAAAATGCAAATCCACATTACTCCACCACCAAAGCCTTTTCTTCTGTGGAGATCCATACCTTGGGGTTTCATGTTGTTCTCAGGTCAGAAACTCCAGTCAAGGTAAATCCAGTTTTGCTTCTCAGTTTTAAAGTGAGCAGGACAGGGCCCAGAGTAGCAAGGCTTCAGAGTCTGATCAGACCCAGTCTTAGCCATCTTCCCCATACCTCATTTTGCTGTTACTTTTCAAAAAGATCATGTTTATTTTGAGACAAAATCTGCCTTTGTAGTTCAGGCTGGCCTTGAACTCACTAGAAATGCTGGCCTCAAACTTGCAGTCCTACCTCGGGGTCTGAGTGCTGGGATTACAGGCATGTGCCATCATACCTGAAAAGACCTACCTTTGTTGAATCTCTTGTGGCCTATTTGTTGACCATTTCAAAATCATTTCAGCTCTGTTTTTTAGAAGGAACTGTTCTAATTGCTTTCACATTCATTTCAGTATCCACATAGTAATTCATCCACCACACCTCGGACAGACAGATTTGGAGCCTCAAGTCTCCAAACATGACCCTGTAACATCCCACTGTGGCCACTGGTACTCTGTCTGCCTGAGAAATAGGGTACAACATTGATGTGGTGAGGTGGTCATGAAGAGATCACATAGAAAGGCTGGCGATTTAGTTTAGTGGTGCTGCACTTGCCCAGCAAACACAAGGTCCTGAGTTCAATTCTTGGCACTGGGAAAAAAAGATCACATAGAGGTTATATAGAGGTAGACTGAGAACTCACATAGAGGTCGTGTATGGTAACTTGATAGCTTCTGTTCTGAGGTTCCAAGTAGTAGAAATGCATGGAAATGGAGCTGGTGGAAAGAAAGGCAGCTGTCTGCCCAGCTTTAGAGTGGTAGCTAAAGGGATGGAGCAGCAGCTTGTGCCACATAACTTATTGGATTGAGAGGAGATGATGCATTTTCTGTAAACAGCAGTCGTCCTCTGGTTGGGGAAGTATCAGACATCTAGAGGCATAGTGTTGCCTACCATCCAGGGTGACTATATCCTGGGACAGTGTGGGAACCTGCTTGGGGCTGGCACTTGCCTGGGCTTCTCTTGCTCTCACTTGCTCTGTCTCAGATACACTGGCCTTTCCTCACTTTCACCATTCAGAGACCTCAGCATCTCTTCCAAACTCTTTTCTCAGGGCTACCACAGTACGTTACAAAGGGAGAAACCTGCGGATCAAAGCACCCATGTGTCGTGCACTAAAGAAACTCTGCGATCCCGATGGTAGGTAACCAAGGGAAAGGCTGACATGGTGTGTAGCTCATGTAGTGGTTTTGTCCCATTTCATGGTGGATAGCTGAGCTGTTGCAGTTGCTTTCTGCCTAGCCATGCTTCATCCCAGTTATGTGAATAAACAGTCGTTGAATTTGAAGGCTCATGTCCGTTCAGTGAGTCAAGCTTAGCTCAGATGCCATGCAGCATTCTGATAGATGGGTCAATACTCTGATAGATGGGTCAGCCCTGTGGGAATGGGTCTCATAGCCTCTCTGGTTGTTCCATGGCTCTGTTTTGGCAAATGTACAAGTGACCACGTTGAGTGTTTCCCTAGCTGTGGGTTTTCTCATGTCTTTGTGTCTAGTCACAAGACAGCATGCCTGCACCTCTTTCATCCTGTTGGTTTTCAGTGAAGTACTTTGCTTTCTGCCCCAAGTTTAATCTCCCTGTGGGAATGGGTCTCATAGCCTCTCTGGTTGTTCCATGGCTCTGTTTTGGCAAATGTACAAGTGACCACGTTGAGTGTTTCCCTAGCTGTGGGTTTTCTCATGTCTTTGTGTCTAGTCACAAGACAGCATGCCTGCACCTCTTTCATCCTGTTGGTTTTCAGTGAAGTACTTTGCTTTCTGCCCCAAGTTTAATCTGTGCTAGACTGTTCATGGTCTCTCATTTTGCAGGCCTGAGTGATGAAGAGGACCAAAAGCCAGTGCGCCTGCCCTTGAAAGTCCCTGTAGAGCTACAGCCACGGAACAACCATGCTTGGGCCCGAGTGCAGAGCCTTGCCCAGAACCCACGACTCAGGTGATATAGCCTTCTGGGGAAGGGAGTGGGGAGGGTGACATACACCCTGCAGTATTTGTATTTGCATTTGCCTGAGGAAGTTTCTGGTAAGAAGCCAGTCTTAGCCCAGACCTCTGACATCACCAGAGGACATACAGGGTCTGTTTTGCATTTTGTTGTTTTTGTTGTGTTTTGAGACAGGGTCTTGCTATGTAGTTCAGGCTGGCCTTGAACTCACTATGTAGCCCAGACCAGCCTTGAACTCTCAGTGATTCTCCTGCCTCAGCCTCCTGAGTGCTAGGATTACAAGTGTGCACCATGTCCAGTGAGAACAAGGTCTGAAGATGGCACTGTTATAGGGGTGATCAAAGTAACTGTTGGGCCTTGAAGCACTAAGCTGCAGCTTTACACCTAAGCAGGGGTCTTGGACAGCATATGGCAGCTGTGAGATGGTGTCGTGATAAGGTTGAGTGACTATAGACCCATGAACCTCCAGCATTCCTATCTCTCCAACTCTGCAAAGATTTGTGTCTAATTTATGCATGGGGCAAAACTACCATTTTCCATTTACACATTTTTTTAAATGAGGAAAAGTTTACACAGCCTAAAATGAACCATAGTCACCTGAAAGTTTTACACAGTTCAGCAGCATTTGTTGTGTTTATAATGTTGTGCAGTCTTCTCTATTTTATACTGTGCTGTTAGCAATCGCTCCCTAATGCTCACTCCCCGCTAGGCCCAGTCTACTTTCTGTCTCGGTGGATTTGCCTGTTCTATACATTCCATATCAACAGAATCAAACACAGCATAAGACACTAAGAGATTAGTGGTGGCGGGACCAACATTCATATCCTGGCTGAGTTCTCATGCTGGTGAAGGGGTACATGGATCACTGTGTTACTTCTTTTTTTTAATGGTGTAATTATGTAGTTCAGGCTGGCCCTGGACTCACTAAGGCCTCAAACTCAGTAGTCCTCTTGCTTTCATCCTATCGGGTCCTGAGATTACAGGCATGTGTCACCACCATACCTTGTCCTTTCTGTGTTATTTCTGGTAGCTTCGTTAATTATGTAGTTCAGGCTGGCCCTGGACTCACTAAGGCCTCAAACTCAGTAGTCCTCTTGCTTCATCCTATCGGGTGCTGAGATTACAGGCATGTGTCACCACCATACCTTGTCCTTTCTGTGTTATTTCTGGTAGCTTCATGTGAATCTGTTGTGATTTTAACAGACAGTGCTATTTTTTAGGAAAAGCAGCTGAGTTCCTGTTGGTGGACCTCCCTGGTGCCTCGTCTGAGGCCCTACTTCTCTTTGCCACATGTCCTTTGTGTGGGCAGCCATGGCTCATCATCCCAGGACTCTTACACCTTTTTAATAGCTTCCTCTCTGTCACTCCATAGGATGATCGTGGAGCTGCATAGAAAGGTCTCCAGTCTCATTGAGTTCTTGAAACAGAAGTGGGCACTCCATGAAGTGCGAATTGTATCTTTTTCTGGCTAAAGCAAACCTTCCAAACTCTGTAGCTGCTCCTTCTTGAGAAGTGTCTCGCTTTTGAGTCCTTGTCATTGTTATGAAGTCCTGTGGAAGTCCTTTGCCCCTGGATTTTGGTGTGGAGTGCCACCTCTGACCTTGCAGTGGTAAAACTCAGCCATGGGCAGGTCTTCATAACCTATGGGGTGTGGCCAGATCACCCTGCTAGCAGATTGTGTCATATGACCCAGGCATAGCCCAGACACCTTTGTTTTCTTGGCTGACTGTTGGGCTGGCATTTTTTGTTTGTGGCTTAAGGGAAGTCCCAAGGTCAGGAATCAGGGCACATCTGAGCCCCAGTGATGCCAAAAGGTAGGTATGGATCCTATTGAGGGCTCAACCATATGGAATAGGTCTACAGCCCATTGCCTCTGACTGTTTTGACCAGGGTACAGATGGTGGGGATTATTCCTTGACAGTGCACCCAGCGGAAGACCCTCGAAGAGGGGCAGCTGCAGGGTATGAACCCTGCTCAGATGCAGGAGAAGGTGACACTGCATCTATTCCCAGGAGAGAACTGCACACTGACTCCGCTGCCTGGTGTGGCCCGTGTGGTGCACTCCAAGGCCTTCTGCACAGTGCACTGGCAGGAGGGTGGCCGTTGCAAGCAGAGTGCCAAGGACACCCATTCGCTGCCTCCGGCCCAAATCCTGGGTATCCAGAGTGGGCAGGGCACAGCCCGGGGCCAGGTGAAGTGCCCAAGGGGCAGCACTGAGGGCAAGGGTGGGGGGCGGCCCCCTCCCACCACTGACACTTCACAGAGCTCTGGAGAGAGTTCCCCCGAGAGTGCCCCTGGGGAGGGGGCCACCCCTAGTCTGAGCAGCCCGGATGCTCCCGACAGGCCTTCCCCAGGGCACCAGGACTCCCTGCTGCATCTCGAGAAGATCCCTGCAGCGCCTCCTACAGAGGGTGGGGATGGTCCTGCTCGAGAACCAGGGTCCCTGCTGTGTGCCTGCGGCCAGCTCTCAGACCTGGAGGACGAGCTGTCACTCCTCGACCCCTTACCCCGTTACCTGAAGTCCTGTCAGGACCTCATCATCCCTGAGCAGTGCCGCTGTGCGGATGCTCGGCCCAGGAGTGAGCAGCCTTCTCTGGGCAGAGCTACCTCCCCAGAGACTCTTGCCTCCAGTGGCAAGGAGGCTGCCAACCTTGTTGCCTCTGGCCCAGATCCTCAGTGTGGCCCTGGCCCCAGACTCCTACTGGATGTTTGCACTAAAGAGCCAGCAGACACACCTTCAGAGGAGCCCCAGGAGAAAGGGAGCCCCTTAGAGCCTCTGCCACCTCAGGGACAGTCTACTTCCAGGCCCCCAAAGGAGATCCCTGCCAGCCGGTTGGCTCAGCAGCTACGTGAGGAGGGCTGGAGCCTGCAGACCTCTGAAAGCCTTACGCTGGCCGAAGTCTACCTCATGATGGGCAAGCCAAGCAAGCTGCAACTCGAATATGACTGGCTGGCTGTGTTAGGCCCTGAGGGCCAGTCCCCTGGAGGGCAGGGCCAGGCCCCCCGCCCTGGCTCCCCACCCACCACCCTCCATGAGCAGCGCCTCCTGAGCTGCCTCCTGAAGCTCATCTCCACGGAGGTCAACCCTAAGCTGGTGAGTGGACTTGGCTCTGCTTCACAGGAATCCCAAGGAAAGTGTGACGAGCCTCAAAGCAAAGGAACCCCTAAGGCCAGGCATATAGTGGTGATGGTGACCACACTTTAGTAGTGTAAGATGACCCTTAAACTGGCCAGGTTGTAGGGCTGTTGAGGTGAGTGAACTGTGACTTTTTCAAGGGCAGCTTTTTGTGGAGAGATGTGGCATGGCTGATGTGCCCTAGGGGCAGCAGTGGAAGATCTGGAACACTTAGGAGTCCTGGCAGGGCACGTTGGCACAGTATTATGGATAATGGTGAGCAGGAAGCTCAACTGAGGTGCCCGGAGTGGGTTGATGCCAGGAACCTCAGTGTCAACTAAAACTGGTTAGAAATGCAGGTTCTAGGGTATGGCCCACTGACTGTGAGCTCCTGAGAAATCTGTGAGCTGCACATGGTTAGGACAGAGTTTCAGCATACAGAGGTAAGGTGACGCAAGGCAGGGCCTCAGTGCTGGGTGCTGAGGACAGAGGAGGCGAAGAGCTGAGAGTTGGAACATTTGACCAAGTTTTCCCAGGAGTGGTAAAGGCACCAGGGGAAAAATAGGTGGAGTTACAGGGTGGAGCAGCTCTGCAAGACCCTAAAACTCCAAAGCGGTCTCTGCAGGGTTCTCTTAACATTTGTGAGGGTGAGTCTTTGACTTAGCAAAATGCTCGTGTGCTCTGTTTTCCTCTCTGGAGTAAACCTGTTTCTCCTCCCTCTGGACTCTTGACAGAAGAGGCTACTGTAATTATCTTACACTGGCTTCTTACTGTAGTTTTTTAAAAAGCAAGGTATTGTCAGTTTGTCATTCATAGCCTCCTCTCTGCAGTTTGTGCCCTGCTCAGAGTAAGTGAAACCCAGGCTTGTTGGGCCCTATTCCTTGATTATGTGTCAGACTGTCCCGCTGGTCATCACAGTTATGTCCAAGTAGTGGAGATACACAGGGGCTCTCCTGAGAAAGGTAGAGGTTGCTTTCATTACTTACTGGCTGCTTTACTTTGTTTCATCTGGTAAGTTTTAAAATTGGCAAAATTGCTGAGTAACTTTGGGCAATGCCAAGGTCGTGTGTTGTTGACCCCTGATGTTTGCTATCATGGAAATCAGGCCAAGCCAGCTTCCAAATTCTTAATCATTCTCATACCCCCAATTCGGAGTGCTTGTGTCAAAGCTGGTTTTCTCATGCTAATGTTATCCCTTCAGTTGCCCAGGTACTGTAGAATGAACCAGGACTTTGCAATGAACTAGATCCCCAGATATTTTTAATTTTTTTTTTTTTTTTTTTTAATATTGAGGCAGGGTCTCACTAAGTCAGTATTTGTCCAGGTGAGTTGAACTTGTGATCCTTCTGCCTCAGCCTCCCACAGTGCCAGAATTATAGGTATGCACCACCATGCCTGGTAAATTTACACATTTCTTGACCATTTCTATTCAGACTCCAGAAGCAAATGCCTCAGTGAGGCCTGCCCAAGAGGAGCAGTCAGCAACTCCCCCAGGGAAGGTGGTAACCATCAGCTCCCGGAGCCCTCGCTGTCCTCGAAACCAGTCTGCCCTTCGAAGTAGCAAGACCTTTCCATCTAGCTCCACATCTTGTTCCCCAGGTGAGGCTCAGGGCAGCCTGATGGCTTTGAGGACTGTGCAGAAGTTGGAGACACAGGTGCATCTACCATCCAGTCATCCATGGTTCAGTGGTCTGAATGAAGGCACAAAATCACTTCCTCCTAGAGAGGCTGAGCTCAGGGGCTCATGATAAAGGGCTTGGGGCATGGGGCATGGGGGCGCCAGTGAGAAGCAGAGGACTGACTGATGGCCTTAGCTGAGTTGGTCACTTTTCATGAGGCCAGAAGAAACCTCTGTATTGTGTTAACTTTTAGTGGCTTACAGGCCCTGAAGAGGGCCGGTTCTTTCTGAATGGATGGCAGCTGAGTTTCTTTGCATCTAAAACATGAGCCTTAAAGCAGCCTTCCACAAAGGCATGTATCATCAGTTTAACACAGTCTTGGAAAGAAAAGTGGAGTGACCTACCAATCACAGTGTACCCTACCCCACTTATATCTAGAGAATTTGTGCGTGTGGTATTGGGGCTCAAACCCAGGACTTTGTGTAAGCTAGGCAGGCAGGCACTCTATCCCTGAGGTACCCCTAGCTCCTAGGAAATAGTTTATCTTTTTTTTTTTTTTTT
>NW_022900946.1:21491383-21509628 GCF_012274545.1 Fukomys damarensis | reverse complement strand
GCTGGGATTACAGGCGTGCACCACCACGCCCGGCCTAGGAAATAGTTTAAATTCACAGTTCATCAGTTTTGTCACTGGGGATATGAAATCCCAAGATAAGCCTGCTCTTTTTCTTGAGCATCAGTTTTACTTTATTTAAGCATTTGGTATTTGTATAATGAAAGAGATTATTATGGTAGAGTAGTGATTCTACATGCCCTTGTATCCCAGGCATTTGTACCCTATCCTGCACTGAACTAGCTGAGTGACTAAGTGGATAAGTGTGGGCCGTTGTCTTGCTCTTGTGGCCTAGGAGATGTCATGCAGCTCTTCCTTAGACTGATTCAGTGGGATAGGGGTGGCCTGGGAGGTAGGAGCAGCTCAAAAATAAGATCCAGAACACTCATCCTGTGCTCCTAAGGCCTCACGCTTTCCTATGAAGGTTGCTGTCCCAGTGCTATGGGAGCAACCCTGCCCAGCCCTGTGTATCCTTAGGAGACAGCCCCACCTCATTCTCCGGGAGTTCACAACTTAGGGTAGGCAAATCTCAAGTGTAGACAGGTAAGAAAAAAATAGTAACTTTTTAACCATATGTCTGGATGGTCCTAATTGTTACCAGTGCTCCAACATAGTTTTCCATTCAGAGAATGTCAGGCCTTATTATCTCTGTCTTACTGTGTTGCAAATGACCTGCCTATTAAGGACTCTTGTTTCCTTGAGTGTCCTTCCTGGTAGCCTTAGAGGAAGTATAGACTGCTGCTGAGTTAGGGCCACATCTTCCTGTGGTTGCTTGTTTTCTATTTCCCCTTCCCCTTCCCCTTCCTCCTGTTTTCTTCCTGGAGTTGCTGCAGAAGGCAGTAGCAAACCTGAGACACTGGTCCTTGCAGACAAAGCTGTATTCATTGATGAGATCCAGCCAGTGGCTTCCCAGGCCTCTCCTGCCTCCTGCTGGGCCTGTAGTTCTAGTAATCTGTACTGATACTTAGAATACCTGACCTAAAAACTTTGCATGTCATTTCAGAGCACTCCACTCAGCTGTGAATTCTGAGGGTACTTTGTCACAGCACCTACCCAAAAAAGTAGTTCTGAAATGCTTTTGTCTTTGTACATCTGGGTTTATGTTCCATAAAATTAGAGATTTAGATAGGATTAGCAAGTGGCAGGATGTGGCCCAAGTCTGGCCCACTGCTTACCTCGGATGTAGAGCCATGTTGGCACATGACTGCACTCACGTATGAATGTGTGGTGAGTGGCTGTGTTCTGCTGCATAGCCAATACTGCTCTCTGACCCTTTGCAGAGGTCTGGTGGCTTCAGTTCTGTTTAAGATTTCCAGGCTCTGCTAGCTCTGGAAAGTTTGGTGATGGGCACTGAGCATGGAACAGTGCAATTGTCCTCTCCAATAAGCTGGCAGTTTTCTCAATGAGGACAGGAATTCCAGTGAGCAAGGAAAAAGGGCAGTGTTTTAGAGGGTTTAGATACATGTAGCTAGAGAACTGTCCAGAGGATTCCTTCTTGATTTTTTTCTCAGGTAAATTCCCTTCACCCTGGACATGTTGTGGACAAGTGTTACTGTGTGACTCCTTTCTGTTTTTTCAGGTTTGAGAAACCCCCCAAGACCCCTCTTGGTGGCTGGTCCCTCCAGCACAGGAAGCAGTGACTCAGATGGTGGCCTGTTTGCTGTCCCTACAACTTTGCCACCAAATAGCAGACATGGGAAGCTCTTCTCACCCAGTAAAGAAGCTGAGCTGACTTTCCGGCAGCACCTGAACTCAATTAGTGTGAGTGCCAAGCCACATTTGTATGCCAGACCAGGCTGCCAGGCCTTGTAGGATGAGCCCTTAGGGTTCATGTGCTTTTCCCCTTCCAGATGCAGTCAGACTTCTTCTTGCCAAAGCCCAGGAAACTGCGGAACCGGCATCTTCGGAAGCCATTGGTGGTCCAGGTGAGGGAGCCTCACTCAAGTTCCATGTGTTCCCTGGCTCTCTCACTAGTCAATCTGGCCATGGCACATTTGTCTTCTGTGTCTTGGGTTTTTAGAGCATAAAATGGGGATATTCCTGGCCCTTCCTTTTTATTAAAAATAAAAGTAACAGCAGTGAACTTAATGGTACCTATAGGTAAAGATAGTCTTTGAACAGCATTGAAATTTGCTTTCAGAAAAGACAAAGTTTTGACCATCCAAGTCCAGCCTGGGGTCTCTTGGAGGATAGTCAGAAAATGTGCTAAGGGACCAGGCCTGGTGACACATTCCTGTGATCCTAGCACTTGGGAGACTATGGCACAATGATTGCAGTGAGTTTGAAGCCAACCCAAGTTACACAGTGATATTGAAGCCAGCCTGAACTATATAATAAGACCCTGTCTCAGAAAAAGAAAAAGGAAAAACGTATAGATGCACAGTTTAGTCATTGGAAGAAGTTGGCCAGTTTGGGTCTGTGAAGGCCGGACTCTGTGCAGTGAGTATTGTGGAAGGGTGGGGCCCGCGGATCCTGTGTGCCACAGGAAAGGCAGGGCAACTGAGAACCTGAGAGGGAGAGCAGCGTCATTTCAAGGGAGAAAGAAAGGAAATGAGAATGCAAATCTAAAATAATTACAACCTTAGAAATGTATGCATGTGGACTAGAGATGTAGCTCAGTGGTAGAACGCTTGCCTAGTATGCATATGAGGCCCTGGGTTTATTCTACAGTACGGAAGAAAAAAAAGATAAATTTATGAATGTATATATTCAGGGAGTATTAATGACAGGTTTCCTTTTATTCAACTCTTAGAATTGTTTTTCCCTTTTGAGATTAGTTTATTTAAAAATAAGAGTCGAAGGGCTGGGGATTTAGCTCAGTGGTTCCACTGCCAGAGTTGGAAGCACAAGGGCCAGAGTTCAATCCCTGGTACCCCCCCCCCAAAAAAAAAGAGTTGAGCTGGTTGTGGTGGCATACACCTGTAATCCCAGCACTCAGGATGCTGAGGCAGGAGGATTGCTGTGAGTTAGAGACCAGCCTGGGCTACATAGTGAGTTCCAGGTCAGTCTCGACTACATAGTGAGACCCTGTCTCAAAAGAAAGGAGTAAAAATAAGAGTTCAATGAAAGGTCTAAGGAAGAAAGATGTATTTCAAATCCAGATAATTTTTACTCAGGCATAGTACTACATTTAACATTAGTATATTTAATTCTTTGCCTTGAAAATGGGAAAACCATTGTTGGCTAGATGTGATATATGTAACTCTGGAGTCAAAGGTCCTAAATTATTTCCCATGGGCTAAATCCAGCCTGTTTTTCTTTTTTGTTGTATTTTAAAACAGTTTTGTGGTAGGGCCAGGGATTTAGCACAGTGGTGCCACTGCCTGCTTTGCAAGTACAAGGTCCTCAGTTTGATTCCTGGTACAAAAAAAAATTTTGGGTGTGGGGAAATACATAGTTGTCATACCAAAAGGCGTATCCATTTGAAGTGTGCAACTGGATGGCTCATAGCATATTTATGAGGAGATACAACTGTCACTAGTCTCAGAACATCATGATTACCCACAATAAACCATGTATCTGTGGAGTTTCACTACCATCCCTTATTTTCAGGGTTTTTTTTTTTGTTTTGTTTTATTTTGTTTCTTTTGAGACAGGGTCTCACTATGCAGTCCAAGTTGAACTTGACCTCACTGTGTAGCCCAAGCTGGCCTTGAACTCACAGTAATCCTTTTGCCTCAGCCTCCCAAGTACTGGGATTACAGGTGTATGTTATATGCACCAACACACCCAGCCCATTTTCTATCTCTATAGATTTGCCCATTCTGAGTATTTCCTAACAAACATGGGATCATGCAATATGTGGTCTTTGCCTTTTAATATTTTTATAAATAACAACTTTCTGTAATGTCCATGGCCCCAAAGTCTACAACTTCCTTCCTGGGCCTTTATAGAAAAAGTTTACTGATCCATGCCTTAGACTTTGAAGCAAGGCAGGGAAAGAGCATACAGAGCTATTAATGGATCCTCCCCATTGGCATATCCAATAGCATCTGCCCTGTGATCTGTGCCAACATCAGTGCTGTAAGGATGTTCTCGGGTATGAATGCACTCTGAATCCTTCATACACGAACACCTGTACACCAGACTGAAGTGCCTCATGACGTTACTGGATTAGCAGAGTTTTTTTTGTTTTGTTTTGTTTTACTTTTTTTTTTGGTACCAGGGGTTGAACTTGGAACCTTGCACTTATGAGGCAGACGGCAGAACCACTGAGCTAAATCCCCAGCCCCAGCAGGCTTTTTTTAAAAAATCGGTCATTTTGGATATAATACTGATTACATTTGTTGTAGAGAATCTGTACCTGTACATGATATATCTTGATTCTTTTTTTTAAACATGATATATCTTGATTGATTGATTATTTATTTATTTATTTATTTATTGGTACCAGAATTGAACTTGGGTCTTTGTGCTTGTGAGGCAGGCACCAGAACCACTGAGCTAAATCCTGGCCCTTGATTCTTTTTTAAAACATGATATATCTTTTTTAAAACCCATTCCCTTAACCTCCCTTTGACCTCTCTTCCCCTCCTTATTTACAAAAGCTTTGTTTCCACTTTTCCTTCTTTTCTTATTTTCTTTTCTCTTCCTGCCTTTCCCACCACCATCTTCCCTAGTTCCTCTAGTTCCTCTATTCATTTGAACATTTTCTTCTTTTATACTTTTGTTTTTTGTTTTTTTGTTTTTTTGGTGTTTTTGAGACAATGGTCTCACTATGTAGTTGAGAGAGACCTGGAACTCACTATGTAGCATAGGCTGGTCTCTAACTTGCAAGGATCCTCCTGCCTCAGCCTCCCAGAGTTCTGGGATTACAGGTGTGCACCACGCCCAGAGAACATTTTCTATTTCACAATATCTGTTATACATATTGATCAGTGGGGTTTTTTTGTGTGAATGTTTTATTGTGACCACAATGAGTTTTGGTGGTTGATATAATTTTTTCTCACCTAGTAGTGATCATTCAAAAGGCATGCAGAGTACCTTGGAACCTCATTGTTGATATGTGGGAGCTTTGTGAAAGAGCATCTCTTGCCACTTGGCACGTCTTGTCACCTTCTTTTCTTCACTCCCCAATAATGAAACCCAGGACAGGACTCTCTCAGCCCATTCCATGTCTGTAAACAGATGTGTATACCTAGTTTTGCTCCAGCCAAATCCAGAAGGACATTCTAAATTCAAGGGGATCACTGACATTCCTCTGGTTTTCCTGGGAAAGGTCTAATTCTCTGGGTTTCAGAGGATCCAATATTCTGGGGTTTAGGGCCCACAAAATATAACAGCCTCCACCCACCCTAGGCATCCTTATGTCTTCAAATCTAAAATAAGCTCCTTATCAACTTATACTTGGTTCCCATTTATTGATTGATTGATTGATTGGTACCAAGGATCGAATTTGGGTTGCGAGGCAGGCAGCGCACCACTGAGCTAAATTGCGGGTTTTTAGCTCAATGGCCATGCCTGCCTACCAAGGATCGAATTTGGGTTGCGAGGCAGGCAGCGCACCACTGAGCTAAATTGCCAGGATTTAGCTCAATGGCACCATGCCTGCCTCATAAGTGCTAGGTCCTGAGTTCGATCCCTGGTACCAAAAAAATATATATATATATTTCTTTTAAACCAATTTCTTGAAAGATTTTTTTTTTTGGCATTAAAGTCTTCTTATCACCTTGATTATTTGCATTTTTTCTTTACAGAGAACACTGCTCCCTAGACCATCTGAAAACCAATCCCACAATGTGTGCTCCTTCTCCATCCTGTCTAACTCTCCTATAGCTGGTAAGGGCCTGCACTTCTCTGGGCTAGCTCTCTCCCCTCTCCTTACCTGACCAGGCCCTTACCTTAGGGCAGTGGGTACTGGCTTCCTGAGGATTGCTCTTTGCACTCCTGGTTGCAATCTACCAGCAAATACCATGTGTGCCTCTTGCTTTGGCTGCTTGCAACTGAGCTGGGTAGAGGACTCTGAAAGGTGAGTCGCAGGGCACTTTTCCAAAAGTGCCAAAGTCTTTTTTCCAAAGTCTCAGCAGGCCCAATTGGCCATATTGTTCAGTCCAGCTCAGCAGAGGATCTGCTGTCCGTTTTCTGTGTGCAGAGCTGTATCAAACACTTTATGAGTAAATATGTCCTGGGGGTATATAGATCACTCTTTTCGTAAGTCTGGAGATTATTCATGGCCCCTGCACTTGCTGTTTTTGTTCTTCCCTTTTACTTTGAAGTGCATCTTATACAGTGAGAGTGTAAATAGGACATGTGCTATGTGATTTGTCTTTTTACCTGTCGTCTTGATTTTAATCTGCTTTTGATTGCTTTCTCTCATGCTTTTTTTTGAGACAAGGTTGCTATGCAGTTCAGACTGGCCTTGAACTCACTATGTAGCCTAGGCTGGCCTCAAACTTGGGGAAATCCTCCTTCCTCAGCCTTCTGAGTGTGGGGATTACAAGTGTGTGCCACCATGCCCAGCTCTTATGCTTACTTTTCAACTGTAGAATACAGAGGGTAAAACCAAATTTGCAGTGGCGGAGTCTTAGTCCAAGGTTGGATGCACTGATCTCCTCTAACAAGCCTGCAGTACACTGTATGGTCTTATCACAAAGGGCTATTCCCAGGAGATGACAGTGATGACTATAGACTTTTAGGAGCTCCTGAGAGGCACAGTCATGCTACCAGGGCAGGTCCCTGACCTGTCCTCCCTATTGGGCACTGAGTGACCTCTGACCTCCCAAGTTAGTAAATATTTGGAAAGTTGTGTGGTTTCTCTGATCCTAGCTGCATCTATGAAGGAAATCTTCTGCATCTCCATTGTGTGCTAGAAAGACATAGGCTGCAGGTTGATGTGTCTGTTTTCTTACAGGGAGAGGCTCGTTTCGGCCCATCCAGTCTTCTCTGACCAAAGCAGCACTGTCTCGGCCAATTGTGCCCAAGGTCCTTCCATCCCAGGCCACAAGTCACCTGGCCAGTGAGTTCATAGCCTTCATGGCGAAAGCTACTGTGTAGTATTTTCTTTTCAAAACTGCAGTGTCTCATTAATTTTGAAAGAGAATATCAAAACTATTGGCTCTTGCATTGACATGAAGGGGAAGCCGTCCTGAGCTTTCTACACACACATCTTGAGGTATCATGGAGCAGAGATTTGAAATGTTGCTTCTGTTGCCAGGTGCGATTGACCTAGCAGCTCAGAGTGCTGGCATCATTCCTGGAAGCCCCTTACCAGTCTTAGAGACCGAGGGGTTATCTGGCATCTCTCCACTGTCCTCAGATGAGGTGACAGGTACCATCTCAGGGCAGGACTGCACCGGACCCCACCAGAATGGAGACCCTGTCCCCACTGTGGGGGTAAGTATGTTGAAAAGGGCTGTTTGGTGTACCACTAACTTCTCAAGTGGGAGCCAGGCCAAGGAGATGGTGTCACACTGGATCCAGCTCTGCTTATGGAGGGGTTAGACCTGAGGGGTTAGAGGAGCCACTGAGCCAGGGAGGCCAAGGTGCAAATGAGTGCTGTGGAGTACAAAACAAGTGAGATGAAAAGACAGGCTTGCTGTGTGATGGAGAATCCAGAGCTAAGACATATATGACAATATTGCTTGATCCACAACCAAGTTGGCCCTCAGTCCATGGCTTCCCGTTCAGAGGTCACTGAGCACTTTATGTATCTGGGTGAACAATGTGCTCATGGCCCGAACCATCCCTCCTTCATGATTCCCCAAATGTTCAGGTTTTTAGCCTGTTTGAAAACTACCTGGGGCTGGTGGATGAGTTGGCCCCATTGAGTACCAGGGAGCCTTGTCTGTCTGAAATTACGACACTGATTTCTTAATGGGAATTGAGTTATCTCTTTGAAACAACCAAAAATTTTAAGTAAAAGTTATTGCACAGCTTTTTCAGCTGAGAGCATGATCTGTTGCCTTTACCTCTGGCTGGTGGGAAGCTGGGTGACTGAACAGCCCTTTCTCTGGAGCTCATTTAGGTGAGCACTTGGGTGCAGTTCTGGCACATCACGTATGGGCTGCTCACTGGTGTTCTGGTGATCTCGTAGGGCACGAGCAATCCATTCATCGGCGTCCCCCCAGGGCCGGAGCAGGAGCCAGTGGTGGACAGTTTCCAGGTAGGGTGTGCTTTGGGGCTGTAGAGCAAAATAGCTACCTTGGGATCCTCTCCAGTGCTGAGTCCCTATTCTCCCTGGTTTCAGACAGACATTGTTGCTCATTAGTTGAGTTCTTTCTACCAACCTTTGTATACTTCTGGTGAGTAAATGAATTCACCTGTCTTCTAGATCTCATTTCATTCATTCAGACTCTGGATTGGTTCTGGGCCAGGGAAGAGGCCATCAGCTGGTGGCTCTCCAGTACTTGCTATCTGTCTTTATTTCTCCAGTTGAACCACTAGTGGCAGTGGAAGCAGACCTAGTGCACCTTGGCCTGGCCTTCTGACTGCTGTTGAAAGTAGTTTTGGGAGGAGTAGATTCCCTGATTGTGTTCCTCACTTGAAAAGATGAGAAGAACCCTATACCCATTGCAGACACCACGTTCTGAGGCTAAGCTCTGAAGCTGAGGCTGTGGGAGGCTATTTAGGGTTCTGAGTGGCCACTTGTATCTAAACATCACCTGTCTTCTAGCAGGGTTCGTCTGTTCTCTCCTTGTCTGAGCTGCCCAAAACTCCTCTCCAGAATGGTCTCTGCACACCTTTGACCTCATCAGAGGGCTCCAGCACCCGGCTCTCACCGCCTAATGTTTCTGCACTGCTGGACATCTCTCTGCCTGGCCCACCTGAAGATGTGCTCTCACAGGGAGAACCTGCAACACAGATCAGCGACTCTATCATTGAGATTGCGATTAGCTCAGGCCAATTTGGTAAGATCAGGTAGTCCTGCATACCCTTTCCGGCACCTGGTTCCCCCCAGGACATGGCAATTAGACCTGCCTTGTGGGGTCCTTGCTAAATGTACTGGGAATGTTCTAGTTCAGCTCTTGTTTTTGAGCACTGAATACCTGCCACTGACAAGCATGTAGCATTTGAGGCTATTGATGGTCTGGTAGGATTGCTCTTAACTTTGAGACAAGAGTAAGCTGGCCCATGAGGCCCTCTATAGTTCAGGGATCAGCAGGGATGCCTTCCTGGTTGACTGTTAAGTATGGCAGACAACCTGTGGGTTTTGCAGAGCTCAGCAAGCCCAGCTTGTAGCTGTCAAGGTCTTGGACCCACTCATTCTCTGTGGTTCCTGCAGCATAGTATGGCTTTTGCTCACTAGTGTGAGTCATGCCATTGGTTTAGCCAAATGATTAGCACATGGCCTTGGTCAGGCCACCACTGCATTTGAGGTTAAGTTTCTAGGCAGCAGATTGGGAACAGTGTGTACATCACAGTGTTATGGCAGACACTATGGAGATGCTCAGCATGGAGGTCTGGGCACAAGGCCTGGCCCCATCCATGGAGCATGCTGTTTTTGCTGTATTCTGCATCATGTCCTTCCTATAGTACAAAGCCATGCTCCAAGCTCTGCTGTCCTTGTCTGTAGACCACATTAGGATGAAGTCGAGACTGATTGAGCGTGGTTAGCAGTACACAGTACCCCCACCACTGCTTCTTGAAGAAAGTGTCTCTGACTCAGGGTTTTGGTTGGCAGGTGAAGGAGTCCCTCTTTCACCAGCAAAGCTGAATGGCAGTGACAGTTCCAAGAGCCTTCCTTCCCCATCTAGCAGCCCACAGCCCAACTGGATTGCCTCTCCCACCCACGACCCCCAGTGGTACCCTAGTGACTCCACTGACTCCTCACTTAGCAGCTTGTTTGGTGAGTATCTGGAGAGGGTCTCCTTTCCCAGACCAGCAGAGAATGGAGTCCAGGAGACAGCATCCTCAGGGCTTTGGGGCCAAACCTGTTCTAGGACTGTTGAGTATTTGTTCCACAAATGGTTATTTTATTCTGAGTTAGTTTTTTTTAGGTAAAACTTGTACAGAATGCACAGATTTTTAGTGCATATTTCCCAAAGGAGACAGAACATTCCTGTCATCCTTGTGGCTTTTCTTGCCCTCTCCAGTCTGTCCAGCTAGCCTAGTCTAGCCTCTGCCTACCTACCTGTTCCCCTGAGTAAAAAAGAAGAAATTGGCTGTCTTGAATGTTCACCTTCTCTTTTTCTGCAGTCACTAAGGTATTCTGAAGTGGATATTGCAGTCACCATGTGCCACATTCTCAGCCATAAACGGGAGACACATAGGATGATGTGCCCGCCCTCCCCCATATGTTTGCTCCCTGGGCACCAGGTGTTAGTATGAGGGAAGGGGCATGTCAAAAAAGTCACACACAGCTACTATTACTTGCATAGGAAGCACTCCTGTTTACATATATGAAGTTTTATAGGATGGTGACTCATTAGAGATGGTTAATTGACAGATGGCCCGAGAGAAGGGCATGCTGTATACATGGTGAACTTGGTCAACCACAACTATGGGGCTTGTATCTGGTGACCCAGGAGGACCAGGGGGTTCTGAGTCTGGGTATAAAAAGGAACCAGCCCTCAATAGATGGTTTCTGCAGTCACATATAACACTTGTAAACAGCCTTAGTGTCAGTGAGAGAGTGGTCACAGAGAATTAAATTTTTGTGTGTGGCAGGGGAAGCAACCAGATAATGCAAAACTTTGGAGTTCCTGTGAGATGACAGATAGGTCATTATATAAGAAGTCAGTCACAATATGATGGTGTCATCTAAGTCTTTCAGGCAAGCATGAGGGTGAAGGCCTGCAGGGTTCCTGGCTGCCTCCAGCCCTCAGGATGTTCATTTGGCTCAGGGTGTTGTTTTTGGCATTCTCTGTGCAGCCAGCTTCATCTCCCCAGAGAAGAGCCGAAAGATGCTCCCAACTCCTATTGGATCCAACAGCGGCACTTCCTTGCTTGGCCCCAGCTTGTTGGATGGAAACTCGCGAGACTCTTTTGTGTCCAGGTCATTGGCTGATGTTGCAGAGGTAAGTGCACTACTGTGCCCCTGAACTTAAATGTCCACCCTTTCCCAGAGTTCCTGGTCCTTTCTGAACTCTGTGGGTTTTAAGAACTGTTTGCTAGGAGGTGACATCAGGAGACAGCACATACAAATCTGGGTCTCTGACCTCTTAAGATATGCCAATTTAAGATCTAAGTCAGCAGGCCTGGGGATTTAGCTCAGTGGTGCCACTGCCTGCCTCACAAGTGCATGGTCCTAAGTTTGATCCCCAGTACCCCCCCAAAAAAAGATCTAAGTCAATAGCAGACCTTAGGTAACAGCTGGCCCTGAAGGCATCAGATTCTAGGAAGCCTTAGAGTCAGAGTGGAAAGTGGGGTCTCTGAAGATAAGTGGAGCTGAATTGGTTTGCATCCTGTCATTCTGCAGCTCTGTGACCTCAGGCTGCCTTAGTTTGCTGATGTGTGAGGTGCGGTGCCATTGTGGAAGATGAAGGGATAATTATAAAAAATTATAATTTTTGTCATCACTGTCCCATCCTGGCAACAAGAGACCTTCAAGTCAAATTTTCATGGTACTGTTTTACAGTCACGGCCCAGTGGAACTTAAGACAAATTCTGCAGAAGGGCCCTATCCAGTTTCCTGGCACCTCTCCCACATTCAGGCAGTGATGGTAGGAGTCACATGTGGCAGGTGCTTGTTATAAAGGCAAGCCCCCCCACCTTGTAGACAGGGTCTCACTTTGTAGCCCAGGCTGGTAAAGGAAAGACTTTTTGGGGCTAGAGCTTTGTTCCTCTTGTCCTTAGTTAGGTTGGCTGCTCTTGCAGTCACTTAAATGTCCTCATATTGTTTGTGTGTACCTTTGTGCAGTCTGCCCTGCAGGGGCTCTGCTGGTGGACAAAGTCAAGTCAGATGCAGTTAACTATGCTTTAAGGAACAGAGCTTTAGTTTCCCTAGAGAGACTTGAGCAAAGCATGAACCTGGGTATGGGGGAGGGAGGGGACCCTAAATCTGTAGTGCTCCTTGGATGGGCTTAGGCCTGTTGTCAGATTACTGGAGCAACATTTTCCAAACTGGTCCCCAGGGTTTCAAGGCCTTGGCAGGTATTCTGCAAGGTTCTGTGTGTAGTCAGGCACTTGAATGGAAACCTTCAAAACAGCTCCTTCCTCTTATTGTGTATCTGAAAATGGTAAACTTAGAGATAGTTTTGGAGAGTTCTGAGCAAGTCATTATCTGATTGAAAATTTCAGCCAGTGTAAATGTAGACACCATAACATAATGACTTTCCCCCACGTGGTGCATTCCTCAGATCCATTTAGCCACAGGATCTTTATTCACGAAACACTTATCACACAGATATTCCACAAGAAACCAGTCCCTTTCCGTTTTCATATTAGTATGGATATTCCAGCTTCCCTGGAGATGAGCCCGGCAGAAACACCTTGCAGTTAGGAATACAGAATTTCAGGCCCATTCCAGGCCCCCCGAGTCAGAGTTTGGATTGTCAACAAGCTTCCTAGTTGACATGATGCATGCGACAATGAGCTGCATGGAACACTGTCCATAGCAAGTAACGTAAAAACATATTTAGTAAAAGGTCTTCCTGAAAACTCTATGCTTAAAAACACCATTGAAAGCATTTTTAAGAGTGTTTGGAAGACTCCTCCTTATCTACAAGAATGGTCTGAAACACATTGGGTGAAATGGTCTGATGATGGAACTTGAATAAAAGTGATGGGTGAGGACCTGGTGGGGAGAGGTGGAGCTAGATTGGGCACAGGTTGATAAGGATAGAACCTGCTGACAAATATACGGAAGGAGGAATGTCAGTATTTGCTCTACTTCAGAAAACAAATTTCAATTTGTTGAAATTTCCTATAATAAAGAGTTTCAAATTCAGTTCATGCCATACCTCTACTCAGAATTTTTCAAAGGCTTTTTACTCATTCACTATGACATATCATTTATTAACATGTTTATTCATTTGTGGTAGGTGCTGATATAGTCATTGAACAAAACAGAGGCCCTGTCTTTGTGTGAGGCTGCCTCAGGAACAATGAGGACCAGTAATTCCATGTTTTTGCTCTTAGGATAAAGTCCTAGTCCCTGAGGCTCTATCAGAGCCCTGTCTTCTTCCTAGCCTTCCCTTGTTCACGGTCTCGTGGCCACTGTTGTATTTCTGGAACAGCTGCCACCTGTGCCTACCTGTTGCCCTTGTACTTGTTTTTTTTGGAGCGGGGGATAGGAATATTCTTTCCTTATACATTCATGTGATTTAGTTCCTGACCTGTCAGATTCTGGGTCCAGGAGAGCCTTCTGAACCCTATTCCTTAGCAAGCTGCTTATGTTTCCTTCAGGCTTTTTGGGGTTTTTTTTGTTTGTTTGTTTGTTTGTTTGTTGTTTGTTTGTTTGTTTGTTTTTTGGTACTGAGAATAGAACTTGGGTCCTTGAGCTTTCGAGATAGGAGGCAGAACCACTGAGCTAAATCCCAGCCCTTCAGGCTCTTTTTTGAGCTTTGACTTTTGTGGTATAATATTTACTTGTGTATAGACTGTTGACTCCCAACCCAAAGTCTCAGGTGGGAGGCTACCAACACTCTTATCCTAGTCACCAGACTTGTCAAGTGCTCACTGGGTACTCCATGAGTACTTGCAGAAACAGTGCATGTTCAGATCACAGAGGGCATTCCAAAATTTTCCACTGAGCACTGGGTTCTTCCACTGATATTCCCACCTTAGCAGCCAGTTATCTCCAGTCCAGTGACATGGCAAGCCAACCAACCACTAGCTGACTTGGTCTTCCCTTTTCCCTCTGTTCTGCAGGTGGTGGATTCCCAGCTGGCATGCATGATGAATGAGAACAGCATCGATTATATATCACGGTTCAATGACCTGGCTCAAGAGCTGTCCATCACTGAGCCTGGTCGCCGAGAGGCTATATTTGATAGTGGTGGAGGCGGCCCTTCTGTTGGGGATCTCTCGCAGTGACCATGCCTTGTAGGGAGGGTAACCTTGAGGCTGTAGAGAAGGCTTAGTGTGCTAGCTGTCCTCACTTCTGGCAGATAAAATCCTCTTCAACTTAGGGGAAGAGGGCAAGCCCAGAATCCTCAGAAGACAGTCTCTGGACCCCAGGATGAACAGCATGCAAGAGCATCTGTCCCAGAGCCCTATCCCAGCAAGCGGAGACTGAGATGAACGAGCACGACCTCTGAGAAGGGCCAATATCAGGAACTGCCCCATTCTCCATCTTCCTGGGACCTGTCCTGGAGTCTCTTTGTCTATCCTATACTGCCTCCACCATGGTGTGGGCACCTTAGCAGGCTTCTTTTCAAGAAGGGTGTGCCCTGCCCTAGTTGTTGCATCCTGGGAGCTCTAATCTAAGGGAGATTCCAGGCTGTTGCTTTCTTTCTGATCTTTTTGCCCTAATTGCTCATTCTGTTATGCTGAGGGGGACAGTGGGTATAGCCTAGGCTCCTGGGTAATGGTGTCCACACTCTGAGATTGCAAACACTTCAAATGGTGACCTGATCATGGGCCAGAGACGGGTCCTAAGGCCGTATAATCAGTGCCATCTCTCCAGAATACTTCTTGCCTAGTGCTTTTCCCACCAACAGTTTTGTTCTGACTGACATAACAGGAATGTGAAAGGGAATCATGTCGTAAGCAGGTTGCAAAGATGTTTTTTAGGATCCTGTTAAGCTGATTGAAAATGTTTTTCTTGCCCGGGGATTTAACTCAGCGGTTCAGTGGCCTGCCTTGCAAGCGCAAGGACCCGAGTTCAATCCCCGGTAAAAAAAAAAAAAAAGAGAAAATGTTTTTCTTGTTTTCAAGAATTAAAAGAGAAAGACACAGAAGAGCAGAATCCTCTATCTGGTTTCTTTCCTGTATCCCTGTGCAGGTCCATCCTAGGTGATCTGTTTTTCTGCTTACTGGACTCATCCCAAAGCGCTAATAGGACAGCAGGCAAGATTTTCCTCTCACCTTCTTTGGCCTTTCATGTGTTACTGTTTGGCACCTAAGACAGATCTGCTTCTGTAGGGAAAGCTTTGTCTTCTTAGAGACTTTCTCTTTTTGCTGTTGTTGGCAGATCGTATGCCTCACATATACAATTACACTCCTACCTTTGACTCCATGGTTCAAGGAGCTTAGCAAGGATTTAGATGTTCAAATGTAGTCAGAGTTCACCAACCTATGGCCTTTGGTTACTCCCACCTGGAACCCCATGGTGGCCATTTGTACAACTGTGGGTGGTCCAGCATCCAGTCTTCCCTACAAGGGGCCAACATGAGTTCTTTTTTCTTTTCAGCCTCAGGAGGTCTAAGTACATAAATTACCAGTTGTTTCTCATGTGGCAATGGTGTGGGCAGATGATGCCTCTGTTGCCCTCTCCCTTGTTCAGACACTATCCATGGCAGTCAGGGTTGTCATTTCTAATCCACCTGAACTTGGCAATTCTGCTCCTCTCCACTCTCCCCTCACTTGCAAGGTTCCCCTTAAAGCCAGACACCCCCCCACATTCTTCTGTTTCCATCTGTAGTGAAAAACAGAGCCAGTGTACAAGAAGGAGGAAAGGTGACTGGTGTAGACCCTCTCCGTTTTGTCATCTCACTGCCCCCACTCTAGAATACAGGCAGGCATCAGTGGAGGAAATAGAGCAACAGCTATAGACAGCAAGCTTCCTTTTTTTTTTGGCCACGTTCCTCCTAGTGCTTACCTCTTCCAGATCTTTTTCCCCTCTTTTTCAGTACTAGGGGTTGAACGTGGGGCCTTCACACTGAGCTACTTCCCCAGCCATTTCATTTCATAGACGGGGGTCTCACTAAGTTGCCCAAGATAAGTTTGAACTCATGATCCTCCTGTCTCAGCCTCCCAGAATCCTGGGATTACAGGTGTGCACCACCATGCCCTGCTCCTTCAGTTCTTGAAAGGCTATGCTACAGTTCCCTGACACTCTGTAGTCTCTAATCTCTGAAGAGATGAGAATAGGAAGATGACACCACTTTATTAAGAGATAGCTGTGTTTGAACTAGGGTATCTTGTATTTTGTGCCTAATATCAGCTTCCTGAAGTTAGCACTGCATTGAGCTAAAGATTTTCACATCTCTCTGGTCTGCGGCAAGTAAGGATACCAGTCTGAGCTTGGGCCTCTGCCTCCTTACCCTCTCACAATCTGGGGCTAGAGATGCTGGTATTGTGCCCAGTTGCCACGTGCACTGTGCTGTTTTGTCTCAGTTCCAAGCTGCTTCCCACCAGGCACTTGTTATCCTGTGACCTCTAAAAAGCCCAATACTCGAGATTAGGAACAGTGCTTGGGCTCGTTATGTGGCAGCACCACCCACCCTGGCTAAGACTGAGCTTGGGAGTTGTTGACTATAGCCATTGTCACCCAGTGGCAGGCAGGCTAGGGAGTAAAGTCATCATCTTTTCTGCAGTCAGTCTGATGAATTCCAGAGATTTATACAGTTTCTGTAGAAGCCAGACAGGTATTCTCATTTGTTTGCTATGTTTAGGGGAAAAAACTCATTCTAGCAGAGAAAACATTAGATGTCTTTTTCTTCTTAAGTGAATATTTATTTTTTAAAAGAGACAGCTGTTAAAGGATGGAATTTCAAAAGTACTAGTTAGAGAAGTTCCCAGGTTTTTTAACTGTCTGTGCCATTCCAGCAGAGTTGTGCAGTCCATCGTGAATCTGTGACATCCTTTGTGCTTTTTAGCATGTGTATTTGAGACCAGATGAGTTTCTTAGAAAAAAGTCTTTCTCTAATCTCTGTCTCTGGAATCTTTTTGCTGATTCATCTTTTTTAAAGCTTGATATCTAGTATCTCTGGTGTCAAAGAAGTTGGTGTTTGGCCTTGATTCTTTATTGCAAATGTAGAGTAATGAGCATTCCATCCTCAAAAAGTCCCAGAGCCATGTTGAAGTTCATTTTTCCATATTCTGTAGGATAGAGTATTGGTCAGGGAGTGGGCATCTTTGAGGACTTTTCACCAGTCTGTCAAGCCTGGTTTTTCCACACCTCCAGGATCTTAGTCTTGGACTCCTTTTATTATTCTGTGTGGTGGCCTTACTGCTGGTGGAGGTCCTTTTTAACTTACTAGCATTTTTAATTAGACTACACCATTGAATCAGGATTTATTCTACAGAAGGAAACAAGTGAGGAGGAAAACAGTTATATTTCTTTTTAAACACTGAGGCCTGTTGGATGTATTTATGAGGAAATACAGCACTTTCTCTTAAGGGAAAACAATTTTTTTAAGAAAGAAAAAAAAACCCCACAATACACCTTTCTGAGCTGTCAGAACTCTCCCAATCTCCCAATCTCATTGGTCTGTGAGGTCACTCTAGTCTTGGAAGCACTACACCAACCCACCCCTGCACTGTCAGATGGGATTCCTGGATGTAACCTGCGGTGTGGGCCGCAGAACTTGTGCTGTTTGCTTTAATAATTGTTAAGCCATATCATCTAAGGTTTCTGGCTTGTTTGAGATGTGAATTTGTTTTATAGATTATAAATATACATATACAGTGTATGTAAAAAGCAGAATGCCTGTCCTTCCTGATTATTTTTTGTACCATATTGTAAATTATATTATTTATTCTTTACCAATTTGGGGAATAAAAGGTGTTTTGGTTATTTAATAAAAGCTGGTAAACTGTGTAGATTTCCAGTTCAACTTGTAAATGTTTTTATTGTGCATAAATACATACTAATACTTGATTTAACAATTGTGCTTCTGTTTTTAATGAAAGTGCCCTGTTGAGACCTGACGTGGGTAGGCGTAGCACAGGTGCAGCCCACATGTTACGTGAACCCCCACTTAAGCAGATGTGGCTCGGTCATCAGCGAGTTCAGGGAATGGGAGTGAGTGTGGCTGGTTCAGGCACTCGCGGGTTTGAAGAGCCCTGGGAGTGGGCAGATGGGGTAAAGGTTCAGCCAATGGATTCTGCTCTGCGAAGGGAAGCGCCACCTTGAGTCCTCGCTTCCTCTCGAGGACATGACTGAGCGTCAAATGCCCTCGAGCTGCACTGCCCAGAGTAAGGGATTTGGTTGCTAGCGGGAGTTCGCACAGAAAAGACGCGCCCAGGAAGAGGGCGGGCTGAGTCGTGGACCAATTCGTGTGCCCGGCGTTGTGAGCGACACCTGCTGTAGCCAATTGGCCGCGAGCTCGACACCAACTGTCCAGGCCTCCTCTCGTTGGGGGGTGGGCGGGGGTGGAGCCCTATGCCATGACTGGCTGCGACTGTGAGATTGGCGCTTGCCACCTCCAACGGGCGTGGTTGGGCCAGGATACCTGCGCGAGACCAGGCGGGAACCGCGGCTA
>NW_022900946.1:21483445-21491334 GCF_012274545.1 Fukomys damarensis | reverse complement strand
AGGTGCGCGGGAGCGGGGCCGCAGCCACGTGGCGGGCAGGGGCCGGGAGACCTCCCAAAGGTTCTGGAGGGGGTTAATTACGAGGTCCTCACGGAGCGCGAGTGAGCCCAGGCGTCGGCGGAGGCCCAGCCTCTTTAGAGCGCTGTAGAGCGCACGCGGGGAGCCTTTCCTAATCTCAGGGTCCTCTGTAGCTCCCGCCCTAACGACCTTTAAGCGTGGCCGAGGTTAGGGCAGCTTCCGCCGATGTTCCTGGCTGGGACCAAGGATCCTTCCCGGAGGTACTGACTGCCGGACCTTGGAACCGGTGCGCCCTTCAAGGGGCGGAATGAGTGAAGTTTCGGGTGAACATTAATTAGCAGGGCCTCGCCCTCTGCACCCACAGTGGCATCCACTTTCCACGCCCCTCTTGTCTGAGCTGCCGGCAAAGTGGTGGCCGAGCGGTATCCACGTGAGGGACCCTACTGTTAGGCTTTTTTTTGGTGGGGGGGTTGTTGAGACAGGGCCTCACTACGTAGTTGAGACTGACCTGGAACTCACTGTGTAGTCCAGGCTGGTCTCGAATTCACAGCGATCCTCCTGTTCAGCCTCCAGAGCGCTGGGACTACAGGCGTGCACCACCACGCCCGGCTTTAGACTAACTTTCTGAGCTGAAGAGTAGTCATCCTTTGGAGAAGGTACTGGAGAAAAATTAGACGTATATTACGGAGAGTGAAAAGCAGCCTTTTTGCATCGGATGATGGAGTGTTAATGGACACCCTTGCCAGGGACCCGGGAGAAGCTGTGCTTGGCTGGGGACCTACCTGGGTGCAGGATAGGATAGCTCCTTGCCAGACTGATGCCTCCTGAATGAAGCACAGTAGGTCTTGCCCTAAAGGGAGTCAGATCACCTCTGTACTATTATTACCCTTGTAGGTTTTCCTAATTCTCTGACCGATTCTACGTCTTCTGCTTGGTGGCAGAGGGATTGTTTTGTGCTAAGGGATTTTGAAGTGTAAATGTTTTAGCCATCATTAGTCTAAAGTCTTTTAAACTGTGAAAATGATAATTTTGGAAATTTTTGTTCCAAGTCAGTTTCACACAACTTCTCCCCAAACCTAGCCAATCCCCAAAAGCTTGTCTGAAAGTGGGGTTGAGGTATTGGAGGGAGGATCAGGACCTTCCAGGTGAGATCTGTGGATGTATATTAGTGGTATAGTACCTGCCCAGAATGCTTGGGCCCTTGGGTTCAATGGGGTTGATGAGGGACTCCAAGTGAATTTCATTTTTGTTCTTTGCCTCTCCAGTACCACAATCTACTAGAGCCGTGTGGGCTTTTCTTCTTGTCAGTTCCTCCTTACTTTCGTGTGTGTATTTTAAATATCTTTACTGAAATATGTTGAAGAGCTACTATAAAGAAAAATGTTGGGATATAGCCCACATTGTGAATTTGTCCTCAAGTATCTCAGCTGACTGTACTCCCCTCCCCTTAGTATCATAGTGATAACTGCTGCTGGCTGCTTCCAGAAGACCACACTACACCATTGTTGTGGCCCTATTTTCATTGAAAGGCCTATTGAACTCTTGGTCTCATTTATGTGAGACCCTGCTGGGACAGCCTTGCCACTTGCTTGACTGTTGCAGGCGGTGAAACCTGTTGTGCTGGCCTCAGTGCCTTTGTGATGGAGATGGCCACTGCCCTTTCCCAAGTGGCCAGGCCTCTACACCATAATCTCTGCCACTATTCCTTTTCTATGCTTGTTTACTCATAAAATTCATAAAAGTACACACAGTAGTATTAAATATATTTAATGTATTTACACCATCCCCGCATTTATTATTAATATATTTTCACCATCATATTAACATTTCCTTTCAAGTAACTACGTCCAGCCTGCCTGACTGCTGATTCATTTTGGCCCTCACCTCTTCCAGAAGTGGCTTTAAAGTTCAAAGAATATTCAATGCCTCTGTCATGTCACTCACATGGAACATTTAAACCACTAACTGACAGATCTGGCATTCCCATTAACTCTGAAGCTCAGGGTAGAGGACTTGCTCTTACAAATCTTTTTTTTTTTTCCTATGGGATCTGGTGCAGGGTTGCCAGTGATTGGTGCTCAGATATGTGAGAGCCAGAGGAGATTTAAGAGATACTAAGAGTGTAGAGTTTCTGATCTGGTCTGAAAGGACCCTGTGGGTTTGAAAGACAGGCATCTTCCAAATCAGTAAAATAAGGATTTCAGTTCATGCTAGCGTTAAGACTTGAAATTGAATTTATTTTAGTTCTGAAGATTACAGATCTCCAGCTGTTTTTCCAAAGAGATGACTGGAGGCCATGCTTGAAGACCTTTGTGATTTAAGCCTGCTTATTGGTTGTTTTGTTTTGTTTTTTTAATTTCAAACTGGATGGTGACACTGGCCTATAATCCCAGATGAAACAGTAAGATTAGATGCTTGAGCTAACCTGGGCAATTTAGTGAGATTCTTTCTCAGAATTTTTTTTTTTTTTTTGGTACCAGGGATCGAACTCAGGTTCTTGCACTTTCGAGGCAGGCTCCGAAACCACTGGGCTAGATCCCCGGCCCTGTCTCATAATTTTTAAAAAAGGGATGAAGATGCAACTCTGTTAGTAGAATGCTTGCTTAATATGCACAAGGCTCTGGGTTCAATCTCTAGTACCACCAAGAAAAGAAAAACCAAAAAAGAAAAAAAAAACCTGTTAACATTCTTCTCCCCTTCATCAGAGCCTTTTTCAGGCAGTTTTGGCTCATTGGATTTTCCCTTCCTCCTAAGAAGATAGGAATAGGGCAGCAGTTCAGATACCTGCTAGTGTATTTTAGAGATGCTCATTCTGTATGACCTGATCTAAAATGAACAGTGGTGCTAGTACACTGTTGTTTTTCCCACTGTGCTGGGGATTGAACACAGGGCTTTATACCTGCTAGGTAAGTGTCCTACCAGTGATCTACATACAGGGGTTCTTTGTCTAATCTGGACATTTGGGTGATTATAGTAGACCTTGAGACCATAGATGGTCACTCAGCATAGATGCCTGTACTCACTCGGATTGGTACTGCTAGCCCTCCCATGGTCTAGGCCCAGTGATGGCAAACCTTTTAGAACTTTCAATGACAGAAACAGCCCACTGCAGCACATGTGCAATAGGTTTGCCACCACTGGTCTAGGCCAATACCATTCATTCATTAGGGATGTAGCCACAGGTGGGATTCTACATTTTTCTAGGTGCCACATTTCAAAAAGTGGGCATAGTGGTGCATAATTGTGTTCCTAGGTACTTGGGAAGCTTAGGCAGAAGGATTGCAAGTTTAAGACTAACTTGGGCAATAAAGCAAGATCCTGTCTCTAAAATCCAAGTTACAACAAAAAGTAATAAATTAATTTTAATAGGTTTAATCAACCTAATATATGTAAAATATTGTTTCAGAGTGTGATCACTATACAGGACATAATTACACACATCAGAATCATCATCTGAAGATAATCTCTGCCTTAGAGGGTTGTGGTAACTTTCTGAGTATAAGGTCCTTAGAATATCTGCCATATAGTAAACACAACTGTAAGCTACAGTATTGAACACTACTGAATGTGTTTATGGAGCTAAACACTAGTTCTACAAATTATTGATTTATACTGAATATAACTCAACTTGCCTATCTTAGGAAAACTTTAGTTTTTACTTAGAGATTATGGGAGTAATTTCAAAACAAATTTTTGGAGTGTTTTTGGCATAATTGAGATACACAAAGAAAAATTTCAAGGGAATCTTACTGGCAGTAAATTAAGTAAACTGTTCATGTCAGCTTTAAATAATTGTGCTATGTGATTTGTCCATAGACCTTGAGAAAAAATTTCTTCCCTGTCCATCTATACCATATCCCTGTGGCAAGCTTCTAGGTTAGCCATCAGTAACTCATGCTTGTTCTATGTGTGTAGAGCCATGAAACCCCCAGGAGGAGAATCTAGCAATGTTTTTGGAAGTTTGGGAGAAGCTGTTCCTTCAAATAGGCCTAATAGGATGGCGTCTAATATTTTTGGACCAACCGAAGAACCTCAGAACATACCCAAGAGGACAAATCCCCCAGGTATGGACCTTTGTAAGTCCTAGATCTGTTGACCTCTACCTACTCTTTTCTGTTGTTCTTTTGAAAATAAGTTTTATTTCTTTATATTAATCTTTCCAGATGTTTTCTTGTACAAGTTATCTCTTGCCTTTAGAGTTCTCTTAAAATGAAAGGAAAGCCTTGCTGTCACTTTCTCCACTGAAGGTGGCTCAAGCACTTTTGGGTTTTGGTTTTGGTTTTCTGTTTGTTTTATGGTACTGGTTATTGAACCCAGGGCCTTCACACTGAGATACACCCCTGGCCCCTTTCTAATTTTTTTTATTTTGAAACAGGGTCTTGCTAGGTTGCCTAGATTGGATTTGAACTTGTGATCTTCCTACCTCGGCCTCCCAGAGTGCTGGGATTATAGGTGTGCACCACTGTGCTTGGCCCAAGCACTCTTGATTGCTTGACAGGGTTGAGTGAAGTTGCTAAGGGTACCAATATGATTGTTGGGATTCTGGTTCCTGAACCTCTTGAGATTCCTTAAATTGCACGCAAATTATTGTACAAACATTTTTCTTAGAGATGGAGATATTATTAATCTGATTTCATACAAATGAAACTCTAGACAGAATTGGTCTAGTACACATCAGTACAGGTTTTCAGTACTTGGTCTATTGTCTCGTGGTTGCTGAGGGAAAGAATCTTTAAATGCCTTCTCTTTTATGATTCAGTGCCAGGGAGTCAGCCCTGCTAACCCTTTTGTATCAGTGATAGCTGAATAGTAGTACATGTGTGCAAGCTAGAATCAAATCTGAGGTACTTGCAAGTGTAGGAGTCAGCTCACTTAGCACTTGCTTATTAGAGTCATGTCTAGAGTTGTGTCTAGACCTGTTCCCATGATATGTTGGATTCCCTGGAAAGCACAGTGGTACCACTTTGCCCTTGTGCCCCCCTAGTGCTGTTTTGCAGTGGGGAGATGAGATGTCTTGATTCCCTTAACTAAATTTATTCTGTTTGTGGTTTGGGGGTTTGTTTTCCATCCTGCCAAGTACTGTCTGAAGCCTAAAAGGCACTCGCTATATCCATCACCAAACTGACTAGGACCTGCTGCCAACATTCTACTTAGGCCCTGACTGAGAAAAGATGCAAAGGCAAAGAATACAGATGACTTAATGTGTGACATCTTTGGACGTAATATTGATTACCATTCAGTGTCTCATTTCACCTCTGTTAGAGTCTACGTGATCTTTGCTGATTGCCTTTTCTAGAACTTCACTAATTGTTTTCTTGCCCAGCTGGCAATGATGATTCATATTTATGGCTTGTTTAGGATTTGCCAGGGACTGTGATAAGTGCTTCAAATGTGTTTCTTCACATGATCTTTCTTGACCACAACTCTAGGAGGCAGAAACTGAGACTTAGGGATGTTCGTTAGTGTTCTTGAACCCCATGGTTAGTTATTGGCAGAACTAGCCTTTGGATCTGGGTTTTCCTGTTGTCAGAGCTCATGCTTTGAATTTATCCCCTGAATACATTCGTTGGGATAAATTTCTCAAAATGGAATTGCTGGATCAATGTGTTTATGAATTTTGAAAACTGACAGTTACTTGCAGAAAGTCTCTTAGAAGAACTTGCCCACTATGTACCCATAATGTGTGTGCATATTTGTTTACACCAGTGTAGTGTTTATCTTGTGCAGTTTGGTTTCTAGAAGCATATATCTTGAATTTTATTGTAGTTATAGGAGAATTGGTCGTCATCTCTTCAAAACTGTTAGTTTTTCAAGGAAAATACTGAGTAATAGACATTTGGAGTGATTGCGTCTGTTTTCTGTTTTGTTTTACAACACTGGGGATAAAACCCAGGGACACTCTGCTACTGAGCTATATCCCCGACATTTATTTGTTTGTTTGTTTGTTTATTGGTACCAGGGATCAAACTTGGGTCCTTGCACTAGAACCACTGAGCTAAATCCCTGGCCCCCCAGCCCTTTATTTTTCATTTTGAAACCATCTTGCTGTATTGCCCAGGCTGGCCTAGAATCTGATCATGCCTCAGCCTCCTGAGTAGCTGGGTATACCTGGACATAAAGTTGCAAGTTTGTGATTTCCGGAAAATTGAGGAATATGATGACCTTGGGTGAGAGGGAAGGGACACATGGAGTTTCTGACAATAGGCACTGTTCTGTCTGCTCTGTCCAGTGCTGACTTGGGTTTACCTAAGTAGCTATTCATGGTAGTTATGTCTTGAGAATTATTCTGCATTCTATTTTATAATTTCAGTTTTTGTTTTTGTTTTTTTAATGTACAATGTCTTTGATCAAAATCTTCAAATTGTGGGATTTTTTCCATTTAAATAAAAAAAGTTACATGTATATTTTATTTTATTTATTTATTTATTTTTTGGTACCAGCGATTGAACTCAGGTCCTTGAACTTGCAAGGCAGGCCACCAAACCACTGAGCTAAATCTCCGGCCCTACATGTACATTTTTTAAAATATGTAAGCCTTGGGCTGGGGATTTAGCTCAGTGGTGGAGCTGCCTGCCTCATAAACGCATTGTCTCGATTTCTATCCCTCTTACCAAAAGTAAATTAAATATGTAAGCCTAGTTCATTGACATATACATATAATCTCAGCCACTTGGGAGTCTGAGATAGGAGGAATGAAAGTTCAAGGCTAGCCTGGGCAATTTAGGGCGACCTTATCTCAAACAATAAAAAAATGGGGTTGTAACTTGGTGGCGGTGCCCCTGGGTTTGATCCCCAGTACTTCCAAGAGGAAAAAAAAAATATGTACGCTTTTGAGGTCTACTAGGAACAACAGGGGTAAGGTCCCTCAAGTTGAGAAGGTAGGACACAAGAAAAGTGAAGTAACTTGTCTGAGGTCATACAGTTAATGAGTGAGCTCACTGTCCCTGGCGTTCTGGCCACAGATCACTAGTCATTAGCATCATGCTTTGCTGGCTTTCCATGCCAGGAGTGTCCAACATGAGAGATGTGGTTCCCTAGAAGGTCCATGGCTATGGTTAGGAAGGTTTATAGTCGCCTTGGTGTTACACAAAGGTACAGGCACATACATGTTTTCTTGCAGAGGGAATTGCACATGACCCTTAGTGTTTCATCCCTGTAAAAAGGTGGAGTCCCTCCACCTGCTTTATACTGCTCCAGTCCTTTTTGCAGCTATAGTTCATATCATATCCCTATAAGCTGAGGCTTTTCAGAAGGCTGCTCTATTTTAGGCCCTTCCCAGCAATTGGGACCTTAAGACCCTAGCAAGAGACCAGGCTCCAGCCACATGCTCATAGCATTCTGGCTGAGGTATAACAGCAGCATGGTTATCTAAAAAGCAACTGTTTTAAAATGTTAAAAAAAAAAGCCAGGAGTGTGGTTTAGTGTAAAGACCTTGGGTTCAATACCCAGTGTCACAATTTTCTTGGTTCTGGAGATTGAATCCAAGGCCTTCACACTGAGCTATATCCCTAGACCTCCACCCCCTTTTTTAAATTTTGTAATTTGAAATAAGGCCAGGTGACTTACATGTAGCCACATGGCTAGCTTGGGGGTACATATCTTTCCTCTTGTAGATGATAACTTGGCTCACCAACACTGTGATTTTGGTAACATCTCTTATGTTTAACATAGTGCTTTGTGATAGGTAGGTGTGTGATGTCTGCTAAATAAAGACAGGTCAGTAGATATCATACTGCACCCACCTTTCTGCCTAAATGTTCAACCTGGCATTCTTGTGTATGAAACTCCATCTGATGGACACATTTTCATCACAGCTTGTTAACTCAGCAGCAAGGATGTCACATGTCTGAATTGCTGACATGGTTAATTTT
>NW_022900946.1:21471257-21483414 GCF_012274545.1 Fukomys damarensis | reverse complement strand
TTTTTTTTTTTTTTTTTTTTTTTTTTTTTTTTTTTTTTTTTTTTTTTTTTGTACCAGGGATCAAACTTGGGTCCTTGAGCTTGGGAGGCAGGTGGTGAAACCATTAAGCTACATCCCTGGCCCCAGTTTTGCTTTGAATAGGGTATATTACTAACTTTAGAACTTTGTGAACTAAACATTTAGCTCTTTACTTATAATCTACTGGAAAACCTTTTGTTTAACAAAGAAGACTTGGGCCAGGATTTAGCTCAGTGGTGCTGCCACCTGCCTTGCAAGCACAAGGTCCAGTACCAGGAAAAAAAAAAGTAACAAAGAAGACTTAACTGTGCAGAGTTAAAGAAACTCTCCAGGGAAATTGTACTGTTTTATTCCCTCTTCTTTCTAGAGACCAGCTAAAGTCTAGACCTGAAGGCTGCAGCAGGCCCCAGGTAAAGGGGTTGGCTGAGACATAAGTCTTTGTGGGGAAGTTTTAGAGACTGATCATCCTACCCTGTTTGTTTGGAACTCAGGCAGGACTGGCTGGCACAAGGATAATCATAAAGGAAGTCTTTGTAGTAATGAATATGGCAGGAGGGTGAGATGGGTGTTCTGGTGCTCATTGTTCTTTGATTGTTTCTGCAGGAGGAAAAGGAAGTGGAATCTTTGATGAGTCAACTCCTCTGCAGACCCGACAACGTCTGAACCCACCTGGTGGGAAGACTAGTGACATTTTTGGTTCCCCAGTCACTGCAACTTTACCCCTGGCACACCCAAACAAACCCAAGGTACAGGCCTGTAGGGAACAGGGAAAGGGATGTTATTAGAACCTCTGCAAAAAATCCTACTCTAATGTGAGCCATGACAACACAAGGTGAATTAATTAATTACACAGGAAAGATAGAAAAATGAGACTTCGGGAAGAAGCTGAGCTTTGGGTCTGATCAATGCTTTTCTGGGCAGCAAAGACGAAAGTACATCAGGAGTAACAAATGTAACAGGTGGCTCAGAGGGCATCAGGGTAATAGGTGACTTAGAGGGCAGTGTCAGTGAAAATCCTAGAACTGTGAGGATCTATGCAGATGAAGGTTTTGTTCCTCCCCAGGATGTCTTCAGCTGGTGTAATCTTGACCTGGACCATTGAAGCTTTAGCTGTGACTGGAGGCGAATGGAGTTGTCTCTACATGCCACAGCTGGCCTATTCAGGAAAACTAGACCTAATCATAATTTAAATTGTGAAATGATTTTTCCTCAGTATTATGTAGAAATGTTTCTGACCCAGACCCTATTCAGATAGCAACCATGAAAGGGGAAAAAAAGTGAGCCAAATCCTCTTTTAGAAGGGCTCCAAGGCGTGTATAACTCCTTATTAGGAAGAGAAAAGGTGGATGACATTGATTTTCCCAGTCATATGTCATTGGGTTTGGAATCTCCCCTGAATCACCCAGGAACATGATTAGACCTTGTGATTACTGGAGCCTTAGGGTATCCATCTGTGTCCACAGCAACAGACACCACTGCGGGCAGTCATGCTGCTGTTCACCATGCTGCCTAAGGGATGGTGACTAAGCGTACAGCGTAGGAGTTTGTCCCTCATACATTTTTCACTATCCTTAATTTTGGAAAAGAAATAGGATGGCTCTTACTTGCTTTTTTTTTTTAAGAGCAGGATCTTACTATATTCCAGGCAGACCTTGAACTCACAGTTCTCCTGTCTTGGCTGCCTGTGGCCACCACACCTGGCTAAAATGATGGCTTTTGTTCATTGTTTCCCCACACAAGGTCAATCAATGTGCAGAGTTAAAATGAGATGTGTGAGAAAGCCTAGCCAGGGCCAGCCTATATCTCCTGCCTTCAACTATGTGTAGTGACGTTTGTTTCCAGGTTGGAGTCTTGTGGACTTTTAAGTGGGTACTAGACTAATACTGATTTCTGATAAAAGCACCCGTGGAGTGAGATGAGTGTGGCCTCCTCACCTCCGGTGCCAGTTTAGCGGATGCTGGAACATAGAAGGCCAGACAGTGTCACTTCGGATGTGGCCTTAGGAAGTACTGATGAGATCTGTGCACTTCCTGGTCTGAGTCAGCGTTGACCAAAGCCAGTCCTGATTTTCCTGAGTCCCTCAATGTGCACAGCCCTAGACTGAAGGTTTATTGATTTGAATGGTGGCAGAACTTTTCTAGGGCTTCCTTTAGCCAGAACTCACAGTTATGAAAGTTAGGACTTTATTATTGCTAAAATAATTAGTAGTCTCATGGTATATGCTTTTCCACCTTGTTTGTGGTGAAAAGTTAGGGTCTGATTCTCTTAAGACAGAACAAATAATCATTTCTGGAGTTACTTGTGCATGGACCATTGCTGCACTGTTACTGCTTTACAACCCAGAAAGTAACACAATGCAGAGTTAAAATGAGATGTGTGAGAAAGCCTAGCCAGGGCCAGCCTATATCTCCTGCCTTCAACTATGTGTAGTGACGTTTGTTTCCAGGTTGGAGTCTTGTGGACTTTTAAGTGGGTACTAGACTAAGGTGCTGATTTCAGAGAGACCACTTGTGGGGCTCCTGAAAGGTCAGGAGTTCTCCACTAAAGAAGGAGCCCGAGCCGGGCGTGGTGGTGCATGCCTGTAATCCCAGCACTCAGGAGGCTGAGGCAGGAGGATCGCCAGACCACCCTGGGCTAAGTAATGAGTTCCAGGTCAGCCTCAACTACATAGTGAGACCCTGTCTCAAAAAAAAAAAAAAAAAAAAAAAAAAAAAAAAAAAAAAAAGAGCCCAAATAGAACACAGGAAGGAGTTTAGGTTTCACAATGTAGTGAATAGATTGGGTGAAGGACTATGGACAGTTGGTACAGCTGGTCGCAGAACAAGAGGAATCAGAACAGAGTTTCCTGAGTATATTAAATGTAATGGCTTTTTAACCAGGGAACATCACAGAACCCCGGCCTCATTGGAAAAATTATCATTTCCAAGCTGAGGCCAAGAAACATACAAGATAAGCCTAGAGTGTTGTATACAATGCCAGAAGCTAGGAAGCCATCACAGACGCTGGGGTGTTATTGGAGGTCTCAGGAGCCAATGTGAAAAGGATCCGTGGACTGCAGGAATCATCACCTATCTAGAACTTGTGGGTTCAAATACTCATGTTTGAATACTGCCTTGTTTCTCTGGTGTGAGAATTTGAATAGAAATAAGGACTGAGATGTATAATGGATGTTGGGAAATGGGAAGAAAGTGTTCAGATGGGAAGGAGAACGAGGGAGAAAGGAAAGGATAAGAAAAAAGTGAAATTAGAAGGAAAAAATGGAAACAAAGCTTTTGTACATAGGGTGGGGAGGGGGCTTCAGGGCAGGATGGGATAAAATAAAATTTATTAAAAAGTAAAAAGTTCACTTAAAAATAAAAATTTTTTTAATTTAATTTGAGATTACTGAAAAATGTCATAGTCAACTCATTGTTATGAAATCTAGAAGAGGATAAAATGAACTATTTAACCAGCTTTCCTGCATGAGATACTTGTCAAGATAACAGCTGTACTCCAGGAGCAAGGCACGCTATATGCTCCTGTAATTACAGTTACCTAAGAAACTGAAGCAGGACAATCTCAGATTTGAGGCCAACCTGGATAACACATTGAGATGTCAGGAGGAAAAGCACTTCAGGTTGTAAACAAAGCAGGAATAACAGTGTTGTTGTGTGGCAAACTTGTGATAAAATTATGATTATCAATAGCTGAAAACAGCACGGAATGAGACAGCCAACAGTTCTGGCTCCATAAGAGAAGTTCGCTGTGACTACCTTTAAGGTCAGCCCAAAAATGAGCATGGCAGTACACACTTGTGCTACCCAAGTATACTTTTACTTTCCAGTTACTAGGAAAGCTGAGGCATGACGATTGAAAGTTTAAGGCCAACCTGTGCAATTTAGGGAGATTCTGTCTGAAAATATAAAAGGGCTGGAGTTGTAGCTGAGTGGTAAAATGATTGCTTAGCATGTGTAATGTCCTAAGATTTAATCTCCAGTACCAAAAAAATAACAGTCATCAAGGTGGAATCATAATAAAATCAAGTATTGACACTATACTCGTGCACTCAGGATAATGCAGTATGTTGGAAACTGCATGACAAATAATAGAGGGAGATTTTAGAGGTTAAATCAAGGGGCTGGAGGTATAGGTGTGAGTTTGGCTATTTGGGCCACTTCCTTAGTGGAGAACTGCTGACCTTTAGGGCATTTCTTGAGCTGGGTGTGGTAGTGCACACCCATAATCCCAGCACTTTGGAGGCTGAGGCAGGAGGATTGCCACAGGTTTGAGGCCAACCTGAAGTACATGACATCCTCCAAAAAAAAAAAAAAAATTTTTTTTTTTCCTTAGGAGAAAATACAGGGACAAATCTATGTATGATCTTGGAAATAGGACACCAAAAACACAAGCAACAAAATTATAAATCTGACTTAATTAAAATAAAAAACATCACAAGGACAGTATCAGGGCAAAGCCGATGGGTGGAAGTATTTGCAAATTATATACTTAAGGTTAAAAAACATAATCCAATTCAAAAATGGGTGATGGATTTAAATAGACATTTCTCCAAAGAAGTTTTACATACAAAAAGAAAAAGTGTACATATAACAATAAGCGCTTGAAAAGATGCACAACCTCTGCAGTCATCAGGGACGTGCACATCAAAAACCATATTGAGGTACTATGTTGTTGTGCCTACTAGGATTCATGGAAAATAACAAGTGTTGGGGATGTTGTAGATAAATTAGGACCCTTATTAGAGTGCTGGTAGGAGTGAAAAATAGTACAGCGTCTTTGAAAAAGAGTTTGGCAGTTCCTCAAAATGTCAAACATAGAACATTATTCAGCTGTTTCACTTATGTACCCAAAAGATTTGAAAACATGAAATGAAACATACTTGCACACCTGTTTTCAAAGCAACATTATTTACATTAGCCAAAGGTGGGACCAACTCAAGTATCTATAAACAGACTAATAAATACATAGCCATACATTTGAATGTTACATTGTCATAAATAGGTGTGACGTTTTGATACATGATATAATATGGCTGAACCTTGCAAATATGTTAGTGTTTTAAAATATGACCGATTTAAGAAATTACTGTCTGGGCAGGGTGGTACATGCCTATAATCTCAACACTCTGAGAATTTGAGGCCGGAAGATTTTAAATTCCAGGCCATCCTGGGCAATTTAGGGAGACCCTTTCTCAAAATAGACTGGAGGTATAGCTCAGTGATAGAGCACTTGCCTAGCATGGGCCAAGCCCTGGATTCAGTCTCCAGTACTACAAAAATTTTTATTTTTAAATAACATTAGCACCGGGCATGATGGTGCATGTCTGTAATCCCAGCATTCAGTAGGCTGAGGCAGGAAAATTGCCCTGAGTTGGAGGCCAGCCTGAGCTATACAATGAGTTCAAGGCTAGCCTGAATAACAAGATCTTGTCTCCGAAAATTTTTAAAAATAAATAACATTGAAAATAAGCTTAAGTTGTTCATGCCCAGGTTTTTGTTACCCACCGGGATGAAGGTAGAAAGATTCTGAATTGGGCACTGACATGATGGTTTGTCTTGTTGCAGGACCACACTCTTTTGTGTGAAGGAGAAGACCCAAAATCAGACCTTAAAGGTGAGGTGTTTCCTCCCCTTCTACAGGGCTTTACTTCAAAAGAAGAGTTGTTGGTGTGCCTCAAAGATTTCTTGGCCCTTCCCAAGCTGACTGACCAGTCTGGATATATGTACTGCTGAGAGGATTTAGTGTTTGGAAAAGCCTGTAGGGGTGAAATGGGTAGTTATAAAACCTTGGGTTTTTTCTTTCCTACTCATTATAGGCAGTCTAGATCTGAGGGATTGTCTTAATAGAAGCCCATCTCTGCCCTAAAGGGTAGGGATGTAAAACCCATAATAAAGTCTTGCCCAAGGGTAGAGCAGATGGAATGAAGCTCAGAGAGAAGAGTATAAAGAGATGAGGCAAGAGCCCTTTGCATGGGGAGAGCCCCAGCCTTTGTCTCACTCGGGAGCAAGTAGCTTGGGCCTCAGTCTGGAACTCAGATTTTAGTGTTGACCCATGGTTGTATAATCTAAGATTAAGATCTTTCTAATGTAGGTATTGATCTCTGCATTTGGGTCACCATTTCTTTTAGCTGTTGACAGATACACCTGGAAATTGGTTTATTCTCATTTGTTAAAAAAATCTGGATAGTGACTAGACACTTAGCTTTACTAAATCCCCAGATAAGGCATAGTCTCCTTTTTACACTCTCAAAAAATTTGCTTTTTATAATTCAAATAGAAATGGGAATGGAGTATAATAAATGATATAAATAACTAAGTTATATAGAAGAAATCAAAGAACACTTCCCCCTTTTGCTACTGGGGATTGAACCCAGAGCTGTCACACTGGGCTACATCCCCCACCCCACTTTTTTTTTCTTTAATTTTGAAATGGGGCCTTGCTGAGTAAGTCGCCCTGGCTGGGTCTGAACTTAGAATCCCCTTGCCTCAACCTCTCAGAGTACTAGGATTACAGGTTTGCGCCACGATGTCTTTCTCCAAACAATGTTTGTAGTAGTCAGCCCTAACTGCTCAGTCCAGAACTGCATTTACATACTAAACTGCCTTGGTGCAGGATAGAGAGCCTGACCTTGTTTTTCTCCCCTTGTCACCGTCTGAATTTCTTGCTAGCTTCTCTGTGACACTGATTTCTGTTAGCACATCTTATCTGGCAGGGCAGTGGCTGCATCTAATGAATATTGTGCTGACTTTGTCCTCCAGCTGCAACAAGCACCTCGTCACAAGAAGAGCTGGGAACAAAGGGCAGCTCAAGAGAAGTGGACCACACCAAGGAGCTGGAACCCAGGCCCACAGTTGACAACCATGAGCCCAGGCTGGGGCCACGGCCTCGCTCTCATAACAAGGTCCTGAACCCACCTGGAGGCAAATCCAGCCTCTCCTTCTACTGAGAGGCTCCTTATAGCCAGACCAGAAACTCAAAATAGGGTATCAGATGTTATCATCTTTAGCCCAAAAGAATGGGGTGGGAGGGTTTGTGTGTGTATGAGGCTGGTTGCTCAGAGCTCTCCTGCGCTCCTGAGAGCTGCACTGGAGTCCACGTCTTCCTGACTGTTGAGGGACACATCTGTTGGGAAACAATGGGACTTCCTTGGGGTCTACCCATTTGTTGTTGCTGATGGAGCAGGACTCTTAAGATGAATGAGGGCGGGGAGACGGTGCAGAGTAGCAGGAGGCTTGGTAGATTTTCCCTGTCCTTGCACCAGTGTTTTGCTGACTGAGCATCTTAAAAGCTTTTGAAAGAAAACTTGACAGCCTGTCTGTTTCTGTGGGACACAGGAGTAAGCATGAGCAGAAACACTAAGGTGGTGGAAGTCTCTGTACACCACCTTTAGATCCCTTTAGTTACTTGTCACCAATGTGGCTCACTTCTGAGATGACTGTTGAACCCCAATGTCTCATTTTATACCCATTCTATTGTCCTTCAGTCTTGGTTGCTCTTCCTCTGTAGCAGTCAACAAAACTGAGCAGATGTCTTCAGTCTGGTGCTGTACAGAAGATTTTTGTGCCCTGATCCTCAGAGTTGCCTAGTTCTTTCATCTGATTCCCTGGCTAGCTTTCATGCAGCTGTCTGCCTTTCTCTACAGTGACTTAACTGTGGTCCTTGACATGCCAAGTTTGTTTGTGTTATTCCATTTCTTTCTCCCCCACCACCAGCCTTAAGTCTAGGCCTTTGTTCCTCAATGATGGTGTAACGTTCCCTTGACAAGCCACGGTTCTTCCTACATGTGAGGCCTACTGGCCTCTGCAGGGTTTAAAATCTACTTCATTACATCTGAGCACTGGGCTTATTCAGACTTTTACTGTGTCTCACTTTGTTCCTGTTTTTTTGGGGGGGAAAAGATATGCTTGAGGACCTTGGATTCTTAGGTTGATTTCTTTTATATATATTTTAAAAAGCTGTTTTGTAAGAATCAGTGTCACATAAATGCCTATGGACTCCATTTCTGACAACTTCCAGAAAAGTCCCTTGCTTAGGTACACCAAAGAGGAAGAAGAGCTACTTGAGCCACTTTTTAAAAGCTTTGCAGAGGGCCGGGAATTTAGCTTAGTGGTTCCACCACCTACCTTGCAAGCACAGGACCCAAATTCAATCCCAGGTACAAACAAACGCTTTGCAGAAACTCCACGCCATATTCATGAACATTGCTCCTTAGACCAGGATGTTTACTTTGGCAGCAGAGTCACAACTGTCATTCGCTTGTGAAGATACAGAGCTAGCAAAAGTCATGTTGCTTCATTTGTCGGGCAGAGATAACGCTGGAAGGGCTGCAGCCTCAATTCCTACTTGCTTTAAGATGATAGGAGAGGATCAGATGGTGTAGCCACTTCTCTGAATGCCTACAAAGCTCACACCAGGTGCTAGAAACTTCATCATGATTAAACTTAGGAAAGCAACAGCTCAGTGCAGTTACACTTCCATTGGCCTACCTGCTTTTAAGTGCCTGCAGTTGTACCAAGTGCCTGCAGTAGTGCCAAGTACTAAGCTCTGCATATTGTTCCTGGCACATTGAGGAGTCAACCAAAGAGTTTCCCCCTTCAGTTGCCCTGCAGACTTTTAGAGCCAAGAGACACAAATTCCATGTGATACCGTAAGAACTCAAAGGGGTTGTTGTGGATCAGTCATTTATGAGAATGTCATTTGAAATTAAGGTATTATATGCTTTTCTTTTTCTTTTTTTTTTTTTTGAGTCCTAAATAATGCTTAGCTTTTTAAGTGCAAACACACTAACTTGTGTAACTTCTAAGGAAGTATTCTAATAGTAAAAATGAATACCATTTGTGACTGTTTTCTTAACAAGAAAATGATCTGTGAATTCCAAATTGGGTTGCCAAGACTGTGACATAAGTATACTGGCCCATTATCCGTCCAGTGCAAGGGAGTCTCCTACTTCCACCCATTGCCAGGGATTTCTGGGTGGACATGGGAAATGCAACTTACAGCAGTGGCCCCTGGGTAGCAGAGCACCCTGCCTTGCTACTGTGTGCTTGACTTAAGCCCCTCTAAGCTTATGGCCCGGGCAGTGCACTCAGTGCGAGAACAAGTGACCCTGCACAGGTAAGCCTGGAGGTGTGTTGTCACTTGGATTAAGAAAATGCTCTCTGCATCAAAGATACATCCTGTTCTCAGCCTCCCAGCTGCATTGAGAAATTACTAATCTCTGTATTTTTATTAAGCCTTAAAACTTTTAAGTGCATTTGGTGCCAACATTTTTCTAGAGCTGTATCAAAGCAAGAAACCCACCCTCACATCAGTGTAATTTTGATAAGAACCTTTTTTATTTTTACAAGGCAGAATTGGGTATAACAGTTGAATTAAATTTAGTGACTATGAACTCAGTATTTGCCTGTTTTTTGTGTGTGTTCTCTCCTTAGAAGTTGATTTTATAAACAGAATGCCTGAACTCTGCTCCTTCCCTTATAGCTTTTCATTGGTGATGGAGCCCCCTGTACTAACCTCCACTTCCTATTTATCTAGAAGATACAAATCAATTTCAAAGCTTTGGGCAGAATGAGGGGAGTGTGTCAAAAGTTATGATTCACTTAATATTTCTGTAAGTTAAATGTAAATGGTTCTTTTTTCTCACACCACTTGTCCTGAAGAATTTAAGGTCTTTGCTGGGTGTGGGGGCACATGCCTGTAATCCCAGCACTCAGGAGGCTGAGGCAGGAGGATCGCTGTGAGTTCAAGACCAGCCTGGGCTACAGAGTGAGTTCCAGGTCAGTTTGAACCACGTAGTGAGATCCTGTCTCAAAAAACAAAAAGAACTTAAGGCCTTTAACCACTTCTCAGTTCAATTATTTATTTAATTTTTATAACAGCAAATATAAAAAGTTTTATCAAATTTATTCACTACAAGAATTGACTAGCTGGCATCTGCCTGAGCTTTGCGTGGGATAGTTTGTAAAGAATGCGCTGCTGGGCCGAGGACTTAGTGGCACTTCACCTGCCTCACAAGTGCATGGTCCTGAGTTCAATCCCCAGTGCTGCAAAAAAAAACAAACACAAAATGTGCTGTTGGAGTGACCCTTGGGGTGAACTGTTAAGTAGTGAATCTGCCTTTAGCTTGGCTTTGAAACTCCCCAGTGACAAGTCTTATAATGAGTAGATGAGGTGCTGAGCATTGGGGTTTGTCAGATTCGTCTTGTAGAGGAGGTGCAGATTGGCTGTCTTTCACTATGTACTGGCTATTTTCCTGTGTCCTACAATCAGACTTAAATATCCTTGTAAGCAGTCTTTGGGTCCAGGGAGTTGAAGCTCTTCAGATTGCCTGCCTAAAGAGCTTTTCTCTAGGAGGCTCCGCGCCATCCTGCCTATTCAGTGAAAGCCAACATGGCTTACATGAAATACCATCTTCCTCGTTTGTTAACATGATTAAAAAGTGTAGAGTAAGTTCTAAGACCTGGGTTGGGCACTGACAGTATTACCTATTTTCTCAAAGTGTAGACAATGAAATTTTAGAGAGGTCAGGCATTGGGCCTCTGGCTCTACAAGAGTGAGGTAGTTGCCACTTGAAGTCTGGGGTTCTAGTTCAGAAATTCATTGTCCCTTAATGAGTCAGACCTGGCAAACATAAACATACCTTTGGCTAGTGTCTGGTTCATTCTGAACTTTTATTTCCTTAATCCTTGGCATTGTTGGAGAATATTAGTGAAATTTTCCTGTTTTATATGTGATCACAAAGTGCTATCTGAAATTTAATTCAGGAAGAAATGAGAGGCATTACCCCTGTGACTTCAGCAGGCAGGGCTGAAACTTAGAAATTAAAGTAGAACATTTGAAATATATGTGCCAGTTGTACATTTTAGGGTCTTCTAATGAAAAAATACTCCAAACCTGAAAAAGCTTGAGGAGCAGGCCAGTTGTGCCATTCAGTAAGCACCAAGAATTATCCAGCGATGCCATGCTTATAATTTTAAAAAGGTTGATGTTTTTTAGTTTGTTGGCCTCTCCCCGTGGTAGGCTGCCCTGTTGTGGTGTGCTTCTGGCAAGTGTTCAGGGGTTAGATTTCTGGAAAGGGCCTAAAATGGAAACCTTGACTATCTCCCAAAACACAAACTTGCTCTGTAATTTATTTGCTAGAAGAATTATACATTTCTTGTTTGTCCTGCTTCATAAGTTTGACAATGTAAAGCTAACGATTGCAGGTACTATTTTATAGAGAAGTTCCATGTACCTTCCACACCTTAAGCCACTTTCATAATAGGTTGGTAATATGTAGGTATCTTCAGCTTTGCAGGTTTGGAAGTGGACTTGTAAGGTAAGTATCTTACGTAGGATCAAAACCCAAGCAGCCAGAAACTGACACTTAACGTGGGTACAGGTGTACATCTTTGCCCAGCAAATTGTATTTGCGGGGGGTTAGGGTGTGTGAATACTGGTTAGGGTATCACTACAGGAGGCTACATTAGTTTGGGACAGTCAGTACGATGAGGGCCTGAACCAATCTGGAAGCGTTTCAAATGGGGACAGTAAGGGGTAAGAAACTATTTCTGTTAGCATCAGTCAGTAACGGGGTTTAAGCGAATTCACAATGGCTGCGAGCCCCCAAACAGTTGAGTCTTGGGTTCACGATGTCCCTGGCGAAAGAGCGAGTCGTATCTTCCAGCCTGAAATTACTGACAGAAGCCTCAACTAGGGAAGCCTAGCGCAGAGTTGACGAGCGCCTGCGCAAAGCAAGCCTACCAATACGGAGCTAGGGATCACGTAAGCGACCTATCACGTAGGAAACGGCAAAACGACCCAAGTGGAGGCCAAAAACCCAGGAACATAGCAATTTAACCCTTTGGGCACCTTGAATAGATTACACGGGCCTGAAAGAAGCGGGCATGGTAAAAGCGACAAAGTGCGGTGGAGAAGCGGACCGGACCACACTGGTCACGCGTCCCGGCCATCTCAGTGAAACGCCAGAGCATCATTCACCTTAGAAACTACCGCCGTACGGCCGCCAGTCGGGAAGAACGCCGCCGGAAGCGTAGCTGCCCCGCTTCCTCTGACATCACGCGGGGCGGGGCGCTAAGCGGCTCAGTCCTCTTTGCCCGGCGGGCGCGACTTCCGGTGAGCGAGTGACGGGCGCGGCCAGGCC
>NW_022900946.1:21464404-21471061 GCF_012274545.1 Fukomys damarensis | reverse complement strand
TATTGCTCGGGCTCGGTGATGTCAGAACGCGTGTCGGGCCTGGCGGGTTCCATCTACCGCGAGTTCGAGCGCCTCATCCACTGCTACGACGAGGAGGTGGTCAAGGAGCTCATGCCCCTGGTGGTGAACGTGCTGGAGAACCTAGATTCGGTGTTGAGCGAGAACCAGGAGCACGAGGTGGAGCTGGAGCTGCTGCGCGAGGACAACGAGCAGCTGCTCACGCAGTACGAGCGCGAGAAGGCGCTGCGCAAGCAGGCAGAGGAGGTGCGCTGGCCAGGCGGGGGAACAGACGCGGGGCTGCCCCCTCCCCGCGCGCCCGGGACCTTGGTCGTGCTTCTGCCCTCTCGGAGTTTGATATTCCGCCGGTCAGAGAAGCGAGTTCCCCTAGATGATCTCCAAGCCCAGAAATTCTATTTTTCTGTCAGTGGGCGATGCCTTTTATGACAGGAGGTGTCTTCTTAAATGGGGTTAAATTCCTTTCCCGTGAAGTTGCGCTGAACATAGGCTTAGAGTCTTTACTATTGAAATTAAAAATTGTTTTGGCATTTGGCTCTTAAACTAGTGTAGTCGGTGCCCTCGTTTGGTTGAAAGTGTGTTTATCTTGAATCATTCCTACTTAATGTTTTTGCTTTTGCGTCTGGGGTGAGGTGAACCCGATAAAAGGGCACAAGAGCTCTCAGGGTTTGAGACAACAGAGTGACCAGAGACCTTTAGAGGGGAGGAAACTGGATCTGAGATATGGAGGGACTGGACCAAGAGCATATGCCCCAAAAGCATCAGTCCAGGACGCAGAGCAGACCCTCTTGCCTGGTTTGGCCTCTTCCTTCCTGGTCATACTGCTGCAGGGGGTTAGAGCATGGCTTCTCCTAAATCCTGTGCTGGGGTTCCCGTCGCCCAGTCATGGAGCCGTGACTGCCTCCCTTGTGCTGGGTACCACCCTCTGCTTCTCTGACCACTTGCTCTCTGGGGCCTTGTAGGACCTTTTAATGCCTGACAGAGGTTTCAGATGGGTTCCTTTTCCTTTGCATGTACCCATGTGATCATAATAGATGAGGAGGAACTTAAAGGAGACAATCGAGATAGATGGCTTTAAAGCTGAGTTGTAACCTTGTAGCTCTACCTCCATTAAGCATCTTGCTTTATACAGTGGCAGTGCAGCCTCTGCCCTCCCACTTACTTCAGGATGGACTAAGAATGGCAATGGTGTATTGAGATCTGCGGAAGATTGTTGCAGTGCCCAGATCCACCATTGCTGCAGCTCTGGAGAAGTTGTGAGTAGAGTTAGACCAGAAGAAGCTGAGGTTAAACGCTAATAGTATACCCTTGGAAAAACCTCAGGTGATGTTACAACTAAAGAAAAGGACTAAATACGGTAAACACTGGCTATTCTAACACTGTTATGGAGTCAAGTGGACATTTCACTTGCAGTTTTGTGGAAGCAGTGTGGGCTAGCTTCTCTTCCTAGGCAGAGACTCGTCATCATAGATGTGTGGTGCATGTGGACATCACAGGCTGTAGGCCTGTGATGGTGCAGAGCAGCTGGGTTGAGCTGTCAGTAGGCCCAGCCATTCTGCTTGATTAGGCTTAGTCAGACAAGGGTAACCTGAGCCGCCTGAAGCCTTCTGAGCTTGCAGAATCTGCAGTGGTATTGTGGTTTGTTTTTGTTTTTACCCTTGAACGAAGTAAAATCTTTATCCTCTTTATTTTCTGCCCAGCAGTAACCACAATGAGAGATTCCTGGGGTGTGAAACTGGGTGGCTGGTTCTCTGGGACTGGAGTCTACAGACACCAGGTTGAACACTAGCACTGTCTTCAGGAGTTCTACCCAGCCTTTTCTCAGGTCTAGGTCGCACTGACCACATTTGAAGGGAATGACTTGCTAAGATGAGGCAGATTAGTTCCATCTCAAGTGCTGAGAGCTACAGTTGACGGTTGCCTGGAAAATTGGAACAAGGTAAATTTAGTTATCAGGCCAGAACCCCTGGTCGGGTCAGGGTAGGCTAGCTCTGGATATCATTGCCTACAGGTTTGCTGGTTTCAGATTGAGCAAGTTTTGATTTAAAGTGCTTTAAATCCCTCTGTTCTTTCTCACTGGAAGAGAAGAGAATTGGAAAGGGGCAGCTCGCTGGCTGTCCTGGGGTCTGGTATCTCCAGGGAGGTCAAGTAGAGTGGCTGGATGTGTTGCGCTTGTTTGGGCAGCAGAGCCCTTTTCCTTCTAGTAATCAATATGTAGCTTAAAAGAAGAAAAAATGATGTTTGATGACAAGTAGCAGTGGTCATTATTTGCCGTAAAATCTCTTTGACCCCAAAATCTCCTACCCCTAGCAGCATCCATCAGCTTGTCTCAAGCAATATAGGTAGGTACTTTGTCCCCAGGATGTTTATGTGGATATTTGCTGATAATTCAGCATTTGATGCTGTTTAAGAAAAGGAACCAAATGGAGGAAAGTTTGATCCAAGACTTATTTTTTTCTTAGTTGGACAAAAGTAATTATAGAAGACTATTTGGACAGGATTAAGCTGGGAGCAAAAAGAAAAATATCTAAACACTGTAATCCTACTCTGTAGGGGTGATCTTTCATAAATGAATGAATCATTGGATCAGAAATTTTTGCTCTTATTTCCTATATTACAAATACTGAGTTGACCACTGCTTAGAGCCTGCAATTTCTTCTGCTGCCTTTCAACATGAAGAGCGGGGGTTTTGTTTGTTTGTTTGTTTTCCTGGCATACTTGTGCATGCTACCCAAACATTCTCCCACTGACCTACACCCTCAGCCCCTAATGAGCAGTTTTTAAACATTAATTTTTCTAGATGTTACTAGATGTTTCTAGATGCTATTTGTCATCTAGAAGCTGTTAAGAGGTAGTGACCAGAGCTGCCTTTCCTTGTTGCCTCTTAAAGTTGTTCCGTTGTAGCAGTACCAGTCAGTCACTCCAGCACACACCACACACACACCCCGTGCTGGGAACTGAACACAGGGCCTCATGCATGCACTGAGCTACATCCCTAGCCTCAAACAGTCACTCTAAAAAATGGAAGCAAATAAGTTCAGACAACCTCAGCAAAAGGAGGTGCTTCTCAGCCAGAAAGAATATGGGGAGGCCAGTTGGGACCCAGAAACCTCTGGGTTGGAACTGGCCACTGTGAAATCTTGTTGTGACAGGTCCTCTCTGATCCACTGTGGTAGCTGGTAGATCGTGGCTCCAAGAACTGATAAAAGTCAGTTCCTCCACACTGAAGATTTCTAAATCCAGCATCTTTTTTTTTTTTTTTTAAGTCTTTCAAAACTATGGATTTTTTTGTGTGGGGTGATGTTTGCTTGCAGTGCTGGGGATAGAGCACAGGGTTTTCTTTGCACATACTAATCACATAATCTACCACAGAGCTATCACCCCAAATTTTGTATTAAAATAATGTACAGAAAAGTTACAAAACTAGTACTCTTCACTTGGATTCCTAGATGTGAATCTTTCTGTGTTGCTTTTCTCTCTTAACTCTGCTAAGACCTCAGGGGTCCTGTGTGTCCCTGTAGTTGCCAGTATTCTAGAATGGTTCCTCATACTCTGCTCTTCTCAACCTTGATGTGTGACAGCTGAGGTCAGTCACTCTGCAAGATGTGCCCTAATCTAGCATTTGTGTAACCTGATGATAAGATTTGTCATCATAGGAAGACCCAGAGCTGTTCACTGAGCCTATAACATCTTGACCAGGTACAAGACATAAGATGTCTCCTTTTCGTCACGTTTCCATGTGCTGTTAGGGAGGAAGAGACCTGGGCTTCACTTCCTCCCCAGTGTGTGCTGATCCCACTGTCTAGACCCCTGCAGGGGGTTTACTCATCCAGTTCCTGTGCTCAGACACCCTAGCCTGACTGTACTCTGAAGAGAGTGTGAATAACCCTAATTATTCCCCTGCACTATTTTCTCATGCAGCTTCCCCAAGTTAAGTTACAAAGGGACTGTATGTATATCTGGTTGGTGCAGCCCCAGTTTTGTTTGTTGCTGCAAACTATAGAGAAGCTTCCCATGTTCCTTCCTCTGTGCACATCTTGCTGCACTGACACTTCACTTCCTGGAGGTTAAGGCTGATTTCTTTGGAGCAGTTCTTGTGTCAAGTAAACTTTTTGTGGTAATGGACATTCCCCATTTTGTGTTTTCTGATTCGGTAGCTACTGGCCACTGGAAGCCTTTAAGTACTTCCAGGTATGACTCATGAAATTGAAGAACAGGGTTTTCATTTGTTTGCTTTTTTCCCTTCAGTGTTGGGGATAAAACCCAAGGCCGTATGCACATGAGACAAACATTCTATCACTGAGCCACACCCCCAACCTTTTGTTTGTTTGTTTGCTTGTTATTTTGGTGCCAGGGATCGAACTCTGGCCCTTGCCATTGCAAGGCAGGGGACAGAACCGCTGAGCCAAATCCCCAGCCCCCTATTTTTCCTTTTAATTAGTATTGAAACAGCTACATTAGGCTAGAGTGACAGTTCTAAACAGTCCATCTGTGGACTTTGTTTTAATAAGGGCCAGCATGTATTTCTAAGTAGCTTTAGGAAGGAAAGGAGATGCTTAAATGGTAGGTTTGGGGTTTTTCCCTGAATGTGTTCCAGAAAGAGGGAAGATCCTAAAGCATTGGGTTTCTGTTATAGGAAACCAAGCAGAAGAAAATAATATGGGATGGGAAAGGAGGTGCTAGCTGTCTAGGAAACAGCAGGAAGGTGATGAAATTCTCACAGGGCTGAGAAGAGTCTGCTGGGAAATCCCTGGCACCTAGAAATAATCCGTGCTGATGGGCACAGGATTGATTTTTTCCTTTTATGGAAGGTAGATAATTTTATTGAGGTATCATTGACATACACTGTGCTAAACTACGCATGTTTAGTGTACAGTTTGATGTAAACCCCTGAAACTATCCCCCACAGTGAGGGCAGTGAAGGTGCCCTCCGCCCTGGAGTTCCCTTTTGTGATTCCATCCTCTACCTCTCTGCCTCCCCCATCCCCAAGTGATGACTGATCTGCTTTCTGCCTCTGGGGGTTAATTTTCTAGAACTTTATAAAGATGAAATTGTGCAGTATATACCCTTCTTTTTTTGTCCAGTATCTTTCATTTGGCTTTTTTTTTTGTACCGGGAATTGAACTCTGGACCTTGCGCTTGCGAAGCAGGCAGCAGCACCACTGAGCCAAATCCCCGCCCTCATTTGCTTCTTGACTTTGAGATTTTTCCAGCTGTTGGGTGCATCTTCCTTCCTTTCTGAGCAGCATCGCATTGTATAAGTGTTTGTGCATGTCTTGTTGATGGAGCTAAGGGACTCCACTTTTATGTGACCATGATACATATATCAGTTGCTTCTTTGTAGGGTCTTGGGATAGGCACCACACAGGGGCAGGCATGTATGTTAGTGCCAACAGGCATAGAACTGCTGGAGGAAGAAAACCAAGAAGCTGGAATCTGTTTCTGACTTGATGCGGGACATCCCAGTCACTATGGGGAGATCTCACCCTTGGAACTGCAGTGTTTATGGAGACATTTGGATCCCAGGTGACCATTAACCAGTTGTGGGCAAGACAGTTGAGGGGTTGCAAGTAAATGTGACAAGGCCCCTGTCCCCAAGGATAAACCTTCATTTGGTGGCATTGGGAAGTTTAGATTCCTATTATGAACAGCAACAGATCCAGCCTGTTATCAGTGTTCTGGGTGCCCCTGCTCCCCAGGGGTCTATGTTTCTCATGATTTTCAGGTATCATTTTTTCCATTCTCTGCTTCTTTTGGGGCTCGTATTCCCTGACCTTTCCAAAGTCAGCCTTCGTATTACCTCTTCATTTCCAGCAAGTAAACACCCTGTTGAACACACACTCTAGAAGGCTTGCTTAGCCCTACCTTTGTGCTGGTTTCAAAGTTAGAATTCTCATTTCTCAAGAGAAAGGGCCTCATCTGTCAAGAACAGCAACTGAGGCATCATAGCATTTTAACAGAGGGCATTTGTGTTATCTTCAGAATTATCTTCAATTTTGTTGCTTGCCTAAGTATCAGTATTTCTTTTTCTTGCTTTAACGTTCTTGAAAATCAGTGTTCAGCATTAATATATTCATGACGGGACTGTAATTTACATGTCTCACTGCCAGCCAGCTTGAACCACAGGTAGTATATGAATGACTGTAGCACTTCTGTGGTATAAGCCACCAGATGGAACAGTCATATATGTACCACCAATGGTTCAACCTGGCAGGAATGTGTTAAACTAGTTGGGATGAGTTTCTGGAGGAAGCTGTATCAGCCAGAGTAATATTTGCTGCATTCCCAAGCTTATGGCCAAACCTCTAACCCCTACCTAATATTAGGGCACAGAAATGTCCCTGTTCCTGCTGATTTGCTGCCCATCAGCTTTGGGGGCAGCTGTTGTAACCCCACAGCCACCCTCACAACCTGCTGTTCTCATTTGAGACCTTTGTGATTACACAGTCATGGAAAAATGGTTTGAAAAGAACATCCTTGATTTGGGTTCGCTGTCCCAGGCTGGCTCTGGGTGAATATTTGATGGTAAAAGGTGGTCCCTTAAATCCCTGGGAATTAGCTTTGGAAGGAATGCATTCCCTCTGGGCTCCGCACCCAGCTCTTTGCCTCTCTGCTTAAAACAAAAGACAAAAAAAAAAAAA
>NW_022900946.1:21427437-21464352 GCF_012274545.1 Fukomys damarensis | reverse complement strand
AAAAAAAAAAAAAAAAAAAAAAAAAAAAAAAAAAAAAAAAAAAAAAAAGGCGGCATTTTGGAAATTCTCCCAATTGAATAATGCAAAAGAACAAGATTTTTGACTCCTATGTGCATTCACTTCTAATAAATCATCTGGCACTGAATGAATTACTGTAAATTACTTGGGCCTGAAGGACATATAAGAGGGAAGGATTCAATCTAAAATGTTAATTTGCTTTCTCACTAAAATGTGTTTGGATTGCAAAAGTCATATATTGTAAGAGAGTTTGCTTGATCATCACTTTGCATCCTGGGACTTCTGTTTTATTTTAAGGCAGGGTCTCCATAAATTGCTAAATTGTCCAGTCTGGGCTCAAACTTGCAATCCTCCTGCCTCAGCCTCCTGGGATTACAAACCTGTACCAGGTCAAACACACCCTGGGAACTTCTGATTTCTGTTGTCATCTTGATTTTACTTTGATACAAAAAATCAGTTGACTTCTTTGCTTTGCTTTTTTACATATAAAATGAGAAGAGAGATCTTATTCCATGGAACACTAATAAAAACTTACCTTCAAAATTTTGGAGAGTCTGTGCTGTCAGGTTATTTTAATATTTTGAAATTTACCAAACAGCAAATTCTAAAAACAAAAGCTGAATTTAATTTTAAAATGGTACTTTGTTAATGGGAGAGAGGAAGAAGTTTATCTTAAAAACATCTCTCAAAGAGAATCTGTGGCATATTTGTACTTAGAAGTAAAAACCAGCAATTTCATACCTAGACTGTAGGAGTGAAATGCCCCCCCACCAAGTGCCCAGTGCATTTTCCTTCATCATACAATTGCTAGCCATTGCTTTGCGGAGTGCTCAGAAATTTGTCATGAGAGTGGCCATACTCATCTGTGGTTTATCACATGCCATGTGACATCTTCTTTAGACTTGTTTAGACAGATGTTAATTTCAAAAACAGTAAACTTCAACCCATGATGCATATAATTAATATGTGCACAAAAAGTTCTTGACCTGGGTACTCTAGAGTGGCTTTTCCCGCATTGTCTTTAGTTTGGGAATCTTTCAGCTGGCTTCCAAATAACATATGCCAGTGGATCTCTCCCCTTTGGTACTGAAGATTGAATCCAGGGCCTTTGCACTAAGCCACATCTCCAGCTCTTTTTTCATTCTGAGGCAAGGTCTCTTAAATCACTAAGTTGCCCAGGCTGGGCTTGAATTTGCAATCCTCCTGCCTCAGCTTCCCAGAGTGTTAGTATTGCAGGTGTGCACCCACCGCCCCCAGCTAAAATACAAGTGTTGTGATGAAACATAGATGGGAAAAATCCTAGTGACTGACACCAGCCAAAACCCTCTTCTTTATATAAAACCATGGCGGTACAACTCAAAGTTGACAGTTTGTGGCCTAAAGAAAGGAAAAGTTGCCCATCTTCCAGCCACAGGTGCCCATCACATGCTCCCCTCTTGATCAGGATGAGTTTTCTCTTCACCATGAATTTCATGGGGAAAGAGGACTGGGCTTCCATCCTGTCTCAGGGATTAGGACCTGATGCTGTCCAACAGGCAGTTGCATGTGAGCAGTTCAGGGTGATTCCCAAGTATATCTGGAAGGACAGATATGTAAAAGTAGTCAAGGTGATGTTGAAAAGGAAGATTTGAGAGGGAAAACATCTGTCAGGTACTGAATGATACTGTAACACTACTGTGCCCACTAAAAGTATCTTTCTTTGAAAATGATGGATGTAGCTCAGTGTAAAATGCTTTCCTAGCATGTATAAGGTCCTAGGCTTAATCTCCAGCACCAAAAATGAAACAAAACAAAACATAAATGAGAAATTATTGGCAAAGAATATAACAAAATGATAATGAATTGTGTATATTTTAAATAAACTTTTCCCCCAAAAAACCTGTTTTAGGTGTAGTGGTGCATTCCTTAATCCCAGCACAGTGGGAGGCTGAGGCAGGAAGATCTCAAGTTCAGTATGAAGGCCCTGTGAACATTCCCCAGTACTAAAAACTTAACGTTGGTCTGGTTCAGAAGAGCACTGAAATATATAGTAAAATTTAGCGCATGAAAAGGGAAATATTTTAGAGCTATGAGATTTGGAAGTTTTTTTCATGTGTTTTGTTTTTTGTTCTCGGAATTGAACCCAGGGCTGCATGTGTGCTAGGCAAACACTACTATTGAGAGAATCAATTTTTTTTTTGGTACCAGGGATCAAACTCAGACCTTGCTCTTGCAAGGCAGGCACAGTGCCACTGAGCTAAATGTCCCTGACCATGAATCAGTTTTTAAGTAGATGGAACAGGGATAGCTTCACATACAAGCCCCATCCTGGGAAAAACACTTGCCATGTATAAGACAAGTTCTTAGTTAGTCCTTATAAATCAGTAAGAAATACATGAACATCGCTTCTCAGCCTTTTGGCTAAGATCAAGTGTAGAAATATATGAACAGGGTCCGGGAGGTAGCTCAGTGGCACAGTCTTGCCTGGAATCCATGAGGTTCTGAGTTTGATCACCAATACCAAAAAAAAGAAATATATGAACAGAGTGACTGGTTACTAAAAAAGTGATATATGTGACTAATAAATTTATGAAGAAGTATTTGGTGTCAGTAGTAATGAAGGAACTGAAATTGTAAACAGTTACATGCCATCTACCACCTATCAGACTGGCAGAGATATTGTTCAGCTCTATAGAAATGGTGAGGATTCTGGGGAGGGCACTGACCCACCTTGCTGAGGGTGCCAAAGTTGGATCCCTGAAAAACCTTAGCAGCACATGGCAGTGGCTGGAGGTAGCAGAAGCCAGCTGGAAGATGAACAGAGGCATAGGTACACAGAACTCTGCTGTAATGATGACATTTTAGAGCAACCTGAAAGCCCTAGAAGATGACAGATACACAGAGGGAGACACGTGCGCCCATGAGAAGCGGGAATGGTAGTGTGTCACCAATATCGAGCGAATAAGCAGGGTGATTACGTGTCTGCCTACTATGCATTCAACCTCCCTATGCACACATACACCATTTTGGAAGGGTCAGTGTCACAATTTTAACTGACACTAGATAGTAAGATCATGGATATAAATAACAATCCTCTCTACTTATCATCCTCATCTGACTTTTCTACAAATATGTGTAGTTAATGTAACTTTTTATGTTTCTTGTACTAGAGATTGAACGCACGGCCTTTTCACTGAGCAACATCCCAGCCCTTTTTTTAATGTTTTGTTTTGAGATGGGGTTTTACTAAGTTGCTCAGGCTGGGCTTGAACTTGGAACTCTTCTGCCTCAGCTTCCCAAAGTGCTGGGAGGATTACAGATGTGTGCCACCACATCTGGTTTATGTAATTTTTTAACTAATAGGACTTTAAATTATCCAATTAAAAGTATATTTGGAAAAAATATATATATTTGGACTAAGGATGTACAGCAAGGCCGTGGATCCAATCTCCAGCACTGCAAAACAAAGCAAAAAACCAGCAATTAGTAGCATTCATTTTTTTTTCTTCACTAACTGGTCATGTCCACCGTTAATTCACAGCCACTGTTTCCAGTTTTGTATGGCTACACTAAAATTGTGCATTTTGAGCCAAATTTGTGACCAGGAGGTTGGTAGTTGCTGCCATACATGGTGGTGTTTACAAGGACAGAGGGTCGAACAGAGAGCTGCAGAGGAAGGCATCCAAGGCTGGTGGTGAGACACAGGGATAGATCACCTGGCCACCTCAGCCGTTAGCCTTTTTGGTAGTTGTGATGCTGATGTTTAGTAGTTGTGCCAGCCTATAATCCCAGCATTTGGGAGGCTGAGGCAGGAAAATTCCAAGTTTTAGGCTCACCTAGGCTATATAGCAAAATACTTCAAAAGGAAAAAAAAATTTTTGGCATTTTTCTTTCTGTAGAATATTTATTTTAGTTCATTTTCTTCATTTTACTTGAGCTACATATAGTGTCCTCGATCCTATGTAGACTTCCTCCTTGATTTGACCTCTTTCCTGTCAGCCCTCCACTGGGTTTTTCCACCCTCATTCATGGGACAATGAATCATCCTTTGGTAGGAGCCCATAGTTTCAGCACAAAGGCCTCGTAGAAGCTGCTGCTGCTGCAGGAGGGCCTTCTGGCACCCACTGCCCGTGGACGACAGGGGAAGAGGGTGTGTTTATTTCAGGAAGTACAGCCATAACCTGCAACGATGAATCTCCTCTTCCAGATAGCCAAACCTGAATTCAGAGTCATTTTTATATTCCTGTCTTCTGAGAAGCTCTTTATGCCTTAAAAGGTTGGCTGATGTTCTTACTTCCTGACATTAAGTTTATTGACATGTACTATATTCCCATTTCTTGCTCAGTAAAACCAATGTTTTACCCCCACCCACCAGCCACTATAGGAATTACAGCTGGTGGTCCAAGGGCCTGCCTGTCCCGGCCCCTCTGTACGGACTTAGTCCACACCAGAACCTTTAGGGTCACTGTTCCTCCTCAGACCTGTCAGAGTTTCTTTCATTTTGCAGAGTGCTTACTTTTCACTTATTCACTGATTATTTTGCTCAGAAACTCTCCATGTAGCTTACTATGCCAACTCTAAACCAATCTCCAGGCCTCTTCTAGAGACTTAAGAGTGAAGACAAGAAGCATGTGCCACCCAGAGCCTGCTAGTACTGGGCAAGGATGTCTCCTACATTTCTTTAGTGCAGCTGAGGTAGATCCTCAGCTGAGTGGTAACTGAAATGCACATTAAGAAAAGTAGCCTTGGGGAAGGGTAATAAGGGAAAAGAAAAAAATGTGAGAAGATGAAAAGATGGAAATAAAGTGTTTGTAAATGGGGAGGGGAAGAGGGAATGAAGGGAGGGCAGGGACAAGGGGAAAAAATGAGAACCAAGACCTTTCATGTAGAGGTACAAGATCCCAATAATGAATGTAACTGTACTGTATACCTAAAATGTACCAATAAACTCAATTAAAAAAAAAAGAAAGAAAGAAAAGTAGCCTTTGGGGGTGGGGATTTAGCTCAGTGGCACCTTGCCTGTCTCGCAAGCCCAAGATCCTGAGTTTTGATCCCTGGTACCAAAAAAAAAAAAAGAAGAAGAAGAAGAAAGAAAAGAAAAGTAGGCTTTGTCTTGTTTCAGGTTTGAGTATCGGGAATGATTCTGTTCTATTGCAGACAGGACCAGCTGCATTATTTTTGGTGTGTTAAATTACTAAAAATTTCAGAATGGCAACAGCCATTAACCAAGCACAGGCCCTCCTATATGCAAGACCTTGTAATGGCTCACATCACACAGGTTCATGAAGGCAGCCCTGACTGGAATTCATAGGCCTTGATGAAGGACCTAACCTGGGGGAAAAGTTCCATGTTACTCAGTTTTGGAGTGCTCCTCTTGCCTCCTCTCGTGGCTTATGTGTGCTAAGGTTTTCCTGGAGAGGGAAGGCACCATAAAGGAGTGCCTGCTACTGGTCAGCGTATAGCCTCAGAGGTGCATCTGACCTCTTAGTCTTTGAAGCCCATGGTCTTTTACACGAAGGGCTGCTGTTACCCAGCCAGCTTCCACTCACGACACCTGTTCTTTTTCTCTTTTCCACGCATAGAAATTCATTGAGTTTGAAGATGCCTTGGAACAAGAGAAGAAAGAGCTCCAAATCCAGGTGGAACACTATGAGTTTCAGACACGCCAGCTGGAACTGAAGGCCAAGAACTATGCAGATCAGAGTAAGTAGGAGATGAATCGCCATTGAATGTGTATTGTTCTCCGACCAGTCTAGCTGAGAAAGATACCAGGTCCTTTGATAAAAAGAGATTAGAGGAAGCCCAAGGTTGGCCTTAGTTTCTTTTCAACATTTCTTTTCTCTAGAACACTTATTTTATCTTTTTCATACCACACTGTATTTCTGTAACAGGCTCACATCCTTTGTGAAGAAAAACAAGACCTCTTTGATCACTTGGCATTTGTACTTACTAGTATAATCTGACCTAAAAAAAAAAAACCCACATTCATGATTCTACACGATTCTATAGGTAATTCCACGGTCCTGTAGAACAAAGCTCCCATTGCCATGGGGTCCTCATATTCTGACCTGACTGAGGAGTACTTGGCTTTTGTGGATGTGAAGATCAGATCTATATATGGAGCCACTGCTATAGGGACAGTTCCTAGGAGAGGTTCATGTTTGGTCAAGGGTTTTCGTAGAAACACTCTGTCCCCGCAGGGCAATATAGGCAAAGTGTTATTTTAGAATCATTTCTGTAAGAATATGTATATTAGTTTTTAAAACTATATTCAAGTATCAATGTTATTATTACTTATTTGATCTCAGCTTTCTGTGATGAAATGTTTCTGTGATTTTACTGCTTTACCTGGTTATCTTGGATGGCAGGCACTTAAAATCACATTGGGGGAAAAGTTGATTTGATTTGTTGGGCCTGTTCCTATCCCAGACCAAGACCTGGAGGCCACTATACTGGGCTGACAGCCCACTGACAAGCTTGAGCACTGATATGTGACCAGAAGGTTGGTAGTAGCCACCATACCTGGTGGGATTTACAGGAACAGAGAGCTGCAGAGGAAGGCATCCAAGGCTGGTGTTGAGTCACAGGGATAGATCAGCTGGCCACTGCAGCCAGTTAGCCTGTTTGGTAGTTGTTATGCTTGAGCAGGCACATGTAGGTCAGAGAAGACCATTCTGAATGTCACCATTGGCCCCCAATTTAGGGAGGCCTGGTCGTTAACCTGGATTGGGCATAGACATCAGTTGGTTTTCTAAGTCTTCTGCAGGTTTAAGGGGTGCTACTATTGGTTCTGTCACATGCGTCCCATTTTCTTTCACTTCCTACATGTCTCAGAGGTTACTCTGAATTCTGCCTCTTTTCTTAAGCTTCTTGGTTGCTTTTCTTTCTTTTTTTTTTTCTTTCTTTTCAGTGCTGGGCATGGAACCTAGAGCCTTGCACATGCGAAGCAAGTATTCATTCTGTCATTGAGCCACATACCCAGCCCTCACTTAAGTCACAGAAGCTCTTGGCTGACCTGGACAGAGATTATTATGTGACCCCATTGTGGGTCCTGGTTTTCCTTCAGCAGAACTGAGCATCTTCACATTTACGCACATACCATATGCCACCTAACACTCCATACCATAGAGGCTCCTCCAAGCATGAGGTATTAGGCTAGGATCTTGTTTGCAGCCCAGGGGAGAGGTACGAGACACTCGGTCGGTTCTATGCAGCTAACCCTCAGTGGTTGTGTTTTACAGTCTCCCGATTGGAGGAGCGGGAATCAGAGATGAAGAAGGAATACAACGCCCTGCACCAGCGGCACACAGAGGTAGGCACTAGCGGGCACAGGCAGCCATACCTGACACTTACCATTTGCTATTGACCTTTGGTCACCATCTCTAGTTCCTTCTTTTATCTAGAAGGCTGGCCACCTCATTCTGGTGAGATTTCTCTAGACTGTATCTTGAATTTATCTGTTTCTGTCTGAGCATGGTATATCTGGATCACAGTGTGGGGCTCAGCTGGCCACACTAACGAGAGATCCTTTTTGGCAGATGATTCAGACCTATGTGGAACACATCGAGAGGTCCAAGATGCAGCAGGTTGGGGGGACCAGCCAGACGGAGACCAGTCTGCCAGGGCGAAGGTAGGTGACCTCAGGAAAGCAGGGTTCCTGATGGGAAGAGCGGGGGCAGAGGGTAGCTAGGCAGGAATACCTATAGGGGTCACTGTGCCCTTGACAGGTATGTGTGGAATTGTGCCTGTGCCTTCTGCTCAGTCCCAGGTCAGTCAGGCCTAGGAAAATTATACACGATCAACGCTCACTATTTACAGACTTCGTGTTTGTAAATTTACTTGCTCACTAAAACATTTGAAGCCTCAGAATTAATACTCATGGTGCTTTTGAGTCATTTGCAGACACAGGAAGGGATTAGTCTACCATGTACACTTCCAACCCCTGAGAAAGGCAGAAGTAGGCGGCGCTCTGCCCTCTTCCCTGAGCCCCACACCAGGATACTAGAGGGAAGAACCTGGGGGGCCAGGAAGAGTCTGTGAGCATCTGGAGACTTTAGCCTGATGGTGTGCCTTGAAGCCAGGAATCTGCTAGTGGAGGCCTTGGCCTGTCACCCAACGCTTCTGACCTTCTTTTCTCATTTGTAGAGTCAACCAGTGATAAATTAGTGTAGGACCTGCGACTGGGCTCTCTATATACATTTTCCCCCAGGGCTATGGTTTAATGTTCACTAACCCATGTTTGAGGATTAGCTGACTATGGTTTGAAGAAGAACAGGCTACCTTGCCTAGCCACCTCTGAGCCTCGTTCCCTCTACAAGCAGGATAGTGGCAGATCCCTAGGCCCCTGCTTGGCACAAGTTTAGGTCTTGGTGCTGATTTTTCTCAGGCAGCAGGGAGAAGCTTTGTGAGGCTGGGCTTCTCCCCACTCTCTGTGTCTCTTGAATCAGGTCAGACCCAGGAAGCAAAGCATCAAAGATTTCATCCAGCCTGGGGATTTAGCTCAATGGTTCTGCTGCTTGCCTTGCAAGCCCAAGGACCCAAGTTCGATCCCCAGTCCAAAAAAAAATCCTCATCACTTGAGGAAGTGAGTGAGTGATCAGTGATAACAACCTGGACCAGGAGGTTCCAAGTCTTTGTTGGATGAGGGTAAGGGCCTGAAGTCAGAATCCCCAGAGTCACTGATTGAACCACATGACACCCTGATACCTTGTCTCTAGTTCATGCAACAAAGCTTTCTGAAGTCAGGGCTGAGCCAGAGAAAGTCCTAGTCAGTTTGCATAATGTTGTACCTGCAGACAAGTTTCAGGAATCCAGCTCTGGGCTTCCCTGGCCACTTTCTGGGTGACTGGGGCAAAGCTCTCTGTTTCTCTGCCCCAAAGTCTTTGACCTAAAACAAAAATGTGTATTTGTGCATGTGAAGGCCTCCTAGAACCAAGGTAGGTTGTGAGGGGCTGGCAGTGTGCCTTCAGACACGGTGTTGCTGTCTCTAACAGAGTGGGGTCTGCACCACATATGGTAAATGCTGGTTGCTTGCACCAGGTTACAGGCTTTGTTGGTAGATCCTGATTGCTACAACAATTACTGAAGTAATAGGGGTGAAAGAGTTTGGCAAATTGTAGTTTTTTATTACACCTAAAAGATGGAAATACTGAATCCTAAGCTGCCAGTTCATGACTTAGGAAATTTTCTCTTCTGTGCACTGAAATCCTGATTTCCGGCCTTCAGAATACTTAAGAGGATTTCTAAATAACTGGACCTGAATTCTAATCTGGAATCAAGGGTCTTCATGTTGTTTTTATGGGGAGCTGAATGGAGCAATCGACACTGAGGCAGAAGTTGGACAGGTTGAGGATCTTCCTAGAAGAGCTGCAACATTCCACAACCTTCTGATTATGTCCTGCCAGGGACCTTCTAGAGAGGGATACTTGGGAGTCCATGTAGAGGAGAGTGCAGGGAGAGTGGCCCAGTGTATCTCTGGAGTTTGGGCAATATCACCTCAACCTAGCACTGTAGGCAGTGAGTACCCAGGGTCCTACATCACGGTGATCAGCACTCCAGGCTCTATAGATGCTATGTGAGTAGATGCCAAGGATCCTGTAGGCTGAGCAAAAAAAATCAGGCTGAGCCAAGTTTGAAGCCACCCAGACTTCAAAGCCAGTGTAAAACATTCCAGCCACTAGAAGAGGTTCCTCAGTTTAGGGCAGGGTGTGCTATGCTATCTTCATGGGGAGAGGAAATTGCTGCCAAAATGTCCTTGAACCTGTTCTCCTGAGCAGTCTTCCCAGAGCCCTGTACCCCAACTCCCCATATGCTTTCTCTGTGGTGCCGGAGTTTAGCTCCAGCTCCATGGCAAGCCATCTATGGGAAGCTCCTGGTCTCCTTGAAGGAGCCCATATCCTGGGGCTGGATGTACAGGGCCTCATTTAGGTAGCCCCCTGTGGCTCCACAGCAGCTCTTTCTCTTCCTTTATGGAACCAAAATGTACCTGTTATATGAAGCCCTGTGACTTCTTTTATGTGTCTGTAAGTCTGCTCTTTGCTGCCTTTACTGAGTCCTATGGACTGGCCCCTGCATCTGTTCTCTTGGCAGCACAGGCCTTCAGCGCCCAGCAGCAGAGTGATACCTGCAGTGAAAGGTTGGCAGGAGGATCTTTCTCCATGCTTTGTACAAGCCCCAGGATCCCCTTTCCTTTAACAGATGAGACCTACTATCCTGTCTAAGAGTCGGGGGGCTATCTTGTTCATAGTGACACTTATTAGCCTTGGTGGCCCCCATCCATTCTTCCAGCAGGGACTCTGTAAGTCCATGGCGTCTGTAGCCATGTCACCACAGTCCCCATACCTCATGAGCTCTGTTCCTAGACTACCCCACACTGGTCTCCATGGCATATAAAAAGGGTGCCTTGCTGGGCGTGGTGGCGCACGCCTGTAATCCCAGCACTCGGCAGGCTGAGGCAGGAGGATCCTTGTGAATTCGAGACCAGCCTGGGCTACATAGTGAGTTCCAGGTCTTTCTCAACTGTATAGTGTAGTGAGACCCTGTCTCAAAAAACCAAAAAAAAAAAGGTGCCTGCAGCGAGGTTGAACATGGGCTGGTGGCCACTGTCTGTACAAGTCTTGGTTTGAAGGGACATATGCTCCCAGGGTTGGGGAGACAGGAAGTAGAAGGGCCAGTGCTCAGGGTCTGGGCTTTCCCTGTCATCCTACCCAGGAGTCTAGTGGCATTGAACTTCTTCCCCAGACTGTTCCCTGTAGCAGTTGTAAAGCGCTTCTTCTGGCTTGTGCCTTCCTGCCACAGCTCCTGTTGCTGAAGCCCCCACTGGGAACAAAATCATCTGGGGCCCCGGGTGTGGATAGCAGCCACCACCTGACACATCCAGAGGGAATAGCTGGTTTCAGTGAAGAAAGCACACCCCACTTTTACCCTGCAGGGCATGTTCCTGGTAGGGCTCAGGTGTCAAGACAGTCCTTCATGACCTGTGCTGCTGCTCTGTCGGGTGGGCGAGGTGCACAGTCCCTCCCCACTCATCTCTATTCCAGCCAGAGGCTGCACACTCTTCCTTGGCTAAACTCTCCTATCGCAGCCTTGTCCTTTGGGGAAAATACCTACGTCTGTCCCCTCTGAGCTCAGATTCTTCCAGATCCCTACAAGGCTCTTACTCCTCCTCAGTCTGAGCTCCTGATCACTCCTGACCCACAGGGCCTTTTCCTGCACTCCTAGCGTGGTTTTCAGAGTCTCTGTATCTCTGGGATGAACTGAGTGGGAGCTCAAACAATGACTGTGCTTGGCCATCACTGAAGATGTGAGTGTGAGCTGTAACATGTATGTCTGTGTATGTGTGCTGTCACCCCATGTGCCTTGCACACATGTGCTGGGTGCTTTGTGACAGGTTTTGTGCCCACTGCTTGCTGATGTGCTCACAGGCCCTATCTCAACCCTTTGTTGGAGCCAAGCGGGTTTGTGTGCCATGTGTCTGTCCTTGCAGGTATCTGTGTGTAATCACTGTTGTTTGTATAGAGGGCAGCACAGGATGGGCCACTGGATGCCCACCATCGTCATCATGCACGTCTCCCTGGGAGTGCATGCACAAGCGGGAGCTGGCCTGACCTTCACTCTAATATAGTCTTCTTGTCCTGCTCTTGTGCTGTCGCTGCTGTGTGCTGACCATTGTGTCTGTCGCTGCTCTGCAGTCCTCGCCAGTCGTGGAGGAAAAGGTAAAGCCTGAGGGTCTTTGTCCACTGTGGTGCTGGGGTTGACCAAGGGCAGAGTAAGTATAGCCTACTGCCTTAATCACAGTCACCCAGTTCCTTAGCATCAGGATGATTTCTGCAGCTGATGCTGTGGATCAGAAGTATTTGTTCATATGGCTATGACTGAGAAGGTCGCAGGCTGATCAGAAGGTCCCTGGCACAAAGCATGTAGTGGGCAGGAGTTGCCTGAGTTGTCCAGGCCTTACTCAAGTTCTGTGCTCGTTCAGCAGACATCTCCCTCATAGTGGATAAATTCATGGCATCCACCCACACCAGTGAGCAGCAGGCAGCCAGAGCACCAACTGTTAGCAGAGGCAGTAGGCCCGTGAAGGCATCTTGTCTGCTCCAGCATGTAGTGCTTCTATACTCACAGACCATTGTGGTCACTTACCAGCGCAGACTTGTTGGGGTGTGGGGGGTGAGGTGGGGATAGGGTCTGCCTATGTAGCCCAGGCTGGCCTTGAACTCATGGTGATCCTCTTGCCTCAGCCTCCCAAGTACGGGGATTATAGGTGTGAACCATCACACCTGGCTCCAGCTCAGCTTTGCTGGACTGTGACCCATCAACAGTGTGACCTCCATGGTCTCTGAAGTAGAGAGGTATTCAAGGCTGCCCGGGGAGCTGTGAAGGTGAGGGGAGAGGACACAAGGGTTAAGCTTTGGGCATTCCTATCAGTTGGCGGTGCCACTGAGTGCTTGCAGGGAAAGTGGGAAAAGCTAAGATGTGTTCCTAGTTATAGATACATTTCTACCAGACCCAGCAGGCTGGCTAGATGTGGGAAGTCAGTGGTCTGCAGGGTATTCATTGCCCCATCCTGTGAGGCAGGAGCCTCCCCTTACTCCCCTTATCCCTGTAGCATCTGGTGACAGTGAGCCAGGCGTGGTTTCAGACACCTATAATCCCAGCACTTTGGAGGCTGAGGCAAGAGGATCTTCATGAGTTCAAGGTCAGCCTGGGCTACATAGTGAGCTCAAGCCCAGTCTGAACTGCATAGCAAGACCCTGTCTCAAAAACAAAACAAAAAAACCTAGTAGAAGTACTTTATGGGCTCAGAACTTGGGTCCTAGGATATTCCTCCTACCAGATTTGGGAGTTGAAGAGAGGCCAAATGTGGGAAAGAATAGGCCAGGGTATTCTCCTCCTCCCATGGGCTGGTAGTGATTTCAAGGTGGTTTACAGGCTGTTTCCAGAACAGTTCTAGTGGAGCTGAGTCAGGGAGGTCTGGTGAATTGGCCTTCTCGGGATCTGAGTTTCTCTGACTCTTACAGTGACAGTCCCAGACGTGACATGTCCTCTGCAAAGGGGTCCTGAGAGCCAGCCACAGGAGAATGCCTTTAGAGCGTGTTGGTCTCTATACCACGCTTCCTTGGATGCTGAGGAAGTGCCCCCAGCCATCTCTAGAGTTGAGTGTCACTGACTGTGTTGTGAGCAGATGTTAATTCTTGCCTTGAACAGCTGTAAATAGTGTGGACAAAGTCTGTCTGAGGAGGGTGGTGCTGCCCGGGTCCCTGTCCTCACTGCTGTTTACCACTCGCTGAAGGTCTTCCCTAGACTGACCCCAAACTGGTACAGTGAGCTTTGCCCTTGTGACTCCAGGCTACCTGTTGCTTCTGATTTGTTACCAGAGCCTCAGAGACACCCATGTTTCTCTGAACACTTCCAAGACAGCTGGGAGGGTTGCATCGGAAGAGCAGATGCTCCTCATGGGCTTCAGCAGACAGGATCAAGATTTTCAGCTCTTTTGACTCTGGACACGTCCTTTTCAAACATTTTTCAGTGAGACAGCGCCATAAAAAAAACCACAGGACTGATGGGGAAGCAAAGAGCAGAGATACAGGGAAAGGACTGATTCCCCTGCTAGCCTCAGGAGGCATAGGCAAGGCTGTTACAGGAAGGCAAATCTGGGCTTTCTCGTCATAAAATTCATTCACGGCCACCAGTCAGCGCTGGCCATGATGCCGAAGGTCCCACACTGAACGCTGCTATGGAATTGCTAGTAGTGACACCATAGGTATCCATTTAAAATTGAGCTAAACAAAAGTGGTAAATCCTGTGTTAGGAGGCGAAAGGTTATATACATAGGTTCCTGGGCTACCAGCTGTTCATGTCCTCCTGAGCAGGCTTCTCAGTGCTGCCCACTGGATAGGTATTCTTGTACCCATAAAAGGATTTTGTTTCTCATGCATCTCTGCTAACCATCTACTTCCTCTTCCTCCCCCACTTCCATGTTCCAGCAGGAAAGAGCGCCCTACCTCTCTGAATGTCTTCCCCCTGGCTGACGGCATGGTACGTGCACAGATGGGGGGCAAGCTCATGCCTGCGGGGGACCACTGGCACCTGAATGACCTCGGCCAGCTGCAATCCAGCTCCAGCTACCAGGTTTTGTAGCCGTTTGTGGAGTGAGGATTCCCTCACTGGTGTCCTACATCTACGTAGGAGAGCCCAGTCTTTGCATGCAGCTGTCCACCCTCCCTGACATGGGACAGGGACAGAGAGACCAAGCTGTGGTGTTAGGAGGCACAGGCCTTAGAGTGAACACTGTGCTGTCGCAGCTTCTGTGTGCAGGTTTGTATTAATGCCTGCTAGTCCAGGCTAGACCTCTGCTACTAGAATGGATCACTCTGCAATTGGAACTGCCATGTCTGTTAGGACTGAGTTTAGCAACCCTCTGCCAGACCATACCCCAAAGTATATGCCTTCCCCTCACACCAGACTCCAGCCAGGTTGCATGTTGCTCCTGAGAGCTGCCTTTACTTCTTACAGGCATTTAGAGTCAGAGCCTTGGCCTCGACTGGGAGGAGGCAAAGGCAAGGAGATGGCTCCCTCCACAAGCCCTTCCCTTCTCATTACTGGTAGTGGTTCTTGGCTGTGAGCTGAACACCCCACCCCACCTGCCCACCAGTATTCCGAGCCATCCAGCGAGTACACCCCAAATAGTGGGTCCGGGGAAAGCTGAGTCACTCATTCAGGGCCCCAGGTCACTTACTGCTGTTGAGGTCTATGTGCTCAGACTGCCTGGAAGGCAGCTGTAGCAGGGTTGTATGCTGGCCACATTGCCAGGTAAGGATGGTCACCTTCCTGGGGCAGAAGAGCTGATCTTAGTTTGGTGAATTTCTCACAGGCCACTGGAGGACTACTGCAGAAGCCAAGCCCTGGTCTTCTGTACTTGGTGGGGCTGGTGGCTGCGGGGCCCAAGGCTTCTTTGGTGTCACTCCTACTGCTGCTCTTGGCAAACTGTCCTGCCTTTTCCAGCTTGCCTGCAGGGGCTGCTGTGTGCTGCTGACACTGTTGAAAAAGGACTCCACTACTTCTGCTTTTGTTCCAGCGAATGAGTGTGTCTCTGAGCTATAGAGACACTCACACCCAGTTCTCACTGTTCTGCCAGTGTTTGTGCCTGGGGAAGAAGACAGTGAGGCCCATGGGGACCCTGCTATCTTCTGGCTTTCTGGGCAAGGACCTGCCATTTACACTGACTACTCTGACTCGCTCACTCTTGCTCACACTGGGTCTGTGGTGGAGGCTTGCCTCATAAGCTTTTGCTGCCATAGAGCACCAATACCTCACTTGACCCTCTAGCCCCCGGGCACCCTGCTTATGCCCATGTCTAGACCAGTCTTTCTTACTATGTCTGTCCTTTCTCTACTACATTGTCTGAACTAGTCTCTCCATAAATCATAGTGTTTTATGTTTTAGTTTGTAGTGTGTTTTGTTTGATTTTTCCTTTTTTAAAAAAAAATATATTTTAAGTTCTTTTTATTTCATTCTCCAAGTTTTAAGGTTTTTCTAATTTCTTAATTTTTTTTGTTGTTTTTTGTTTTGTTTTTTGTTTTTATGTACTGTAGTGTTTTAACCAAACAATTGTGACTACTCATGGTGAGGAATGACCGCTAAGAGTGTGGGTTCTTTGCAATACATTTGGAGGTCACTGCTTCACGTTGATGTTTAGGAGGTTGAGAGGTTTGGCCTAGGTAAGTGGTGGCCAGGGGGTATGCCCTGGGTAAGTGGTAGCCCTATAGAGTAACAGAGCTGGGGTTCTGGGGATGGTGCAGCCAAAAGGCAGAATACCCCACAGTGACCACAAGAGTCACAACAGGTGAGAAGCCTGGCCGTGGAGGAGGAGGTCTGGAAATGTGTATCTGACTCGTGCCCCTGGCTTCTGCCAATACTTCGTAGAGTCACACTGTGACCTATGCTGGACACCATTCTAGGGTACCTAATGCCACTGCTGTGGGATAGTCACAGACTATGTCAGAGCTGCATCCCTGCCTCTCCCAGCCCTTACGATGCAAACTGTAAGGGCTCTCCTTCTTCAAGTTGGGCCTAAGCCTTATTCCCAAGTCCATATCTTTAATTAATTCAGAGAAACTTGAGGAAAGCTGGAACTTGTGCTGGCATGCGGTTTCTCCCCTGGGCACCGCTGACGTTTGGAGCAGGATTGTGCATGGCTGTGGGGCCATCCTGGATGCCGTAAGACATTGAGCAGCATCCCTGGCCTCCATCGCCTCCATGCCAGAGGCACCCCCTCTCCAACTGTGACCAGAAAACTGTTCCCTGTCTTTGCCAAGCGTCTCTGGGGAGCATAGTTACCTATAGTTTAGAGCTGCTACTGTAGAGAAAGATGTGGGATTTTGAGAGGTTTTTTTGTTTTTTGTGTTTTTTTTGGTACCGGGAATTGAATTTGAGACCTTGCACTTGCAAGGCAGGCAGTGGAACCACTGGGCTAAATCTCTGGCCCTCATTGTTTCTAAAAATAATGCTTAAGAACAGCATACACCTAAAAAAAAATGTGGGCCGGGAATTTGGCTTGCAAGCGCAAGGGCCTGAGTTCCATCCGTGGTACCAAAAAACAAAAAACAAAAAACAAAAATTGTAAAATTACACCAAAATACAAAACATTTTGTTTTTAAAATATGACAAAATGTGCAAAAAAAAGCTGTTTATTACATTATAGCAAAATGTGCAACAGCAGTGGTTCTGCCACCTGCCTTGCAAGTGCAAGATCCTGATTTCAATCCCACTACCCCCTACAAAAAAGAACAACATGCAGTGCCACATATGGCATGGCATTTCTAAATGTATTCTTACCTGAACCTAACATTAATTTATAAAGTATTGATACATATAATTATATACAGTGAAACTGAGAATAGAACATTAATAACACTCAGCTCAATTTCAAGCCAGTTCTCTTTTTACGTTGTCATACTGCATCAGACCTAAAAAAAAAAAGTCTCTGTAGAAGAAATGAAGTTTTTGGAAAGGGCCCAAAGGTTACACTGTAGAGTGTAGAGGAGGGAGAATATTCATGCATGGGGAAATCAACTCCTTATGAAAGTTTAGAAAAATAAATGTATTAGTGTATTAGTCAGATTTTCCTTTTCTGAAACAAAATACCTGACAGATTTTGAGACTCCTTGTGTAGAAATTCAAGAGCCTAGTAGTTGGAACCAAAAGCCTGTCCTCTGAGCAAGTGGTGTCCAGTACGGAAGGGCCTTGCCCCAGCCTGGTGAGCAGTGGGTCAGGCAAAGGCAAATCCAAGAACCAGCTGTGATTCAGCAACCTGAGTGAATACTTCTCAGTTCAGGTGCATTCATTGGCTCTAGACATGGCTGCACACTTCCATTCTTTGTCCACTTCTCTGGATGAACATACTTGCCAGGTCTGGGAGCCCATAGAACACAGGTCAGCTGCCTGTCTGGGACATGCTCAGAGAGCTGTCTTTGTCCCTGGCCTCAGCCATACCTCTTCTGCACCACAGGATGGGGCCAGCAGGGAAGCAAGGAGGTGCAAAGGCCTAGGCATGCTATTGAGGGCTATTGAGGGGTTGTCAGTAGTTACGGAGGAATGTTTGGGGGCTGTAATACTGAAACTGTCCAGCATTTTCATCAGGAAAGACTGTGGGAAAACAATATGTTTGTCACATGTCCCATACCATTCAAATAGAATATGTTCTTCCCTAATGAGATTCTTAAGGTAAGTAGTTTGTGATAGCTGAGGCTTTCCCTATCAAATAGTTGTCAATCTCCCATCTGTCAAAATGGAATTTGAGGCCATTTGAATTTGTGCTGATATTCAGGGCGAAACTTCATCTCACTTGAGCTGTGAGATACAGTCCCATGCATCAAGGCCACAGAACTGGTAAAAAGCTGTGGCCCTCTACTGCCCTTGCCTTCTTCCAGAGGCAGAAGGAATAGTAGGACCAGTCCTGTGTATAGCACATCCTTGTCATCCATCCCTCTTAGACAACCCCTTCTGGTCTTTAGCTAGAGCCCTTTGTCCCACCCTGGGCTGCAGCTGGTACCTGACCAACACTGACTGCAAAGATCACCTACCAGTCCTCCTACCATGTATTCTGTGTATACCACCCATGTTCCTCATGTTTTGCTAGACTGTCCTGAGAAGGGTACCAGCTAGAAGCACCATTCCAGACCATTTAGTATGGTGTGGCTGCCAGCAGCAGTTGGCAGACTACTTGGGAGTGACAAGGCTGAAAGAGTTATCAGAGGGACCAGGGTGCAGTATTGTTTGATTGCAGCAAAGTGGCAAAGGAGTAGAGCAGTGGGGCATTGGTGACCACTCCTGGAGCCAAAGCACTGTGGCTTGTGATGGATGACATGTGTCCTTCCTCCATGTGTTTGGCCCTAGTGTCCACATGATGAAATGTCTGAGTCAGGTCAGTCCTCAGCAGCTGCCACACCCAGCACCACGGGCACCAAGTCCAACACACCCACATCTTCTGTGCCCTCAGCGGCAGTCACACCACTCAACGAGAGCCTACAGCCCCTGGGGGATTATGGTAGTGGCTCAAAGAACAGCAAGCAGGCCCGGGAAAAGCGCAACAGCCGAAACATGGAGGTCCAGGTCACCCAAGAGGTGCGGAATGTCAGCATAGGTATGTGCCTGCCCTGTGCCCTAGCCCTACCGAGTCCTACAAGCACTGCTGACCACCTGCTGTCCTCCACACCAGGAAAGGTTCTCTTCCTCTTTGGTTTTTAGTGTTGGCAGATGTAACAATCACCTCAGGCTTCTGTCACAAATGCCACAGATGGGCAGCTTAACAGCAGAAGTTTGTCTCCTCATTGTCCTAAAAAGTAAGATATAGCAGAGCTAGCTTTTCCTGAGGCTGCCCTCCTGCCTTGCAAATGGCTGCCTTCTCACTGTGCCCTCACAGGGTCCTTAACCCTGTGTGTGTCTGTGTCCTCATCTCTTCTCATAAGGACCCCTATCAGATTGGATTAAGGCTGCCCACCCCAGTGACCTCAATTTACTTTGATTACCTCGTGAAAGACCCTGTCTTGTCCATATCTGATCACACTGTCAACATAGGAATTTGGGGGAAGACACACATGAGCATAGAACAATCTAACAGCACACAACTAGACAGAAGATGAGGACATTTGTCCTGTTCCAATTTGACCATGAAAAGGAGGTGCCATTTATGGCTTGCTGAGATCTAAGGATGTAGCAGGATAGGCCCACAACTGAGCTATCCGGGTCTGTCCTGTGCAGATAGGCCTCTGTGGGCCTTCCCCCAGCAGGACTCTAGTGCTGTGCTTGGAGAGGACAGAGGGCAGCTGCAAGCTGGGTGAAGGTAGTGGACTGGCCCCTGCCCCCAGGTTTTCTTTGTTCTGCCCTAGGCATGGGCAGCAGTGACGAATGGTCTGATGTTCAGGACATTATCGACTCTACCCCAGAGCTGGACATGTGCCCAGAAACCCGCCTGGACCACACGGGAAACAGGTACTCACTCAGCAAGGCCCTGAGTCAAGGATAAGTGTTCACCCAAGTTGCTGCCTGTGGTGTCTCCCACCTTACTTGCATCCACGGTACAATGTTGGCTTTGAACATCTGTTAGTTTTCTGTCACCATGATAGAATACATGAGATAATCAGCTTAAAGGAGGACAGGTTTATTTTGGCTCACAAATTTAAGTGTATGGTCACTCAGCCCCCTTTGTTTGGGCATCTTGGTATGGCAGCATATCATGGACCAGGGACCATAGTCCCTTCAAGGCACCCCTTATGACCTCACTTCCTTCCACGCGGTCCACCTCTTAAAGGTTGAACTATCTCCCAGTAGCAGTATGGGCTAGGAACCAAGCCTTTAGCACAAAGGCTTTTCAGGGACATTTTACATCCAATCCATAACAACACTTATGGTGTTGGAAGGTTAGGGAGGGTCCAAGTGAACAGATGATGTATGCTGTCCACTGACTATGCTTTTCCGGTCTTTATCCTCACAGCCCAACCCAGGGGATTGTCAATAAAGCCTTTGGCATCAATACCGACTCCCTGTACCATGAGCTGTCAACAGCTGGATCTGAGGTCATCGGAGATGTGGATGAGGGGGCAGACCTGCTAGGTAAACACAAACAACCCCCTCCTGCAGCTCTGTAATGATGGGGCTTTCTGTTGGCCATCCTGTTGTGAAGAAAAGTTCAGTGTCCCCAGGGACTAGAATTTTTTTTTCCCCCCTTGGGTACTGGGGATTGAACCAAAGGCCTCCTGCATGCTAGGCAAGTGCTCTACTGCTGGGCTACACACCAGCCCCATTTTATTGTATTTATTTTATAGTACTGGGGATTGAACTCAGGGCATGCTGCCACTAAGCTGCATCCCTACTCTTTTTATTTTTAATTTTGAGACAAGATCTCACTAAGTTGCCCAAGCTAGCCTAGAACTTGTGATCCTCCTAACCTGCCTCAGCCTCCTGGGTAGCTTACTGTATGCCATCTGCCATCTTGTTTGACTGTTTGCTTTTTCTTACAGTTTTATAAAGGTAGATTCCTTATACCATTAACTTCACACCCTTATACCAGTTCATGGTTTTTAGTCTACTCATAGATTGTACAAATATTAGCACTAATTTATGAAATCGTCTCACTCTATAAAGAACACCTATGCCCTCAGCACTCATCCCAGCCCTGTTCCAAACCCCTCCTCGACAGTCAATGTACTTTTTCGGGAGTTTTTTTCCTTTGGGTAGTACTGGGGATTGAAGCTGGGGCACTCTACTGAGCTATATCCCTAGCCCTTTTTATTTTTTATTTTGAGACAAGGTCTCTATGTTGCTAAGGTGAGATTTGAATTTACAACCCTCCTGCCTCAGCCTTCCTCAGTGCTTGATCACAAGTATGCAACACCATGTCTGGCTCTGGGGACATCTAATTTTGTTTTGTTTTGTTTTGATCAAACTCAGGACCTTGCTCTTGCAAAGCAAGCGGCGGAACCACTGAGCTAAATTCCTGGCCCCTTCTAGGGACATCTTTAGAGAGTGATCATTTGCTAGCACCTCTGCTGCACACTGCAAATTCACAGAGTCCCTTGCAGTGCTAACATGGCACTGAGCTCCCAGCACTGTCCTCCTGCTGCTTGTGGAGGCCCCTGTGTTCTCTGGCTATCTGTGGGCAACTAAGTGCTGCCTAGGAGGCTTGAGTCACCTTTCTGCCTGCAGCCCTGCTCTTTGAGGAGCTCTGAAGTCCCAGAGTACAGCCTGAGCACCTTCTGCCCTCAGCAGCCATTGTGGGATGGGCTGCAGTGTCAGCGGCATCTCCTTGCTGAGCAAAGAGAGCAGTTCTTCTCCCTGATGATTCTGTCTGCACCCAGTCTCAGGCAGATCCCTAAGGGCTTGTGCTTCTCCTCATAGCTTTGCTGCAGCAGCCACCTCATGCATTCAGGGAGAGGTAGTAGTTCTGCTCCCCGGTCCTTGTTTCTGTTTTTTTTTGGTTTTGTTTTGTTTTGTTTTGATGTTGGGGATCGAACTCAGGACCTTACGCTTGAGAGTGAGGCACGGCACCACTGAGCTAAATCCCCAGTCCTTATTTCTAGTTTTTGCTGCTGTCCTAGGGACCTGTTTTATTTTTACTTTCAGTTTTTATTTTTTATTAGTACAAGCTTGCAGTATATAATGGTTACATGCCTCCTGAGTTGATACACGTACATAACACATCTTAATTCTTTTTTCGTCCCTGTCCCCTCCAGCCACCCCCCTTATCCTAGGGGCCTTTGGCATAAACATGTGCCCACATGTTTTTTTTTGGCTACCAGGAATTGAACTCGGGTCCTTGCACTTGCAAGGCAGACGGCAGAACCCCTGAGCTAAATCCCTGGCCCTTTAATTTTTTATTTTTTATTTTTTCATTATTTGGGTATTTGTTTGTTTTGAGGCAGTGTCTTTCTATGTAGTTCAGTCTGGTTCTGAACTCACTGTGTAGCCCAGGCGGGTCTCAAACTATCCTCTTGCATCAGCCTCACCAGTCCCATCCCAGGATATTTGATGTCCTTTAAGACCGTTATACTCGCTGGGTTAGGTGTGGCCCTAAGTCTGTTTGGGGAAATGTCAGCCATGTTGTACTAGATAGTGAATCCCATGGAAACACTACTTCTGCCCAGCTCAGATACTGAAGGCTATGACAGCTCTAGCCCAGACTTACCACGTGAGGGCCAGACTGGGAACAGAGCAGCATAGGATCTTGTCAGTGAGCTGCCCATGGTGTTTAAGATGTGGGCTGTGCACAGCTGGTGCTGAAGCTACTGACCGGCAGAACCAAGATCTCAAGAACTTCATGTGCCGAGCTGCTGAGCTAAATCCCTGGCCCTCAACTAGGTTTTTAATACTCTTTTCCTCCCTTATGAAGTACATTAACTAGAACAGAGTGGTTTCATCAATTTCTGTGTAAAAAAAAAAGAAGCGTCTTCCCATCCACATCCATTTTCCTCAGCAGCCCACCGTGTGCTCTGAGGGGATACACCACCCCATGCTTTCCACCTCACTTTTTGACTAATTTGTTTCCTCTCTCCCTAGTGGGTCCTTGATCCCTTACTATCCTCGGATCATTTCTCACCCGAGGTCATACCTTCCCATGAGATCTGGGCTGATCAGGGAGCCAGCTTGCTCACTATGGAGGAGCTCCCAAGAAGCTGTACCCCTTTGCATGTGGCTGGTCTCCTTCTGGGTGGGTGACAGGAACAAAGAAGGAGGTTCCTGGCAAAGCCAGAATTACAGTATTCTGGGCCCCTTGGGGACTGAGGATTGCACCCAGGCCTCCCTTCACCTCAGGGCTCTGCCCTGTGGGATATGCCCTGGGCCTCCTGGAATATGTTGTCCTCCACGCCCTTCAGCATGGGAATGGCTGAGTCATTATTGCTTTTTCTTTACTGAGGATTGCTTTATTTGTTGGTTCCAGTCACCAATTGACCTTTGTTGCTTCCTTCCCCATCTTTCTCTGCTTCGCTGGACGTGGCCCAGGGGAGTTCTCAGGTGTGTATCTCTCCTGTCTGTCTCCTAGCACCCCCCCGTGGAGAGCAGCTGGAGTGGGGTGCATACCGTGGGTGCTCCCCTGCTGCTGGCCATCACCAAGGGCTCTGCACTGGCCCTGATTGCTGTTTGGCTGCACTGGGCTGCCCAGCCACTAAAGCCCCGTGCTTTGCTCACCGGCCTGCTACTGCCTGGAAGCTGATCTTGGTTTGCTCCTTTGGCCGATAGCAGGCCCTTGGTATCTGACCCCCTTTTTTTAGGCTGAGAAGACCTCTAGGGAGCCCCTGAGAATGTACCACCCAAGGTCCCTGTGGTACTTGCTAAGCACAACCCAGGGTCCTGCCCCACACAGGTAGCCAGGCTGAGCTGTTACTTTGCAGGGGTCCCTGAAGCCCACCTGCCTCTCTGAGCCCATACCCTGGTTCCAGTCCATTTCCCAGTGTGGATTCCTCCACCCTGTCCTCTCTAGCCCAGCATCCAGGGACAAGATGTTACTAAATTCCCCACAGGTGAATCTGGCTTGGCCGTGTGGTGTGCAGACCAAGGATAAAACTTTTCGGAGGGGATAGCTGGCTCCATCCCGTTTCCTGCCCTCCTATTCCCCACCTGTGATCACCCTAACCCAGCCAGAAGTGACCCTGAAATACTTTCCACCCTGCAGTCTACACAGGCTTAATGCGCTTCTTTTCTTTCCCTCCTCCCCTGCCCTGTTGCCCATCTCCTATGGGACTGGGACGCTCCCGCAGTGCGTGATGATTTTTTTGGTAAGGCCAAGGCCCTGCTTCTTTGGTATTTCTCTTATCTCTGGCTTCCTCTCTCCACCCCATACCTTCTCATGCTTCATGAGCATCTGCTTTGTTCTGCATGGCAGGGGTGGTGGGGTCAGCAGGGGTTGGCTTCAGGCTGTCACGGGAGGCAACACCTTCCTCTGAGCTGCTGTAGGCAGACCCTCAGCTTCCACAGGCCCAAGGCAGACCCCTAAACCAGACAACCCATTGTCCGCAGTGCCCTGTCCACGAGAGGCAGGCCCATGTTTGAGGCAAGTGAGGTCAGAATGGACAGCAGGTGGACCCCTAGCCCAAGCACCCTGTGAGTGTTTTTGTTGTTTTATGACTGCACAGATATGGGGCTGCTTTTCAGAGATCAGATTTGGTACTTAGGGGATTTATGGGACACGCCTGCCGGGAACTTAGTCTGTGGAGTCCACCTTGAAGCCTGGTAGCAGAGAGACTAGGTCAGAAAGGCACCAAGGAGCCCTGTCCTCATGTCCTGTCCCCTCCTTGCCTCCTGTATAGCCCAGGCCCTGCCAGGCCTGCGTGTATCCCTGGTGGAGGGTCATTCCTACCATGGGCCATCCCATCTTTGTGGCTGGGTGTCTCTCTGAGTCATCTGTCCCCTCTCATTGTGGCTTCAGCATCTATTCACCTGGGGGATAGCTCTGAAAGGGACATGTTTATGATTGGCCTGGAAACTGCCACGTCAGGAGAAGCAGCTGCACACGGGCCATTCCAGGCCCTGCTAGCTCACCTACTTCCTGTGCAGAGGGACCTGTGAGAACCACTTCAAGGGCCTCTTGAAGGTTATAAGCTCTAGACTGCCACCGTGGGGACCCTGCCCTGTGTATGTGGGGCACAGGCCTGGCAAGGGAGCCCACTTCCACTGGCTGTGGAGCCCATGGCCAGGACTCTTCTCCGGGTCTAACTTTACCACCCTATGGAGGCTGGCTCTCTGCAAATCAGGGTGAGGGCCCCAGAGAAGTTTGCTCCTTGAGGCAGGTACAGTAGCATCAGGGTGGCCTTAAGTACTCAGGGAAATCTTTACACTTTTCATTGCAGGAATGGGCAAAGAAGTGGGGAATCTGCTGCTGGAGAACTCACAGCTTCTAGAAACCAAGTAAGAAGGCCTCTGTGCCAGACGAAGCAGCCCCCTTGACACACCACAGAGGAAGAACCATAGAGGCTTTTCGGTTACAGGGCCACGTGGCTAGGACCTTTATCATTGTCTCTAGTAGGAGGTACTCAACAGGATTCCTGAGTAATTTCTCTGGAGAGCTTATCTTAAAGACTCTTTGGCTTAGGTGACCAGAATTTGGTGGTCCCACACTCTCAGCCACATTGTTGACCGAGGTGAACCCTCTCAGATAGGAATATGTGGGCCCCTCAAAAGTCCCTATAACAAGAGCAGGGGATTTGGTTCAGTGGTTCCACTGCCTGCCTCGCAAGCACAAGGACCCGAGTTCGATCTCTGATACCAAAAAAAAAAAAAACAAAAAAAACTCTATAACATTTGCACAGGTGTTCTCCTGAAACCCCCCCAATCTTTCTGACTTTTAAAGAAATGCTTTGAATGTGGTGAAGAATGACCTCATTGCAAAGGTCGACCAACTGTCAGGAGAACAGGAGGTCCTGAGGGGGGAGCTGGAAGCAGCCAAGCAGGCCAAGGTCAAACTGGAGAACCGAATCAAAGAGCTGGAAGAAGAGCTAAAAAGGTGAGGGGGTTTGGAGAAAAGCAAGACTCAGTCTCCCAGACAGGGTTTTATAAGCAGCCTACCACTTCTCATCATGTCTCCCTTGAATCTGTTCTAAATCCTGCACCATCTTGAGAGGCCTCTTCTGCCTCAAGTCGTTTTGTGTGTCCATTGATCAGCTCCGTCTGGGGCCCAGCTCCAGCCACTGACCCAAGTCCATTGTCTACCCAGTGCCTGTCGTCCTCATCTCTGTCTTCTTCTGAGCCTGCTATGCGGGGCCTGTCTTACATATTGTCTGTTGGTGAGGGTGGCAGCCTTGGCGACAGCTCTCACCCCATTCCTTCATTAGCAGAGGGAGGCTCTGGCTGCCCTAGTACCCCACATCCCCTCAGCTCCCCAGTCCTCGCATTAGCCAAGGTCTTCTGGCCCCTGGAGTCCTGTGTCCTGGCTCTGGGCCTGTTGCAATGGGAAGAGTAATGCTGAAGAGAGCCGGTGGGAGGCAAGCCTGCTCTGGACTTGCCTGATCTACCTCACCCAGGAGTGTCCCTGTCTCTTCCTGCCTCAGGATTTTTTTTTTTTTCTTAAGATAGTCTTGCTGTGTGGTCTAGCTGGCTTTCTGTTCACTATTGCAAACTCAGGCTGGACTCAACTTCTGGCGATCCTGCCTCAGCCTCCCAGATGCTGGGATTATAGGCATACACAGCCACGCCTGGCCCTCTCAGGCTTTGACTACCTCTTCCTTGGTCAGAACAGCCAGAAGTGTGGGTTTTGGGGTCATATGAGGCAAGGGTGTGAGGGCCTCCTTGGCCCCAGGGAATTGAACAAATCATTCAGAGCCATCATTGGGGTCACTGGGGCAAACCCTGAGCCTGGCATTCATGAGAACATTGCAGGGCCCTCATCTTCTCTGCTTCCTCTTTTTGTCCTGTAGAGTGAAGTCAGAGGCTGTCATTGCTCGCCGTGAGCCCAGAGAAGAGGTGGAGGATGTAAGCAGCTATCTCTGTACAGAATTGGTATATTCCACTATTAACCTGTGGGCATGGGCAGGGGTGGGCAGGGGTGTGGGGTGGGCTTACTAGGACTTGTTAGTTCTCCTGGGCCCTCTCCACCTGTCCTGTGTGACCTTTGAACCTGGTACCTTATGTGCCGGCCCTCCCCTGTGGCTTTGTGGTTGTGCAGTCCAAGCCACTCTCTCTGGTCCCCAAGTGAGTGTGTAGGTGCAGTGCCAGCGTTTGCTGTGCCTTCCCAGGTACTCTGCCCAGGGAGTCACAGTGTTCTGAGAAAAGCCACCTACAGCCTAGATGGGTTAGGGCCTCGACTTGGAGTCCCCGCCTCCTGCAGAACCTGAATGAGCAGGCTGCACTCCTGTGACATGGCCATCTTCCTTTGGAGAGCAAGCTGGGACCCTGGAGTCACATCAGCCCTCAACCTCAGCACTTTATAGCTCAGTCCATGGGGATGTGAAGATAAAGGTCCATGTTGAAGGTTTATGAAATGGTAGCCACTCCTTTCTGCCCACGCTGTGCAGCTTGCACCTCCAGTAGTCCAGGAGAGACAAAGCCTAAAGTAAAAAATGGCTCACTAGACCCCTTGAGTGAGCAGTGGCTGGACTGGGGCTCAGTCCCTTCCAAGCTGAAGTTAGATGTACTAGGCAAGAGGGGCAGGGCACTTTCCCATAGGCGCCCTACTCCCTGCGGCTCTGCTGGGCCTTCCAGCATTGTCCAACACAGCTCGGGGTTGTGAGGAGCACAGTGGTGGACCGCACTCAGGTCTCTCAAACCTCAGGCATTCTGCTAGCGAGACCTTCCTCAGAACTTTCCTTCTTGTATTTCACATGGACCAGTCCCTCCTGTTCTTCACCTGAGGCATTAGGAACCTGTAGGAGGAGCCGCCTGTGTTATACCGGGCATCATGGGACGTTTTAGAAACAGGTGGCCCTTAGGGAACAGGTATCGTCACCATCCGCTTCTCCCCTACCCACGTCCTTCCCACTCTCACTTACCTGAGCTCTGCAGAATATTGGCATTTGGATCCCGCACTTGGAGGCCATGTCCCCCGCTAAGAGACAGGTGTCCCAGAAGGAAGTGAGATGTCTGGACTGACCCTGTCCCTCTTTACTCTGCTGAGCCGCCGGACCCTCTCCCCTCTGCAGGACAAAATCCCCATGGCCCAGCGCCGCCGCTTCACACGGGTGGAGATGGCCCGTGTGCTCATGGAGCGCAACCAATACAAGGAGCGGTTAATGGAGCTACAGGAGGCTGTGCGGTGGACTGAGATGATCAGGTAGATCTTGCTGCCCTCTACTCTGCGGACCCCAGAGATGAGCTCATGTCTCCAGTTGGTGCTGTGGTCCCTGAGTGAGGGGCTGTGCATTATCCCAAATGATGGGGTGAAGCACGACCTTCACTGCCCCTGCCTCCTGCAGTGAGGTGGAAGGGTGCCAGCTCCTCTCTGTGGGGTCCCATGCAAGGGATGCCAGAGGGCTAATAAATTACTTCTTTTGCCTCCCCTGCAGAGCATCCCGAGAGCACCCATCTGTCCAGGAGAAAAAGAAGTCCACCATCTGGCAGTTGTGAGTAGGACACCCTGGGGGACAGGAGGGCGCCCCTAAGGCTCCTGCCACTCACCCTCTGTGCCTCCACTGTCAGCTTCAGCCGCCTCTTCAGCTCCTCCTCAAGCCCTCCTCCAGCCAAGCGGTCCTATCCCTCGGTGAACATCCACTACAAGTCGCCCACCGCTGCCAGCTTCAGCCAGCGCCGCAGCCATGCCCTGTGCCAGATCTCAGCAGGCAGCCGGCCCTTAGAGTTCTTCCCTGATGAGTGAGTGTCCCACAGCCTCTACTGCCCTCTGTTCAGCAAGAGGAAGGGGTGAGACGTGGGAGAGCCCTCTGCCAGGTCCAGAAGCAGGATGTAGAGAGCTTGCCTTCACCTCACTGTGCTGTGAGACGGGTATGCTCACGCCTCGTCCTCCGTAAGGAACATTGCTGGTCTGGTCTGGTCTGGTCTCGCTCTAGTGTTCTGTAACAGATACACTTTGTCAGAGACTACTTTTTTTTTTGAAGACAGGGTCTTGCTGAGTAACTGTTCAGCCTGCCTTGAACTCACTATGTAGCCCAGGCTGGCCTGAACTCACAGCAATCCTCCTGCCTCTGCCTCCGCCTCCGAGTGCTGGGATTATAGCCTGCACCACCAAGCCTGGCAAAGGCTGGATTTTCTGACAGCTCCTCTTCTTAGTCCCTGAGGGTTGTGCTGGGCTCTGTGTGTCCTTATCCCCATCCCCTGCCACTCCCTGTTCTGTACACTGGCCCTGAGCCTTGTGTCCCTGGGTTCTTGAGCATCTGGCTGCATCAAGGAACTTCTTTAGGCATACCTTGAGTGAGGAGCCACTGACTGGATCCAGCCCAGGCTGCAGTGAAGTCTCTGCCAGCTAAACCCGAGGGCCCAGGCAACACAGCAGGCTCCCAGACGGGGACAGATGTTGGGTGTGGCTTCTCAAGCCAGAGTCACATTCCATCCTGGAGATGACTCTCTGTCAGATGGGGCCCAGTGGCCAGTAAAAGACAAAGGGAGACTTCCATAGGATCCTAGGTAGGACAGGTGCCCTGTAAGGTAGCCCTGTGGGCTCTGTGTGTCCTGGGCTCGCACAGGCCATTCCTCTTGGACAAGGACATGGCCTTTCGTTCCTTCCCTCCCAGTGACTGCACATCCTCTGTCCGGAGGGAGCAGAAGCGGGAGCAGTACCGCCAGGTGCGCGAGCACGTCCGTAATGATGACGGGAGGCTACAGGCCTGTGGCTGGAGCCTGCCAGCCAAGTACAAGCAGGTGTGTGTAGGGGAAGTACTGGAGGAAGGGCATTGGAGGGAATAGAGATGGTCAAAGGTGATAGGCAGGACTGAGGTACAGTGAGGGTGTGCAGGGCCAGACTGGTACCTACCCCTCAGCCTGACCAGGGCAGACCTCAACCCTGGGGGAGAGAGCAAGCTGGAGCTCTGCAGCCCCTGTTGCTCCCTGCTCAGGCCTGGAGGACCAGGCTCCTGCCCAGTGTGCCGTCTGTGTCAGAAGCGAGCAGGCTTGGCTGACCTGGGGTTCTGAAGGATGAGTGCCCGCCCCTGGCCTTGTGCTCACAGTGCCTTCCCACTCTGTATAGCTGAGTCCCAATGGAGGCCAGGAAGACACACGGATGAAGAACGTGCCTGTCCCTGTGTATTGCCGCCCTCTGGTAGAGAAGGACCCTACCATGAAGGTGAGCCCAGAGGGCCCCACATGACCTCCCCCAGAAGCTGAGCAGCAGATCTGGGAGGTGGGCAGGGGAGCTGTATGTCAGACCCCACGCCTTAATCTTGCAGCTGTGGTGTGCTGCTGGTGTCAACCTGAGTGGGTGGAAGCCAAGTGAGGAGGATTCTGGAAATGGAGTCAAGCCCATGCCAGGCCGTGACCCTCTGACTTGTGACCGGGAAGTGGAAGACGAACCCAAGAGCAATCACACGTCCCCAGAGAGGAAGAAGGTCAGTGTGGCAACAGGACTCTCCTGCCATCTCCCCGTGCATTGTCTGGAAAGTGTGCTACAGGGCAGGCTGGAAAGGACAGAGCTAGAGGATGCTGGGATGGTGCCTACTGTGAGGCTGAGTGGAGGAGGCAGCTACTTTGGAAGTCAGGGTTAGTTTCTTCTCCAGGGATAGGCCTGGGCAGAGCTGCATCTGGCTCTCACCAGGAACCCAGGAGTTAGGAGTGCAGTCCAGCAGGCTGCTGGAGCTGTGGTGGATGTTACTGTCTCAGTGCCCACTTGGAGTCAAAAGCAGATGTTTCTTGATTCATGCAGAGGAGTAAACAATGGAATGGGCTGAATGTGGGAGGGGGCAAAAGGCTTCATGGTTGGAGCCCAAAGGATAGTTTTATATACCAGCTTAATGTGGGGACCGGGTATTTCTCTTAGAAGTGAACCATCTAGACATGGTTCTGAGCTCTCTGGGCTACAGGCAAGGACAGCCATGTCCTCTGCAGCCATGGTCAAGGAAAGATCCTGTGAGATCCCAGAAGACTCCTGGACACCAGCCCTATGTCTATGCTCTGAAACAGGCAAAGGAGCTGCCAGACACAGATGCTACCTCCAGCCGGGTATGGATCCTCACCAGCACCCTGACCACCAGCAAGGTGGTGATCATTGATGCCAACCAGCCGGGCACCGTTGTAGACCAGTTCACAGTCTGCAATGCCCATGTCCTGTGTATCTCCAGCATTCCTGGTGAGTCCTGAGCCCTGCACCACCAGGCACCACCCTCGGGTGGGTGGGCACAGCCCTTCCAAGCTGGTGTTCAGGGAGGGTAGTTCTTTATTTATACCAAGGGATGACTAGGATGTTAAGTTAATGGGGACAAGATTGTGGCCTGCAAAGTATGTAAGTGGACAGTGGGAGGTGGTCAGGCCAAGTCAAGTGAGATCCTGCGGCACATGTCTAGGGGGAAGCTTGCTGGTGACCTTGTTCTGCCATTGCTGGTGCTGACTCAGAGGAGAGCTTGCAGTTACACTTAGCTGGTTAGAAGTGACAGGTGGGCACAGCATGGGCCAAACTAAAATATTGCTTAGAAGCAATAAGAAAAGTTTTCTTTGTGATAAAAGTGAATCTTCACTAGGCTCAAGTCCCATTGCCTTACTGAGGGCCGGAGAGATGGGTACAAGTGAAGGGTTTGGCTTCTTCTCCTTGGGCAGCAGCATCTGTGACTTCCTGGGTGAAGAGAAATGGGTGATGAGGGCCCTGTGGGTCTCAGGTGTAAAACCTTAGCTCCTTAAAGTTCTTTCGGGTTTGGCACATGACATGATGCTGTTTGTTTGGAGCACCAGACCCTCCTTTCTTGGTTCCCTTTGGCCTGGGGGCCCCACCCAGCACAACATGCTCGCTGGCCTCCCAGGTCTCTGTGTGGATGTCCCAATGGAGTCAGAGTACTGCCAACGGTGGAGGCTTGGCTGGCTCAGCCTAGAACCTGGGCCCACCTGGTAGAATGTGGAACACTGGCCACGTGGATGGTATCCATCTCTCCCGCTGCCTCCATGGGGCTGAACTCTGGTGTGGCCTTAAGCTACTAGGCTCTTTGGCATGACTAACAGGCTGTGACTTTCCTCCCAGCGGCCAGTGACAGCGACTACCCCCCAGGGGAGATGTTCCTGGACAGTGACATGAATCCTGAGGACTCCAGCACTGATGGTGTGTTGGCTGGCATTACACTGGTGGGCTGTGCCACTCGCTGCAATGTGCCACGTAGCAACTGCTCCTCTAGAGGGGACACCCCAGTTCTGGACAAGGGCCAAGGTGAGTCTTGGGCAACCTTCTCTCCATCCACCTTGTTTCTCCCATCTCTGCCCAGCCAAGCTTACCCCTCCTTCCATAGGAGAGGTGGCTGCCACTGCCAGTGGGAAGGTGAATCCATCCCAGTCCACAGAGGAGGCCACAGAAGCTACGGAGGTGCCAGACCCTGGGTCCAGTGAGCCAGAAGCAGCTGCAGTGCGGCCTGGGCCCCTCACAGAGCATGTCTTCACCGACCCAGCACCTGCCCCACCCTCCAGCACTCAGCCTGGCAGGTGGGCTCTCTCAGGTCCAGCAAGACAGAAATGGAGGGGAGACTGGCAGAGGTGGAAGGGTCTCAGGGAAGGGGTCAGGCACAATTTTCGGGCTACCGTGGAGCCACCGTCCTTCTTGCAGTGAGAATGGGCCAGAGGTCGATGGCAACAATGTACAGCCTCAGCCAGAACCCACCGGGGACCCCTCAGCACCAAGCAGCAGTGCCGCACCGACCATGTGGCTGGGAGCCCAGAATGGCTGGTAACCTGGCTAGGGCAAGGTTGGAGGGTCCCTGGCTTCACCTGCCCTTGTGTGCATGCCCACCTCAGCCTCCTTCCACAGGTTGTATGTGCACTCAGCTGTGGCCAACTGGAAGAAGTGTCTGCACTCCATCAAGCTGAAGGACTCCGTGCTGAGCCTGGTGTATGCGACCCCACACCGAGGGCTGGGGGTCAGATGGGGGCCCGAGTGGCGTGATTAGCCTGAGCCTGGCTCACTGCCTTTTCATTCCAGGCATGTCAAAGGCCGTGTGCTCGTGGCTCTCGCAGATGGGACTCTGGCCATCTTCCACCGTGGTGAGGGTAAGGTTTGGTGGTCCTGCTGCGTTTGGCCAGGGTGCTCCTCTGGGTCCCTGGAGCTGGCCTCAGCCTGGCAGTGGGTTCTCCACCCCTACCCATGAGTAGAGGGACCCCAGCCAGCCTGAGCAGGTGTCATGGGCTTTCTCTAGATGGCCAGTGGGACCTGAGCAATTACCACCTGATGGACCTGGGCCACCCCCACCACTCTATCCGATGCATGGCTGTCGTGTACGACCGCGTCTGGTGTGGTTATAAGAACAAGGTGCACGTCATCCAGCCCAAGACAATGCAGATCGAGGCGAGTGCTCACCACCAGTGTGGCTCCAGGGAGGGGAGGGAGGCCAAGTGGGGAACCACGCAGAGAAACTGCTCCTTTGTTCAGAGGCATGGGCAAGTCAAATGTAGCTGGGCTATCACTGTCAGTCTGTTGAGCCTGCTCTGTGCTTTGTACCCTTAAAACGGAAGTCAAGGACACACACCTCTCCTGTGGTTTGGCCTTAGTCCAGGGCCTAGACCCTTGGAACAATGCAGATGCTGGATCAGAGGCTGGAGTGGGCTAAATAGATATTGGGGTCCCTGGGGCTTTGGCAGGTTCAGGGTCCCCTCCCCATTCTCTCCTCCCTCAGCCCCACTGATTGGCTGCCATGACCCCACAGAAGTCATTTGATGCCCATCCAAGACGGGAGAGCCAGGTGCGGCAGTTGGCATGGATTGGTGATGGGGTGTGGGTGTCTATCCGCTTGGACTCCACCTTGCGGCTCTACCATGCCCATACCCACCAGCACCTGCAGGATGTGGACATTGAGCCCTACGTCAGCAAGATGCTGGGTGAGGGGTGACACTGGGTAGGAGCAGGGTGGGGACGGTAACACGGGCCACACTGACTCAGCCTCTCCTGCTCCCACCCAGGCACAGGCAAGCTGGGCTTCTCTTTTGTGCGCATCACAGCTCTGCTCATCGCAGGCAACCGCCTCTGGGTGGGCACCGGCAATGGGGTTGTCATCTCCATTCCGCTGACTGAGAGTGAGTGACAGCAACCTGGGATACCTGTGATGGCTACTCCTAAAGGGCACATGTCAGGATGGGGTCGGGGAGGCCACACAGACCCAGGTGGACCCGGCCACCCTGGCTGTAGCCACACTCAATCTCTGCTCTCCTCACCAGCTGTGGTCCTGCATCGAGGCCAGCTCCTAGGGCTCCGGGGTGAGTACACAGCCCAAGGTGGTCACTCTGCTCCCCTCCTGTCCTTTCTCTTCCTTCCCTTCCTCCCCCCACCCCCTTGCTGGAAATGAGGTGGCTTAGTGCCCTCTGTATCTCCAGCCAATAAGACATCTCCCACATCTGGGGAGGGCGCTCGCCCAGGGGGCGTCATCCATGTGTACGGGGATGACAGCAGTGACAAATCAGCCAGCAGCTTCATCCCTTACTGCTCCATGGCTCAGGCCCAGCTCTGTTTCCACGGGCACCGTGATGCTGTCAAATTCTTTGTCTCAGTGCCAGGTGAGGGGTCACCCTGCCCACCCCAGTGCCCGCCCACCACTGTAGGGGTACAGTGGTAGCCCCTCCAGGAGGCTGCCATGCTGAGGCCTTTCTGCCCCGTGACAGGGAATGTGCTGGCCACCCTCAATGGCAGTGTTCTGGACAGTCCCTCTGAGGGCCCCGGGCCTGCTGCACCTGCTGTAGACGCTGAGGGCCAGAAGCTGAAGAACGCACTAGTGCTGAGTGGTGGTGAAGGCTACATCGACTTCCGCATTGGTGAGCAGGCACTGCCCAGGGCAGGGTCATGGGTGTTAGCCGGCAGGAGCTGCCCCTAACTGCTGTGACTCTCCAGGGGACGGAGAGGATGACGAGACAGAGGAAGGTGCAGGGGACATCAGCCAGGTGAAGCCCGTGCTGTCCAAGGCAGAGCGCAGTCACATCATCGTGTGGCAGGTGTCCTACACCCCAGAGTGAGGCCACTGCCCCAACTCTCCACCCTGCCTGACGCCAATGTGTACATAGGACCCCTGCCTGCCTGCCCTTTGTCTCCTCCCCTGGGGCAGCTAGGCACCTCACCACCCCCTCCTAACCTCTCAACTTGCAGCTTTCACCTGAAGTCCAGCCCCCTCCACCCAGCTGGCAGGGAGAGGGGTGATACGGGTCACAGGAAGGGAGGCAGGGATCAGGTAGTGTTCCCAGCAGGGAGAGGAGAACCTCTGAGAACACCTTCTCCCCAACAGTACCTGGCTGGCACCCAGCCCAGTGTCACAAAGTCTCAAAGGCACTTCAGGGTAGGGATAAGGCCAAGGTGTCTTGGGCAGCCCTGGTCCCTCTGTGGGCTCCCCACTCCTGGCACCCCCACGGCAAGAGCAGTGGATTTGAGCTGCCAAGTCTTCCTACCCTGAGTCCAACTGCTTTGCATGCTGCCCATGGGAGTGGGGTCCCTCGGCCCCCCAGGCTCTTGCTCTCCCCCTAAGGGGACCAGGCCAAGTAACCATCCTGTGTCCAGGGAGGCGGGGCTCAGGCTGCTTGGACCCCAGCCAGCCTTCTGTGGGTATCCCTCATCCACAAATATCATTCCCTCAGCCCTATCCAGCCTCCCCTGGGATCTGGCATTAAAGTTTGGGGCCAGGCTCCCCAGGGCAGCTTCTTCAGAAGACAAACCAGGTGCCATCCAGTCCACCCCTTGCTGACCCATGTCCTCCCTCGCTCACCTTGGAAGAGCAGGATCCTAGAGTCGAACCCCTCCCTGAAGCCCCTAGGGTAGAATTTCTCAGGCTGCCAGGGCAGGCCCAGGCCTCAGGAAAGAGGTCTGTGGCCTCTCCTGGGCAGGTAAGGGGGCTTGGTCCAGAGTGCAGGCTCAGCCTCAGGTTGATGGGGGTGGTGTGCTCTTGGGATCTGTCCCCTGCACAGGGCTCCGAGAAGCCCAGCTCCCAGACATGCACTAAGTGCCTAGGGTTGCCCGCTTTGGCCTGCTCCCATGAAGAGCAACTGGTGAGGGGCTGCCCAGCAGAGGCCAGAGGACAAAGACAGGGCCACTGCAGCAGGCCCTGGGCTTCCCTCCTTACCCACCTTCCCAGCCCAGGCCTTACTCCTCCTCCAAGGCACTGATCAGGGCAGTGTGGCCCCTGCTACCCACCACCCCCTAGAGAAGCACAGATCTTAGGGCGCAATGCCATGAGCCCAGCTGGCCACCACAAGCTGCGGCCACATGTAGCTGCAGGCTTCTCCCTGCCACCCTGCCACCTCTCCACTGTGATGTATGTCCCTGTCTGTCCCCACAGGAGCTGAAGTGACTGGGTGTAGAGGGTGGGTGGAGCTGGAGAAAGGGGCTAGTGCAGTTCTCCTCAGGCTTTGTTCGGTCCTGCAAGTGAACCCACGTATCTGCTCTGTATGTAATAAACGTCTTGACACAACGCCTCTGCCTCCCCAGGACCAGGCCACTGCGCGCTCGGGCTTTTCTGTTTATTATGAAAACATTGATAATGATGGATGAGAAGAGTGTGATGATTCCAGGTGCTGTGGGCTCTGCTGCAAAGTAGCTGGTTGTCCCAGGTGGCCTGCACCCACTGCTTAGGGGACAGTGGTAGTGGTCTCCCACCAGGCCAGCTGCTCCTACTCCTACAACCAGTGTGAGGCGCTGTCCTCCCAGCACAAGATCTCCTCCACGCGAAACCAGAGTGCGATCTCGCGGCGGGCACTCTCTACTGAGTCGCTGCCATGGATCAAGTTCCTGGGGGAGCGCAGAGTGGAATGAGCCGGCTGAGAGGGGCCAACGGGCAGGGTGTGAGGAGGCGGGATAGGGTAACTGCACCTTACTTGCCAACCTCTACACAGAAATCCCCTCGGATGGTGCCAGGCTCGGCATCCAGTGGGTCCGTGGCCCCAATAAGGACTTTTGAGACGCGCACAACGTCCAGCCCTTGCCATACCTGCGTGGGGGATTAGAGGTGTTGCGTGGGCAGAGCCCTGGGGCCAAGGCACCAGCCTACCCACCGCTGGAAACTCACCATGGCCACCACGGGCCCAGAGCCCATGTATCTGACCAGGCAATCGTAGAAGGGGTGTGTGCGCAGGTCCGCGTAGTGCTCCCGCAGCAGTTCCTCGGAGACCTGGGGGAGGGACGGCCGCATGCACCCCGGCCCGTGTTCCCATCCCGCTTGCCCCCAGCGGCGTGCCCTGCACTGCCTGCCCCCCACGCCCGCGTACCTGCACCAGCTTCAGTGCCACCAGCTTCAAGCCCATCCCCTCGAAGCGCCGCACTATCTCTCCCACCAACCGCCGCTGCACCCCGTCGGGCTTTACAGCCAAAAAGGTGCGCTCCTGCACGCCACG